>NW_024884722.1:326617-408337 GCF_019232065.1 Centrocercus urophasianus
GGCAGGTCGGCGGGGCGGGGCAGGAGGGCGGGGCGGCTGCGGCGGGACGGGCCGAGCCGGGCTGGGACGGGCGCCGAGCGCGACTGCCGCTCCCGGCTCTGCCGGAGAACGAAGGGGGGAGGGAGGGCGGGGCCGGGGCCGCGCGCCCGCGACGTCACGGCGGCCCCGCGTGGCTCTTAAAAGGGCAACGGCGGCCCCTGGAGACCGCCCCGCTGGGCCCGGCCGGCGCTCACCTGTGCGGGGCCCTGCCCTGCCCGGCCCAGCCGCCGGGTTCGGGGCTGTGACGCCGCGGCACAACGCGCGGAACGGCCGCGCCCTGAGCGCGTTACCGCGGCCGCGGCGCGGAGTCCGTAGCAACAGCGCGGGGACCCGCGGCGCGGAGGGGGCACTGGGCGGCCACTCAGCCGGAGCCAGGCGGAACGGGGAGCGGGCGGCCCAGCGATGCGACCCTCACAGAGAGATCCTCTGAGCGAGGAACTGTTCTGTAACTGCCCCAGAAAGAGAAATGAGGAATGGGTGCAGCGCGGAGCCGTGCGGGGCAACGCGCCGCTCTCATCAGCTGCGCTTCCCGTCCCGTTGGCAACGGGGGCGCGATGTGCGCAGCCCGCTCCGGCAGCTCCGGAGCTGGGGAAGCGGCGGTCGGAAGAGCGTACTTAATTTAGTTCATAATCGTGGACTCCTTAAACTTTGCTAAGTTCTCCCCTCAAAGCGGTATGCGGAATATTAACAGCAACATCCTTGGAAAACAAAAGACAATGACTAAACGACGCGCTAAACAGCGCATCTCAGACCTGAATAAAATAATTCATTAAAAAATTCATAAAAAAAAACGAAAGCAGCGCAGATGGTTTGTTTTTTAAAGCAGATGCTGGTGCTGCACCGCCGGCACGCTGCCGCACTACCGGCGGCCCCGCGGCAGCGAGCAGAGCCGCCGCTTCTGCCGCTCCCTCAGCCCCAGCAGCGCCTGTCGTGTGCCATAGGAGAGGAAGGGCTCCCGCACCAGGCACGCAGCCCCTCTGTGATCACAGCTCGCTCATCGCTGCCGTTATGGCTCTGCTAATAGGCTTTCGGTTTTATTAGAAAGATCTTCATGAAGAGCTTTCAGTAATGGCAGGAGAAACAAAACAAAAACAGGACACAAAGCCCCTAAGTCGGATTAAAATCCTTAAATGTAACGTAATGTTTTGCTGCCTGAAAGCTCCTGTGATCTCAGTGGTTTTAAATGGCGCACTTCGTAATTTCTAGACTGCACTAAACATGGCTTAACCAAAACTGGCTCAGCGGTCACTGCTTTCCTTAGTTCACGCTTGGAAACAAGGCAGTGTCCCACGGGCGGCTGCTCCCTGAACGCTGCTGGAACCACAGGCACAGGGCTGGAAACCCCACATCTGGTGCGCAGGGATCTGACCCCACTTCAGGCCGCACCTTGCAGATCTCTAAGGAAAGGGCATCAGACTGCGCCGTGCAGGTTTCAGAGCGCTGTGCCCGGTACGCATCCTTTGCTTTCAGCTCATTTGATATTTTTCTGCAGTTTGTCTGAAGCAGAGGACGGCTCCGGTTACATCTCGCAAAAGAAATGGATTGGTATGGAATGGATGGGATATTTGGTGCATAAATGAGAGATCCGTAGTGTCTGCTGCTGCAGTCACTGCCAGAGTAGGTCTGTAAGAAGCACGAGAGCTGCAGCATTTGAAATCAGCGCTGGTGAGTCGTGTGGCTGAGCAGCACTGCTACCAAGGTTATGGAGCACGCAATAAGCTTTCCAAATGTGAGTGCCAGTTTCTTAGCATTTTTACTTGTATCACTTCATTTTGTATTGCTTTACACTATCTCAGCTTGGACTCCGAGGAAAGAAGCCTCAAAATCCAGATTTCATAAATGTTCTTAAAATATTTTGTGGCTTTAAACGCATACCTAGGTCCATAATATCGCCAGGTTTGTGGGAAGACTTTCTGAGCTGCAAGGACCTCTACAAGGAAACAAAAACAAACGAACAAACAACTGCACACTAATTTAAGAAGGCTTTTTCCTACCAATCTTCGACACCATGGCTAGTTAAGTACAAATGCAGTAACTACCATGAGGGCACCAGGAGGGCTGAGGGCTCTCTGGGGGGTGGTAGGGCACAGCCTGAGGCCCAGGAACCGTCCCAGCACCTGCCCAGGGAGCCCCAGCTCCTGGCACAGTGCAGCAGAGGTGGGGCTGAGCCCTCCATGCTCCGGCCCAGGGCCAAGGTCAGGGTGCTGGACAGCAGGGCTCCTAGTGCCCACGAGGCCCTGACAGACCCCATCAATTGCAGGCATTTTGAGCTGTAGAACCGTGAAGGTCAGAAAAAATCTCTGGATAATCAAGCCCAACCCATCCCCACCACGTCCACTGAACCAGGTCCCTCAGTGAGGCATCTCCATGGTTCCTGAGAACACTGCGCACTCCTCAGACACAGCACCTCACTGCACACACTGCCCTCACCAAGGCACATGGGTGCAATTCATAAATATTTCCAACTGAGGAAGCAGAGAACAATTGCATCATTAAGTATGAAAAGTGCGATGAAACAGAGGAAAACACTCTGACTCCCTTAATAGAAATGAAGAGGAAAGTGCAGATATGGAAATATTCTTCACATTTTACTGGCAAAAAGTTACATTGGTGCTGAGGCTACCATTGCTGTTAAGGGTGCAGAGGGTGTTGAAGTGGACATGCAGTGCCTCCCCACAGCGCAGCACTGATGTCAGCACATCAAGGTGTACCTCAGTACTGCGCTCAGATCCTCATATCTCAAAGCGCCCTTTGTAGCTGTTTGGTTTTCATCTCCCAGGTGAGCAGTGACTCCTCAAAGGCATGCAGCTTCTGGGCACCAGCAGGGCTGAAGCACATCCCAGCACTTTCAAGGCCTAGCCCTGGGACTTGAACCAATGCTGCCTCTAGGCGAGGCAAGATCTCTGCCTTAACATTCCCACATCTGTATTTAAAGCATTAGGCTGTGACTCTGCACAGCTGCTGAGTTTTAGCACTCGAATTGCAGCTGACACACACTGGGGCTGTTAACGGTTCAGCAAGGATGTGCCACGTCCTGACCCTGGGGTGGCACAGGGCGCAGCGCCCACTTGGGGCTGCTGCACCAGGACTGCGTTACACCTGGAGTCTGTACGGTGACCGGGGAGGCTGCCGCACATGATGGCTGTGATGTCGCTTGGGTCCCCACCCGGGCTGCCACCTCCCGCAGGGACGGCGGCTCCTCAGCGACGACAGCACTGTTAGAGCAACGCACAGGTGAACGTCCCTGCAGGCTACGGCTGGGCTGCCCCTTGCCGAGCGCCAGGCCGTGCGGTGTCTGCAAGCCACCAGCAGCTCACGGCTGTTCCGAGTGGGTTCCAGCAGTTTGTCGCTGGGATCAATTCTTCCCACCACCAAAACGCCATTTCCCGCAGCGGCACCGCCCGCCGCTATCCGGGGCTCGGTGCTGAACGCGCGGCACGGCTCGGCACGGCACGGCACGGTTAGACTCGGCACAGCCCGGCAAGGTTCAGCTCGGCTCGGCTCGGCCCGGCTCGGCATGGCTCGGCACGGCTCGGCACAGCCCGGCACGGCTCGGCTTGGTACGGCATGGCACAGCACGGCCCGGCTCGGCTCGGCTCGGCCCGGCTCGGCTCAGCTCGGCTCAGCTCAGCAGAGGCGGCACAGCGCAGCGCAGCGGCGTCTTCCTCCACTCCTCACCCTCCACCCGCACCACGTGCCTGCCCAATTGGTTCCCGATGTTGTACCGATCCGTCTCACTTGGATTCTCTGAGACCCTGTGTGAACACCTTCAGCTCCCACAGCTTCACGTGACACACAACACGCTCTGCACCGTCTCTTTCCCTGGCCCCAAGTGCCCGTGATGACGCAGTTACTGCCGTTGATTATCCTGCCGCTCCGAGGGGTTTGGGATGTCTGCCCAGGAACCACGACGAGCATTCAGGCTACAGCAGTGCAGAAAAGTTGTCAGTACATTCGGTATCTGTAATCGTTTCACAGTTCACCCGTTGCGCCACACGTCCGTGTCTTACTGAGTGTGGCCGCGCTCCGAGGCAGCAGGACAGCACTCACTGGCGCTGCTGTGTGTTGCCTGGACGGAAGCTGTGTTTAAAGAACGCTTCCCAACGTCCGTCGGCGACGTTACTGCCAGGACTGTTGAGGCAGCCCCAGCACCAGGACGTTCCGTGGCCTTGGCAGTTAGCTGGTGCTGGAAAGGGGCAGGGTCTTGATGTTCTTCTTCCCTTTTTTTAAGTATCTTTTTGGCAAAACGTTCCCCGGTTGGCACTGCCAGACTTACTGGGGCACTGGTTTGGCCACGGTACAGGCAGCCCTCACTGTGGTCTGGATCTGAAGCACGGGATGCAGCCACAGTGCAGCTGTGAGCGCGTTTCCTGGAGCTGCTGTGAGCTGTCAGACTGCGGGCAGATAACGTCCCTCACTTCTGCCATCACACTGCTGTTTCTTTCGTATCAGGCACTCCACAACTGTTCTCAGAGCGGAGTTAATGCAGTCATCAATTTCTGCTGGCTTCTTAATTTCTAACAGACTCTGCAACATTAATTGAATTCCTACAATAAATGAGGTGCAACCCTACTCGAACAGTTTTTGGTCCTTCGTCCTTTTATGTTTGCCACTCACCAGATAGAGAGTAGCACAGCATTTGTTCTTTGTAAACTTAACACAAATGTAACAGAAGCTACTAAAAATAATAATAATAATAAAATTTTGAAAAATTGCATTTTCTGCTTTTAACCTTATCGCATGAAAAAGAATTTCTTATTCCATCTTCCAGCTCCACGTTTCTCATTTTTGTTCTCTTCTTATGGTTCTTCCCCATGAGTATCCAGCTCCGCGTAGATCCAGCTGTGCTATTCCACTGCTGAAGGCCACCCAGATACCTCTGTCCAGCTAATGAGCAGCTGTGATTGCAAGCACTGGAGGAATCATAAAACCTGGGTCGCCTGGCCCACAGAGAGCAGAGGAATCGTCTTGGGCTGCATATACATGGGTCGCTCCAAAAGTAATGCCTCCTATTTATTTCCACGGAAACAAAAACAGATACACAGAACACAATAACATTATTTGATAGGGCAAATTCTCAGCTACAAAACACTCTTCTAACACTGTCACCACTGTTAGCTATGCCTTTTTGCTGACAATGAGCAAGAGCCTGCGTGCAGAGCTCAGACCAACCTGACCCACTGTCACCACTGCTGAAACGCACCACCCCCCACCTCACTGCGCTCACGTCCACTGCTTGGTCCCCATGAACGTTCAGCAAGTGTTGAGGAATGTCAGTGGGTGCCATTCTTCCCACGTGGAGGAATTCAGTGGCACGCCTTTGCTTTCTACACACCTCCGTGTCACACGTTCTGTCAGACTGCCCCTCTGCTGCCATCGGTCACACAGCAACAACACGGAATTGGTGGGAAGCTTCAATCTCTGCTGCTCACTGCCAGCATCCACCTCTGGTGTTATGGACCAACATAATAAAATAGACGGCATTACTTTTGGAGCAGCCCTCGTAAAATGTACAACACCGTTAATACACAAGTAAAAAAAAAAAAAATTAAAATTAAATTGTTTTGTTAAAAACCTTAAAAAAAAAAAAAAAAAGAAAGAAAGAGGAAGAAGAACGTCCAAGTAGTGGGATATGTGACCTTGACTTTGTGGAACCAGCACAGCAGCCAGCTTCGATGGCAGCAGCTGCCATTCCCAGTGAGCCTCAAGGTGCTCATCAGAGAACTGTGATGAAATTCTACTCTTCCCAGGCCTATTCCTTGGCAGCAGTTGTTCCAAATGTGCGTGCAGCCAGAAAGCAGTGACGTGAGCAAGGTGTGATTGTGAAGTGAAGGGTATTTGTCTCTGTAAGAGGTCTTACAACAGTCCAGTAAGGGGCTGCGATCAGATTTCTGAGCTGAAGATCAGACTGCAACCCCATACGTTCCACCTGAAAATATGCGGGTCACATATTTATACCAACTGAAAACGGTGTCACAAACACAAATGGATGAGCTTTTTTGCAATCTTGAAAGCTTTCTCGATCTCCCGTCCCTGAACGGAAAGCACGGCCGCGTAGCGTCGGCCGCTCAGAGCCCCGCGCTCAGCACCGTGCCATCGCGCGCAGCCACCGCGCCGCCCGAGCCAGCGATGCCCGGCGCTGCCGTTCGGCGCTGCAGAGCGATGGCTGCGCGCCCCGCGGGGAAGAGCGGCTGCCTTGAAGTCATGGGAGGCGATGGGCCGCACTGCCGGCCGCGCTGCGCCGCGGGTCGGACGCGCCCGGCCTAAAGTACCGCGTGAACATCGCGGCTCTGTATTCCGTCTCCAGGTGAGACGCCCCGGCAGCCGCCCGCTGCTGCTCCTGCAGAAGAACAGAGCAGCCGCTTGCCGCGTGGCCTCTAGCCTTCAAGGCCGTATCGATGGGATGACGGTGCCCCGGGAAATCACGAGAGGCATTCCCGCATTGTTCGGCGCTAAGGCAGGAAGCGGCGTTCCGAACGGCAGGAACTGGGAAAGGTCATCCTGGAGCGCTGCGAGCTGCAGCACCATCTGTTTATTCAGCCAGAGTGCGACTCGCGTGGTAATTTTTCCCCTGCTTCAACAAAAGGAGCAGCTGCTGTGCAGCCCAGGTTTGCAGAAACGCAGCGGGGCTGCAGACTGGGGCTGGAGGCAGAGCCGTGCCGCCCGCTTCCCGTGGGCTGAGCGCCGCGCACGTCCGCTGCTGGGTGCTCACGGCAGGGAAATGACCCCAGAGCTGCCGCACGCAGTGCCCGAGCTGTCCGACTCCGTCCTCGTGGCACGGTAGGGAACCCTGAATCTTTTTGCCATCTCCTGTGAGGCAGCGCATGAGTAACGTGTCCCCGTCTCAGACTTTTCATTGACACATTGAGGAATTCTTTAAGGGCCGTTGCAGTGACAGTGCAAGCACACCCGGCTCTCCAGGGGCACACGCGCTTACTGTGCCAGAGCACACGGTGCACCCAGAGCAGAGCGCTGCAGGCAGCGTTGGAGCCGATGGGCACAGGGCAGCCGTGGCTGCTGCTGCTGGGAGCCGTGCAGGGCCCTCGCCCTGAGCACAGCGAGGGCAGCTCAGCTTTCATTTTCTTCATTTTCAGTCAGTCTGCTGAGATCGCTCAGAGTTCATTACAGCGATTTGATTTGTGTCTATGGTTCTGCTGGTGATCCTCCGGGCTTGCGCTCTCATTGCTGAAGGCTGATCTCTATTGTTAAATGGCTTTAGAGATGCACAGGAAGATGTGATGTGAAGGCTTTTAGAAATACATGGAATGGATCAGAGCAAGATACCAACAGCCCCCAGCTGATGGCTCTCTGGTGTTCCTCCCAGCATAGTAACATCATGAGACAGCTGTGAGCTGCCACTTCCTCCTGCTCCTTTTTTAATATGTGCACACACACAATATATATAAATTTACTTCACACATACATATGTTTGCCTCATTTCTTCAACACCTCATTCTCTACGAAGGAAAACCATCACTAAGGAGAAATAAAATGGATTTCCAAAAGCAGCCATGGTCAGAGCTGAGAACAGCCGTTCCCCTGAAGGAGCACAGCAGTGGGCAGTGCTCATCTGCCCTGCTCAGAGGAAGGAAGACGGCAGCATCCCAGAATATATTTCCTACATCTTTATGGAAAACAAGGTACTTTCTGAAAGCTCACTTTGTTAATGGATATTACCAACGTAATGAGTACATGAGTAATGAATAGCTAATGCCTCATCTTTTTTTTTAACAGTCAAAAGTTGAGCACTTCCAGCCGATTCTGCTGAAACAGGAGAAAAAGAGTGACCCACAGCATCATGGCATTGGTGTGGAGAAGAGCAGTAAGGGAAAGCATGGCCTGTTAGTATAAATGCACCCAGAAAGTAGGGAATGCATCATATAGACTTTTTGAAAAGCTGTGTTTGCTATATTGCCTGCTTGTACCTACTGGGACAAACGATTTCCTAAGAACAAAGAACAAAACAGAAAACTGGGGGGGGAGGGTGAGCAGCATAGCAGCATGCTATGAGAATTAATGACTTATCTTGAGCAATTTCATAATGAAAACCAAAACACCCGCGACCCAGAAAGCCAGCAATCCTGAGCCTGAGAAAGACTCCCCATCCTCTGGTGCCCATGCACCACCATGCCCTTCTGCTCCGTGTCTCAGCACCTCTGCGCCCTGTGCTGCACACCTGTGCTGTGCTGCTGCTGTGGGCTGCGTTACCTGGGGAGAGCAGGGCTGTGCAGGGAAACAGCTACTGTGCCATTGGTGCCACAGAGCGTTCACCAGAACTTTCAGGCAAGGACTGTGATGCAATTTGGGTGTGTGCACAAATCACAGGATCACAGAATGGCTCGGGTTGGAAGGGACCATGAAGATCATAAATCTCCAACTCCCCACCACATGCAGAGCCACCAACCTCCACATTTCATAGCAGCCCAGGCTGCCCAGGGCCCCATCCAATGGCCTTGAACACCTCCAGAGATGGACGGGGCATCACAGCCTCTCTGGGCAGCTGCTCCAGCACCTCACCGCTCTCTCTGTAAAGAATTTCCCCCGACATCCAACCTCAATCTTCCCTCCTTCAACTTAAAGCCATTTCCCTTGTCCTGCTGTTATCTACCCTCTCCAAGTACCCTTTCCAAGATTCCCCTCCAGCCCTGCTGCCAGGCTCCTGACACCCCATGCCTGAGACAACTGCCAGGCACCTGACACCAGGCACTTCTCTTTTACACATCACACAGTGTTTATGCCCTTTTCACTCCGTACCACAACTCTGGGATGGAGAAGGCTTTGAGGAACAGAGTGTGTTGGAACCGAACCACACAGCATGAATATCATTTGAGCAGAAAGTCTGTTCCCTGATCACCTAATGTTAAAAAAAAAAAAAAAAAGATGAATATGGTGTCTGTTCTCACAGGACTGCAGGTATTTTTATGGGATGTGGCATAATAACAAAAATTCCCTAGACTTTAGCTTAATCTAGAAAACTCATTAAATAGGTTCAATCCACTATGGAATTCTATATAGAAATGTTTCTGCTAAATGTGTACCATATTTCTCCACTGTCTTTGCCCAAGTGTTTTTGCTCTGTACCATATTTCACAATGCAGTCCCAGACAACCTAACAAGAAGGCTCAGACCTGATGTAGGCTTCAAAGATCACTGACCTTTGTGCTTTATTATGTGGGAAGATGGGAGGAGAGGGGTCAGACTTATAAATTACTTTACCACGGAAGATGAGCTCAGCATGAAAAGGAAACCAGGACTGACTCCAGAAGTGCTCATTACTGCCTCACTGTAACTTGTTGTGGTTCCAGGCTTTTATCTGAAGTGTTGCAATAGACCAAGGAAGTGCTGATGCTGAGAGCCTGCGGTGAATCACCAGCACTGGGCAACCCTGCTGTGCAGCCACTGCAGTGCTGCCGTCACTGCAGGAGCACTGAATGAGGGCTGCACTGCTGACAGCCCCAGGGGCAGAGGGACGGGAGGCTCAGTGCTGCATTCTGCACTGCATTCCACTGGGCCTTGCTCACTTTGATATTACTGCGTCCCGTATGGTTGTTAAAAGAAGAAAATGCCTCATATCACACATTATTCCACTAAAAAGCAAAAGAAATGACAGCAGCAAATTCCCTCATTAACTTTGGTTAAGCACCAGCAGGGGATCAGCCCTGAGCTAACACAGACCCAGGAGTGACATCCCTTGGGAAGATGTTGTGATTCCCCTGTTCTTAACACCACACTTCCTTCCCATGGCATTGCACACAGTGTGGTTCACTTAACAGAGGTGTGTTTGTCTTGGTGATGTTTTCAGGCTATACCTCAAGTACTACAAATACTCAAATACTGTAAGACGCAGTAAGTTCTTCAGGATTACATCTATGCACAATTTTTCTGTAGGAAAATAAAACTGTGTGGAAGGGCAACATCCTCAGGCAACACGTGAGCTAACAGCTCCCACAATTAGGGTAAACTCCCCTGCGTGCAGGCAGACAGCCGCGCCTCGTGTGAAACGACTCCAGGACTGTGCGCTCCTTGGACCCACTCCTGTTTAAAAATAGAAGGTTTGGTTCATGGGCTCCACACCGCCAGCAAAAGCCGAGCACAGCCCTGCATGTTGGGAAGGGAGAAGGGAAGGGAGAGCAGCACTGCTCGGGGTGCAGTGGGGGAAGAGAGGGAGTGGGAGGCTGAGCCTCCTCCTACCAACCGGGTAATGGAAAAACGGTGTCAGAATTCCAAGGCCCGGATAAATACGCACCCTCCTGACCTCATCCACAGACAGAGAAAAAAAGCAAGCCCTGCACATCGCTGAGGGAGGACAGCAGTGCTTGAGGCTAATGAGCTGAATGCTGCTAACAGCACGGGGCTGGGCAGCTGTGGGAAGCGAGGGTGTGCAAGAAGGCTTTGCCACACGTGGACAAAGGATGCAGGCGCTGCCGGCACAGCCTGCGTGGGGCCGAGAGCCACGTGGCAGCACTGAGAGCGGCCCGGGGAGGTGAGGAAGCTCCCCAGCATGGAGCTCACCCAGCTGCGCTCCGAGCAGCACTGAGAGGCAGCCCCGACGATCCTCCCAGCCAGGTTACAGAGCTCGTCCTGCACGCTGCCAGGGCCGGGGAGCTCAGCTCTGCAGCGGGATCACTTGAAAAAAAAAACAAACTGCAGTGCTCTCGACAGCAAATGTCAATGAACTGTTCAGGTTCACTTGTATCACTTGATTCCAAGACTCATAGCTCAGCGCTGTGCCCAAGCGGAGCTGTTTGTACAAGGCGCCGTGCGGACAAAGGATCGCCTCAACCGGCATCCGGCAGTGTTTGCTCTGATGCTGAGTGCTTCGTCAGTCACGGCGCTGGCCTCGTTACTCCCTGTTCGCACACACGCACACCCTGTGGGCTCTGTTCACACGGTGCCCATCTTCTGTGCCAAGCAAACGTGTGCACAGCAGGAGTGCTGTGTGCTGAATTATCTCTCTGCACAACATTCCAGGTTTCTCCAACCAAAAGAGAACCCGGTCACAGAGAGCCACCATACCTCCTGATTTCAAGGGCCCACAGGAGGCAGTTCTGGAGCTGACCCAAATTCTGAATTCTTGCTCTAAACACGAAGGCTTATAAGGTGGTTAGCGGCCCTGCCTCGCGGGCTGACCTTTGTTCACTCCCTGCATTTGCATCGGGCATCACCCACCTGTTGTGCTAGCAGACCGAGCTGCCAGCGCTGCCACGGCACAGCAGGGCTCCAGGTGAGCGCGAGGCTGCAGGCAGCCGGGCTGCGCCCACACTGTGTGTTCATAGCCAGGGCTCGTCATCACTGTGTGCCTGCAGCCAGGCTGGGCTCTCACCATGTGCCCATACCCCAGCTAAGCCCTGCTGTGCACATGATGACGGGAGACCTCTAAGCTGCAGGATCGCTGTCACAGAGGAGCACAGCAGCCCCACTGTTGCCATTTATGGTGGCTTGAGGCAGAGCAGCTGCTCATGTGCCCTCAGCACCTTCATCTATCAAGTGCAACACAATGTTTTTTTCCACAGACGTTCCACTCCAGCAACTTGGCCCTGAATTTTAGCTTAAGTATTTGCATATCATCGTTTCAGGGTGAGGAATTAGTTTGTGCACTTCTGGTGTACTTACACTGCATCTCTGTGAAACCCTGCAGACACTTGGTTCTCAGGCGATCTGACAGCCGTCAGAAGGTGGCTGTGCTCTGGGAGGCTGCAAGTGCTCACTTTCTGCAGAAACACACCAAATTTCACTTGGAGCTCCAAACCAGAGCGTTAGCCTTGCTCCAGAGACTGCAAGAGGGAAATACTCCTAGGAAGTGGAGGTCCACGTGCTGGAGCACTCTGCCCTGCGGCACCTGCTGTGTTACACCACACTTCATAGCACTGTGCCACATCAGGACCACATTTCTGTGCCCAAACTGAGTGCTGGGACAAGAGCTACAGGAAGGGCACCCACTGTACCCCACCACCAGCTCTCCTGCCCGCTGTTCTGCCGGCTCTGCCCTGCTGCGCTCCCTGCTCGCTGTCTCCAGGGGCTCCCTGCAGATGGGTCTCCTTCCTGCCATTCCCCAGTCAGCGCCTGGGTTGGCTCCTGCTTTGCCACTCTGGTCCTACAGCACTGCAGTGTGACGCCCCAGGGAAGCCCTCCAGAGGGCCCAAGGGATGACAGTGCTGCCCCAGCAGAACCCACACACAGCACATCCCTTTGTTTCAGCTGCACTGAAGCTGGCCCCTGGGCAGGCACATGGCATGTGTCAGGTACATGCTTTGTATTGAAACTGCCCATACAGACATAAGGGAGCGTGCCAAAGAGAGAACACCTCTCTTACTGAGTCTGAAGTCCTCTAACAGTTAACTTTTCTGTCTCTGTCTCTCCCATTACGGAGCACGTTTATAAAACAGTGTAAGCCTGCCCTGCCCAGAAACAGGCACAGTCGCTGGGAATCACAGTGTCAGCGAGACAAGTCCTGCAGCAAAGTGGGTGATCCTTACTCATGCATACAATCTGGCCAAGAACACACAATAAAAGCTAAATATAGCCGTTTGGTGAGGTATGAGTGCAACAGCATCTCTCTGCCAACAGGATTTTCCACCTCAGACTACTTCAAATACCACATCGGCAATAAAACTGACAGCTATAAAACCTTGCAAATAGCTTCTAAAAGTGTGTTCGTCCTCAACAAGAGAGCTCTGCGCAGTGCTGGCTGCAAGGCAGGAGCCGGGCAGCACAGGGGTTCCTGCAGCCTGCCTGGAGGAGTGCAGGCGCTGCAGCCGCCCTCCCTCTGCCCTGGGATGTGCACAAAGCAGAGCTGCCTTCAAGCTCAGGCAAGGACTGCCCCCAAATGCCTCCCTGCTCCCACTGCCTCTCAAGGAGCTACCAGAGGATGTGCTGCACTGTGAGCTCCTTTGCAGAGATGCATTTCCATCCCTTTGCGAAGCGTTGCCTGCTGCCCTTCTTGCAGCTGAAACCGTTTCCATTTTTAAAGAAACACCTGCAGTATTTTTCTGCCTATGCAGCTGTCAGAAGATAGATAACCAGATGAAAAACATCCACGAGTCTGTTTTCAGTTTTTCCTGCTTTTAGTTTTAGGAATCCTATCAGAGAGCAGTATTCAGCACTTCACATGGAGGACCTTCAAGGAGCGGTGGGCTGCTCCCCAGGCATCAGTGTTACACTGGGGTAACTCACCGCGTTGCTGTGGGCCCGGCATGGAAGCAGTGGATTAGATCAGGATGTGATTAAGTGCCAAGTGCCTTTTTCTAAACTGAATATTCAAGAGAACGTGCTTGCCTAACTTGTGAATGTAGGAAAGTGTAACTGGCAGCACTCAGAGGCGCCGATCTGCAGTCCCACACAGCCAATGTGAGCGCACGTCTCCCTGGCAGTGTCGGCACCGGAGCTGTGTGAAGCTCAGCACCCGTGGCACTGTGGGCCCATGATGGAAACTGAAGAAGAAACAGCGGAAGGGCATCTGCTATTTTATTTCTGACAGGTGTGACTTTCTGGCCTCATTTTAAATAATTGAGTTGTTTGAAAGCAAGGAAAAGATGTGAGATAGAGACCACCCGCTGGCTCTCATTCTCCTCTTACATAAGCCTGTTAAAAGCAGTAATAGTCCCATTAAAACTGAGAGATTTGTATCAGTGCAAGAACTGCGTGAGCAGCGAGAGAATTGGCTGCCTTGGGTATAAATTCACGAAAGTCGTTTGAAAGCTCTCTGGGAACATAATTAGAAACATGAAGTCCTGGGATGCCTTCCTTCCTTCCTTGGAAATCCAAAACTGCTTTTAGGAGCTGCTGTCAGCTTGAAAAGCGGTTATTAAAACAGAAACAACTGCAGTTGTTTGGGAAACAATACATCCTGGTGAGCTGCTCTGAAATCTCTATGGTTTGGGCTTTTTTGCTTTATTATTTTTTTAAATTTCCTGAGCATAACCACTGGGAAAAGATCCATTCAGTCCATAGGGAACAAGGAACAGGCCGGTGTTAGAACATAAAGAGATGTCAAAAGAGGGAAATCAAAGCAGCTCTTTAATGCCTCTCATGACAAATTCATCCAAAGTCAAAGCTGCTTTTGCTTTTTCTGCAGCAGTGGTAACTACAGAGCATTCAGACACGGGCATGCTTCCAACATTCACTCAATGCCTTTAAGCACTGCCTAAACCTAAGACTGCATGAAAGCCTGACAAGAGCTCGTTCCCATCGCCTTATCCAGGGACAATAAACCAAGTGCAGAGAGGAAGCTCAATTCAGCCCAAACCTTGGGTGCAGAGCTTCCGTGCTTTGGTAGGTGATACTTCCCTTTGGGAAGAGCAGTGAGCAGCGTGGCGATGCCCAGCCCAGCAGCAGGGACTGCTCCTCTCGGCCTCTGAAGGTCCTTCCCTGCAGCAGTGCTCAGTGAGGACCTGACTGCTCCCCCTTGGAGCTTCCTGCAGGGCTGATGCCTCTCATCACAGTGTGCTACTGAGTGATAAAATGGGTTGGTTGCACTTATAAATCCTGGGTCGTAAACCGCTGGCCTGGAGGTCTGTTCTAAATACTCCACAGTTGGCATTGACCCTTTCGAGTGGGTGAACCAGCAAATAGGAGTTTTAAAAATGAGTATAATATTTCCAAGTGTTTGGTAACACACGATGCATCCCAGGGCTGTGCAGGAGCACCATCAGTACCAACACTGAGCAGCTCTGCGCCTCTTCCCGAGACGCACAAAATGTCAAGCTGTCCTTTGCTGGGAAGAGAACAGGTTGTGCTGTGTTAGGAGATCAGCAATGAATGATGGAGATTTTCCTCTCCTTGGCCCAACAAAATGCCAAGAGCCTGCCCAGCTCATAGCACACGGGTGGAGGCCAAGTGGAGGCCAAAACAGTCCCAGAGGATGGGGGGCTGTGGGATGCAGGGCTGGAACTCCACGCCTGCAGCCTCAGCTGCCAGCAGGACAAGGAGAGGATGGCAGCCCTGTGATCTGGTGGCTGTCTCCAGCTGATAAATGGGGCAGCATAACTGGAGGAAAAAGTTATTGAGAAAGAAAAGCCAAAGGAAATAATTACTCATAACTTGGCAGCTGAGAAAGTGCCATCCAAGCCTTTGTCTCTCTGCAGAACCAGCTGTGCTCCCCAGCTCTCCCTGCCCGAGGAGCAGAGGCTCTGCACGGCGCTTTGTGCCGCCCTGCACATGCAGCGGGCGCCCACTGAGTGCCCCCAGCCCTGCTGCCTTCAGCCTTCATGATCTCTTGTACAGCATAGATCAGTACCAGCCACTGGTTAGCAGCGCAGGGAGATCTGGTGTGTTCTTTGTGAAACCAACATCAGACTACAAGTCGCTGTAAAGACCAGCAAAACACCTTTCTGCAGACATACAAACACATCATGGAGCTTGTGGGTGTCAGTGCACCAACACAGCACACCTGACCCAGCATCAGGGCAAAGCCCTCTCCAAACCACCCTGCGTTCCCCCGGCGGCAGCGCTCCATGATGAGGCACAGATCTCACAGCCCCATATCAACATCAGAAGTGTCTCCACTCTCCAACACGGTCAGTCTTTAGTGCCAAATATTTTTAACTTCAGAGGAAGATATTTTTAGTGAAACTATAAATGTTTTTGCTTTTCCTATAATTGAGGTGAATTAAGCGTAATTGGAAGCATCTGCTTCTACCCTGCAGCCCACGATGGCGTGGTGTTCTGCATCTCCTGGAAGACACTCTCCTTCAACTCCCAACAGATCCAGCTAAAAATAGTTCATCTAGATCAGATTCCCTCCAGCAACTGTGCTCTGCAGCTCTCCGGATTTGCCCTTCCATGCTGAACAGCAGCTCTCTGCTCATTGCCCGGCCAGGGATCCTGGGATGGCGCAGCGGACAGACCCCATCTGGGGAGGTTTTTATGGGGCTGCAAGTGCTGCTCCCCAGCTCCATGCCTGCACATCACTTGGCAGCGCATGCAGTGAGTGCTAGCAGACCTGGAGCAGCACAGCAAAGTGTGCAGCCCCTGAAAACTGCGTGCTTGTAGACAGAAAGTGTATGTTATGAGGTCAGCAGCTTTACCAAATAATAGCATTCTGACAGAGACATCTTTCTTCATTCCACTTTGACTCTGAACTCGGAAGTTCAGTTCTCAGTATGGCACTAAGCGCTACTCTATACAATAAGATTCATTCAGTATTTTGTTTAAAATTCGTCACAGTAGATCCACTACTGCTACGACTGTATCAACACTGAGAATCCACCACAGATGATGAACAACCCAAGAGTATGTTGCAGTTACATCAGCACAGTCACTGGAAACACAGGAAGGTCAATTAAAACTGAAAACTAAAAAGATATTTGAAACTGTAAAAGAAATCAGGGCGGTCCCAAAGATTTCCTTGCCCGATTCCATGCTAATGCCAGTGGTTCCGGTTTGTGAAAGGTAAGGAGCCCAAATAAATTGATTTTAGAAAGTGCTCTAGGATACAAACAACTTATTTGATAAAAACCCTAAATCATGAAATGACCTCAATGGACTTGATGACCTCTAGAGGTCCCTTCCAGCCCCTACAGTTCTGTGACATGGTGACATCTACAAGGCATCTAAAGTTTGATGGCAGTCCAAATATTAGAGCCATTTTTAATCAGCAGGAGCACAAAAGCTTTGACCCCTTGTCTGTGGCACCTGACAGAGCCATCCGTGTCACCTGCAACACGGCTGGGCGCTCAGGCTGAGCCTGGGTCTGTGTCCATGTCTGTGTGTCTGTGTGTCTGTGTGTCTGTGTGTCTGTGTGTCTGTGTGCGTGTCTGTGTGTCTGTCAGTGTCTGGGTGTGTGTCTGTGTGTCTGTCTATGTGTCTGTGTGTCTGTGTGTGTGTCTGTGTGTCTGTGTGTCTGTGTGTCTGTCTGTGTGTCTGTCAGTGTCTGGGTGTGTGTCTGTGTGTCTGGGTGTGTGCCTGTGTGTCTGTGCACGGAGACAGGATGCCAGCACTTGGTCAGTGCTGGGATCAGCATTGAGACACTTCTTCCATGCATCCACTCATGGGGGGCCTCCAGGTTGCAGCCTCACCAGCAGGCAAGCCATCACCATCGAAAGATTCCATTGCCTTCTGGAAGAACCCTAGCGAGGATGCCAGTTCTAGGAGTCAACTCCAAAACCTCCAGTTCAGAGGCATCCACACCTTTGCAAAACCAGCAGTGCTGGAAGCTAACCTGTCCCTTTAAGGAAACGTCCTCCAAAAGGAGGCAAGGTTTATTGGGTTGTATGCTGTTGCACTTTTAGGCTGCTCAAAACTCTCCCAGGAATCCTTTTAATATTCCCATCAAATTGAAATACGAGTTATGTAATTATAATTAGAGCACCATACTCTCGATAGCGTTTACTTCATTTCTTTAAAGACTGTTTACTCCCTAAGTCGTACCTGGGAGAAATATTAAAGCCAAACCAACATTTCCCCTCTCCCTTATTAAAATACAAAGCAAAACAAGCAGCTAATTGTTCAAAGCTTATTAAAGCTTTCATTTTGCCATATACCTGCTGTCTTATTGGAAAATTTACCACAGGAGACTCAAAATGAAACATTAATGACACCCATTAATGACATGTGGTAAAAAAAGTCCAGGGGCACAAAGAGACGTACAATTGTTCTCTCTCTCTGGACAAGCAGGACAGCAGAAATGGTGCAAAGGCCAGGTGCCAGAGCATCAAACGGGCTGTGCTGGGGGTGCATCCTGCCCACGGCAGGCTGTGCTCCAGGCGCTGCATGCTGCAGCAGGAGGTCGAGTGCGAGGTCAGCAGGGCTACAGGAAATTCTGCCCTGCCAGGCCAGCTGGCAGCGCTGCGGTGCAGGGAAGCTATGGCCTCTGGCCTCAGCATCCCCAGACCCAATGTTCCGAACCTAAGCCTCGGTACTGGTGTGTGCTGCTGCCTTCAACTGCTGGGCAGCAATACCCATCATGTAGCCCTCAGAGCAGAAACCGTAGACTGCTAGGAGTTCACTTGCTTAAGCACGTTAATTACTTTGAGATTTAATTCAGTGATTATAGTGAATACTTGTGCACTCTCTTCACATACATTCAGAAGGTTTGTACGTATCCTTGCCAAAAGCCATAATATTCCATCCGAACATCTCCTCGTACAGAAACCAACCCGGCCTCGATGTCACCGGCCGATATCAGCCTGCCCAGGGGCACGAGGCTGTGCTGGGAGCTGCAGCCATGGTCCCCCTCCCTGTCTCCTGCCCTTTTCAAAGCAGAATAGCAGACAGATGTGTTCTTAACCTTTGAAAGAGAAGAAAGAGCACTGACATTTGCATTTCAAAGCTGGAACCAGCACCATCCTCAGAGAAAGGATAAAATGGAGGAGAAATATGACAATCTGGCAGACGGATGGTCTTGAAATCGTGCAGTGTCAAATGAAAAGAGTATTAACAGCCTTTGCTCAAGCCACAATAATACTGTCTCAAACTCAAACAGCAAGTGCCACCCAGAGGTGGCACCCAGAGGTGGCACCCAGAGGTGGCACCTGCTGCCCCATAGTGCAGCTCTGTGAGGGCAGGAGCCCAAAGCCCTGTGCTGCTGTGGGGACACAGCCCAAAACACACAGAGCCACCGCCAGAAACATCCTAGAGCCACAAGTGACATTGGCACTGAAACCTGACAGCATGAGAGCAGCAAGGAGCACACAGCAGAACAAGGAGCCGCCGCTGATGGCTGCCAGATAAGGCTTAAAAAAGTTGTTTCATCTTAACTTGACCTAAATGGAATGGAAAATTACCATGACTACACTTATCTGAAATCACAAAGTGTGTTCTGATTAGACCGTGATAAAAAGGATGGTATAAATTGATCCAAAGATAAAGAAAGGGCAGGGAAAATGAGACGAGATTAAGAAATGAAGCAGACTAAAAAGGAAAGAGGAGAATAAGACAGTAAGTTTCCAGAGCTATATTAAAAATAGCTGCCAAACTGGAACAGGAATGGCTCGGTGCCTCAGTTCCGGCTCGTCTGGCCGGGGCTCAGCCGCACTGCCGGGCTCAGCACCGCCGCCGCCCCCCGCAGGCACCAAGGGCTGCACCGCAGCGCCCCGCACCCCCGTGTGCCCGCAGCAGGCTGCCGTGGCTCCGACCCCGTTACAGCCCACGGGCCGGTCAGAAGATTAAGAAAGTAATACGGAGTGTGGGAAAAAAAGCAAGCAGAATGATTGGACGAAACTCGCTTCCTAGAAACATTGCGTCTGCCTTAGCAGAACCTTTGATAGTCATGGAAACAGACTTCTTCTCCGACAGAAAAATGGCCTTCCATTTCCAGGAAGTGGATAACAAAACTGTGAAATAGTCCATTTTCTTAACTTTGTTTCCGAACCCCACATGTGCTGCTGGGGACGCGCTGCCTGCACACAGCCCTGCGCTGCCCTGCCCTCGGAAACCGCCTTCCTGGCAGCTGAGTGCAGCAGCCCTGCGGCCCCTCTTCTCTTTTTGAAACTCGGGTCAGAAGTAGAGAAGTGACTGACACAGCCTTCCTTTCTCTTTTTTTCAGCCTAATGACAACATCCAGCCGTTCTCCAGAGGAGGAAGGCAGTTCATTTATCTCATCCCTCTGATCTCAGCCGTGTCTGTGTGAGCACAGCGCTGGCCATCCCGGTGGATACCTGCGCCGTGCTGTCCCAGGCCTTCCTTGGGTGGCCAGAGGGGGCTGCTAGTTCAGACAAGGCTCAGCAAAGAGAGCATTTGGGAAACTGTCCGCTCTTTCCATTTGGTATAAGCTTCCTTTTCTACTCTGTTTATTTTAATATAGACGTATGCAAATGCTTCCATCAGGATTTCCTCCAAGAAGAGCACTGCAGCACAGTGTCAGGGCTGCCCTGCCGGGCTGTGCTTCCTGCTGCCTTCCCGCAGCCCCACTGGGCAAGGCTCTCATCCCACTCCTCTGTGCTATCAGCAACTCAAGAATAACCCTGCGGCCGCCCCCAGCCCGTGTCAAGGCCGCAGTCCCCGGCAGCGGGCAGGCTGGGGACCGACAGCGTGGTAGCAGCCCTGTCCCACTGACTGCTGCTGCATCCATGCTGGCCTGCATGGGGAACAACTGCGATGTTAATTACAGAAAGACGTTAAAGACATGCAAACAGGAATGTCCGACCCACAGCGCTAACGAGAAGGGTTCATAAAGTCCTAGAGCACACTCCTCCTACTTTCTTCTTGAACCCTTCAATACCATGACTCCACATTTTCCCCTGCATGCACTTCTGTGCTGCTGTTGACAAACAAAATTGATCTTCTGATTTCTTTCTTTCCCATGACTCATAGGCGCTCCTTAAATAATTGTAGTTCTCAGTTCAGAAGAGCTGTTACTCTTTCTGGCAATCAGTGCTGCTGCTGACAGCCTCAACAGACATGGTACTGGCAACACCGATCCACAGCACTCTGCCCTCCCTGGCCACGTCCCTCTGTCCTTTCCCAGTCCCTGGAGGTGCCACGTTTCAGCTCTTGGGGGTTCTGCAATGCTCAGCTCCTGCCCACTGCCAAATTCTGCATTGTTTCAAGGACGTCATGCTTGCCCTCAGGCGGGAGACGCAGGGCTATAAGCCACAGAATTTGGAAGAAGGAAGAGCCAAAGCAAGGGCCAGAGAGAGCACAGGCACAGCACAATGCAGACTGGGCTTCTGTATTTTGTTCATCACAATTTTTCCTGACACACAAGTATCAAAATGTATCCCCATAACAGAGACACTGATCACAGTAGCAGAGAGAAGAAGACAAGGAAAGCCTACAGAAAGAGCTGCTCTTAGTCCTAATATCCTTCCTCTTTTTCAAGGAAAATGGTGGGATGTTCCCACTGATTGGAAAAGGGGAAACATAACCCCCATTTTCAAGAAGGGAAAAAAAAGAAGATCCAGGGAACTACAGGCCGGTCGGTCTCATCTCTGTGCCTGGCAAGATCATGGAGCAGATCCTCTTGAAGGCTACGCTAAGGCATACAGAAAATAAAGATGAGGTGATTGGTGGTAACCAACGTGGTTTCAGCCATGGCAAGTCATGTCTGACATATTTGGTAGCCTTTTATGATGGAATTACAGCCTCAGTGGATTAAGGAAGAGTGACTGACCTCATGTACCTGGACTCGAGCAAAGTGTTTGACACTGTCCTGCATGACGTCCTGGCCACCAAACTGGAGCCAAATAGATTTGATGGATGGACCACTTGCTGGGTAAGGAATTGGCTGGACTGTCACACTCAGAGAGTTGTGGTCAGCAGCTCAGCGTCCAAGAGGAGACCAGTGATGAGTGGCATTCCTCAGGGATCGGTGTTATTTAGTGTCTTTGTAGGGGATGTGGACAGTGGGATCGAGTGCACCCTCAGCAAGCTTGCAGACGATGCCAAGCTGAATGGTGCAGCTGACACGCTAGAGGGAAGGGATGCCATCCAGAGAGACCTGGGCAGGCTTGAGAGGTGGGCTCATGCCAACCTCATGAAGTTCAGCAAGGCCAAGTGTAAGATCCTGCACCTGGGTGAGGGCAATCCCAAACACAGATACAGGTTGGGCGGAGAATGGCTCGAGAGCAGCCCTGAGGAGAAGGATTTGGGAGTGCCGACTGATTGCAATGCAACACAGCCAGCAGTTGCTCTCACAGCCCAGAAGGCCAACTGCATCCCGGGCTGCATCAAGAGAAGGGTGACCAGCAGGGCGAGGGAGGTGATTCTGCCCCTCTGCTCTGCTCTCGGGAGACCCCACCTGGAGCACTGCGTCCAGTTCTGGGCCCCCAACACAAGGAGGACTGGAGCTGCTGGAGTGGGTCCAGAGGAGGAGCACGAAGATGATCCGAGGGCTGCAGCACCTGCCTGCAAGGCCGGGCTGAGAGACATGGGGCTCTTCAGGCTGCACAAGAGAAGGCAGCAGGGAGACCTTCTAGCGGCCCAAAAGGTGCCTACGGAAAAGCTAGGGAGGGATTTAGTGTAGGAGCATACAGCAACAGGACAAGGGGAAGTGGCTTTCAACTGGAAGAGGGTCGATTTAGAACAGAGGTTAGAAGAAATTCTTCACTGTGAGGCTGGTGATGCACTGGAACAGGTTGCCCAGTGAGGCTGCGGATGCCTCCTCCCTGGAAGCATTCAAGCCCAGGATGGGGCTGTGAGCAACCCGGGCTACGGGAGGCGTCCCTGCCTGCAGCACGGGGTCGGAACTGGATGATCTTTAGGGTCCCCTCCAACTCAAACCAGCCTATGAGTCAATGTTCAGAAATGCTTGTTTTTCTGCTTCACCTATTCTCCAAGTTGATGGGGACACCCAGCCTGCAGAGCCTGCTCCCCACCTGCTGTGCCTGCACTTCGTGTTCTCCTTTCTCCCTCTCCCCCAGGCATACTTTTATCTGAATCCGAGTTCACTCTCCACAACCTCTCCCCACCACATATCGCTTCTGATGTTCTGCACCATTACCAGGATTATTTTTATGCTCCTTTCTGCAGCTGCTTTGCTGTTGACTCACCATTTTCTGTTGTGTTTTCTTAGTGCGTAACCCTGTATTCACCCCTACCTCTGCTACTTTCTATTATTTGTTTATCCATTTAGGTGAAGAGCAAGTGATGAGGACACGTCAGGGTGGCTTTAACTGCACCCACACGTTGGGCAGCTTGTCTTTTTGGAACATGCAGCGTGGTAAAAACACAATTCGTGCTGCCATGAAGACTTGCTGCCATGAAAGGGTTCTGTGAGGGAAGGGCTCACCCCTGGAATGCAGCCCCATGCTTTCCCACCACACGAGTGCATTTGTTTTGGCAGGAGTGCTGAGTATGAGGCGGGTTAACATGTCCCAGGTCCCACAGCTGCTGGGCCGCTGCAGTGCTTACATTCAACAAGCTGCTGGGAACGAGTCCTAACAAAACTTGCCTCATGTGTCTCCATTTCTTCTGCAGAAAGGGATGCTAAAAATGGTCTATTGCAGAGACTGCCTTTCTGCACGGTCAGCCTGCTGTGAGTGGTGTAACCACAGCAGACATCTGGCTGCAGTGACTGCCATTCTATTTCAGGAACAAAGCAGCCCTCTGCAACATGGTACTCTGGGAACAAATCTCACAATTATCAGCCTCACTAACAAGCACCAAGAAAAAGAATCAACACACTTCAAACAAACAAAAAAAAAGAAGCTAAAGCATCTGTAGCTGCAGCTCACTGGACAAGCCCATGGTTACAGTCGTTACGCTTGGGGCGCATTCAGCAAATCCTCAAGCCTGAGGAGCCATCAGTGTTGGCAGACAACTGGCTCTCAGGAACACTGACTCACAACCCCTCCTGCAGAGGTGCAACATACCCTACCAGCACAGCCATTCACGAGAGGAGTTCAAAGGAAGAGGAAAAGCCATGACGGGTGCAGGAGGTCAACAAGGATGGCAGGGAGCAGAACAACACGGCTGCAGTGGGCACAGGGCCGGACCGGGGAGGCAGGTGGGTCACTGCAAAGCAGCAATCCGGGATCCTCCAGCTGGAAGAGGGGATCCCACGTTTGTTTAGTGGTTGCAGGAGGAAAGGTCTCGTCTCATGAATCACTGAGCTTTCCATTCTTCTGCATAACTTTAACACTGCAATGAGAACAAAGTGTTTGTCTTCAACAAAATACCACGTGTTGATGTTTAAGCAAAATTAACGTTTTGTAAAGCAGATGAGAAGGAAAAAGGAAGCTCTCTGACAAGCTCTGTGAGCAAGGAAGGGTTGTTTTATTTCCTGAGAAATGGATTTTACTTTTCTTGGATACAAACCCAGATGCAAAACTGAGTTTGGGTGCACTCCAAAGGGAAACGAACAACAAACTGAGCAAGCACTCTCTGCAGGTCGGTTCACAAGCCAGGAGAGGAGGATGTCTGTGATGCTGCAAATTCCTCGAGCTCCTCAACGCTCGGGGCTTCACACAGCCTCAAAAAGGCACAGAGACGTCCCATCCTCCTCTAAAATTGCACTGTGCAAGTCATTAACCCAAATAACAGTAAAAATGTGTTACCATTTCTCACTCACATGGAGAGCCTGACTAAGGGAGCTGGCGGGGTGGTCAGTGGGTGCCAGCATCAATAGCAGCTCCACAGTGTAAGAACTGTGGACATTAAAGTTAACAGGAAATAGCTGCCCACATCTCAGCCAACCAACACTCAGAGTGCAGCGTTCAGTTTTCTCAACAATTCAGATATTATTGCACTTTATTTTTTTTAAACTACAGGAAGTCTGCTGGAAAATAATCAAGTGTTACTGTGTCCAGATATAAACATGTAGAGAAACGGGTATAGGTTGCCAAGAACTAAGACGACAGAATGTCTATTTAAACACGTCATCTCTGTAACCCACAGACAACTCGCCTATCTCGAGGCATGGGCACCAAAGCTCAGAGTTCCCCCAAGATTAATCCCACACTCTAAGCCTGTTCCAACAGCTCAGCAGGCCCCTGAAGCCCAGCCCCACGTGTGGGCACTGCAGTTCTGCACCCCAGTGAGCACCAGGTCAGGGCATCCAGCACAGCCCCCACCACCAACACAGCTGCCCCAGGGCTCAGCTCCAAGACTCCGTGCTTCCCAACGCCTGCAGCATTGATAAGGAGATGACATTTCTGAAATGCAATATTCCAAGTCAAGTTATTCCTCCGGGTTTCTTTCCTCTCTATCAGTTCCTTCCTCATGCTGCTCGGTGTACATGGCCCTCCTCAGAGAGATGGGAAGGCCCTCATGGAAAAGACAAGTTTTGAGATTGAAGTTGAGATCTTCTGATTAAATCCCATTTTTATGGGAACAAAGTTTATGTCACCTCTCAGATCTTAATTTTAATGGTTTCCATGAAGAAAAAAAAAACAAAAAACAACAACAACAACAAAAAAACCTGCAGTATTTGGAAAAAAAAAATGGGAAAACAAGTTATATTTGCATTATTGTTTTCTCCAGCTAGAGAGTTGTTTCCCTGATTGCCTCAGAGAAGTGACTGAACTGTGGGTCCTGAGCAGCAGTAAGGAATCTCCTCTGGCTCAAATGGGAGTGACTTCTCTTGGCGTTGGTTCCTGTGTGGCCAAATGAGCGCCATCTCTGTAAGACTCTTCTCCTGCACAGAGCCTTGCTCCTGAGGGCTCCAAGAGCAAACCTCGGAGTTAGGAATGTGCAGATTAAAGCATTATTTTGACTACAACTTAAGGACCTTGTAAAAAAGCTGAAAAAGTCCCAAGGTGCTGCCAGTGGTTTTCTGGGGACAAGATTAACATTTGCTGCATCCTTTTAACTGCTTTCCTCCTCCTGCCAGTAAATAAATCCGCCCACTAGTTAAACAAACTGACTCTGATAGAAACCAAATGTAAGAAGCTTATTAACAATAATGCCAGTTCTTAAAATAGAAAGGCAATAGTAAAAGAGAGCCCCCGGCTTCTGACTTACCACTGAGTGCTGCTCATTTGAGCGCTATTGCTTCTGAACTCCTACAATAAAGGAATACAGAGTGCAGCTTACACAAGCAAGCAAATACCAAATGCTGTGTTCTGCAGCGTTTCAGCTCCATAGCCATTGCTTCAGCAACACGCTTCAGCTGATGACCCGGCCATGCCTCGCACACAACCCGGGCTGCCCTCCCTGTGAGCACTTTCTCCTCCCCGGCTCATTGGGTGCTTTGCGACACACAGGCTGTCACTGAGCGGGTGTGCATTGAGCAGCTGGCCATGAAACACAGCTGTAGCGTGGATCCTCCATCACCTCTGCCTCCCCTTCTGAAAAAGGAGGTTTTATGGTAACAGATGCGCTGTGCTGACCGCTGCACCCTTCAGACGTCGAGGCCTTGCTCCGTGCCATGAAGGCGCTCCCTCAGTCCACGCGGTGCTGGGACGCAGCAGCTCCCGGCAGGCAGTGACAGCCTGTTTACCTTTCCAGCCAGTTTCTCCATTCACACCGGCAACACGTTAACAGCTCTTAAATCCACCCCAACATATCTCACCCCCTACTCCCAAATATTTAAAGTGCATTTGGAAGTTTAAGGCTGGGATTGCTTTCACTGTGCCCAGGCAATGTTCCAGCCTGGATGCTGACACCTGCCCTGACCTGCCAAGGGCCAAGCTGCTTCCAGCAGGGTGCTGGGGAAGCCTGCTCCGCGCTGAGCCGTTCATCTCCTTTTTTGGAAGAGCTACGAGCGGCTCCGTGCTGCGAAAGCAAGGCAGAGCCCACCCGGCCCACATTCCTTGCTAATTTTAAACAGCTCCCTCGAGCAGCACAGGAGCAGAGGCCCCAAAGAGCGCAGTCATGATTTATAGCCTTCCCCTTCTGAAAACTTTTGTTCCCGTGTTTTGGGACAGAAGTAAAACCAGAATGGGATTCTCAGCCTGGAGCCACTGAGACTTTTATCTACATCACCGCATGCACATCTTCTGCAGCATCAGCACTTCTCCCCCAAGAGGCACCACGGCTCTGAGCCGGCCCAGGAACACACCTGGACACGGCAAGGGATGGGGCCAGGCAGGGGGACAGGAGAGGGGGAGCAGAAGGAGCAGGAGTCCCATCTTGGAGGGAAAGCAAAGAGGCAGCTTGGGTTGTAGGTGGAAATACTGAGGGAAACATAACAGCCTGCAGGCATTTGAGCAGACACTGCAAAGGGACTCCCGCTCTGCACAGCAAATAGAACAGAGCCAGGTGTGAGAAAAGATCAGTTTGGTGCCAAGAACGAGGCTGGCAGTGAGTTGGGGCAGTGCCAGAGCTGAGTGCCCGCAACCTCACAGCACAGGGAAATCAGCACTAACCTCACCAAGAACTGCATTTGTGCAGAAAATAGCCAAAAGAAGTGTTAAACATTTTCTTTCAACTATTTCCTGGCATTTTTCACTTTTACATTTAGTACGCATGTGCATTTCACATCTATGCCCAAAATAAGACTGCATTAACTGAATGGGAATTGCAGCCCTGATGCCGCTTTCCCTCCTCTTGTCACTTAAGCAATGCTAAGGGCAGAGGCAGTCAGCACTCAGCCCAACCCAGCACTGCAGCTCTGCACACAGCAATAACCACGGAAAGCTCGAGCTGAAACTGCAGCATGAAACGACTCATGCTTCATTAAACTTACAGAACTAATGATTTCTCCAAGGTGCTTTTGTGCTTAAGGCTGAAGAATTAATCAATGCCTTACAGTTTAAGTTTGTTGTTTTCTCTGAAATTTTCCCTACCCAGCTGCCAAACGCTTTCTGGCTCAGGCTTCGAAACAATTCTGCTACGATCAGCCAATTTAAATAAATACTGGTTGATGCATGAGCCGATGAGGACAGCGCAGCCAGGATGCCTGTGGCTGCCCGCCTGCCCCGCACCCGTGGGCAGGGCAGACTGGGGCTGACCCAGCACTGCCACGGGAAGTACCTGAGGACAGCACTGCCATTTTCCTGCCGGACAGCAGCTTGCTTTCTGCCAAACACCTGCAGGGCGCCTGGCCTCACGGTGCGCCCTGAGGTGGGCGCTGCACACTGAGCCCCAGGCGCGGGGTGCTGCTGCTGGGGAGCAGCGGCTCTCTGTGCTCACCTGCTTCCCCCTGTAATCCACCAAACAACTCCTGGGTTTGCAGCACTGCTGACATTCTGAACAATATTTAAAGGCATTTCTCTGCTCTGCACATTTTCTGTTGAGCTACTTCTTTGCCTCATAGACTCTAGTTGTCTCAATGGCTTCACTGGTACTTGGAGCTGCAAGAAAGCAGAACAAAGCTCACTGTTTCAGTGGTTATTTCAGCACGGGAAGGATGTACTTCCTTTTGAAGATAGACCATTCCCCCCCCATCACTGCTGCTTGGCTATCAGGTTGCAGCTAATATCCCACCTCACTGAATTTCTGAGCACCGCGCACTGCCAGGCAGCTCTCTGTATGGGAAATGTGCCCCCGCTGCACATTTCACTGAACACCTGGATTGAATTTTGGAAGTACCCTGGCTTCCAGCTCAAGGCTGTGCTTTTTCCTAGCCACATTAACAAATTTTGGTTTGCTTTAAATAAGAATAAAACTCGTAGGAAATGCTGACGGTATTTTCTCACGAGGACCACAGCCCACCTGAGGGCACACAGTGCTGCACCACTCTGCTCTGTTTACCGGGGAGCAGAGCAGCCCTGCACCACCCGTAAACAGGAGCTGCTCCATAACTGCTGCACCATATGTCTCCTTGCATAATCTGCTTTCATCTCCTACTCTGAATCTCTTCAAAATGGTAAAAGGCTGGATCTGGATAACAGCAGGAGCTGAGGCAAATAGATTTAGGGAGACAAGAAGTTTTGCCTGATGCTCTTCCTATCAGCCCATTTAATGGCTCTTACAAATCTCAGCACTACAAATTGAAATCCATAATCTTCCCTGACTTTCTTCAGCCTTAATGTTTAACTCCGCTTGCTTTCTCTCCCAGATAGTTCTCTCACAATCCCCTTGTTGCCCGATTCAATAACCAAAGAGCCAAGGAACATGGATATGCCCCAGTGAGAGGCAATTTTAGAAAATGAGATATTAAATTTTAAAGACTTCACACGTTTCACTGAAATGACAGCCCCACAGTCAGAGCAATGCAGACAGACTCGCCTTCTGTCAGTGCAAGCGGGGGATGCCTCTCTGCCACAGAACCCATCACTCCCCATGGCTTGGGAACGACGCAGCACGGAGCCCTCAGTGCTGCTCTGCTGACACCGTCCTGGGATTTGTCAAATCACTCACAAACATCATTGCTTCTTTTTAAATAACTGCAACCTCCGGGCATGTGATAACATCACGGGGGCTCTTGGAAACTGGCAGTGCAGGACGGTGCACACTCCCAGCGTTGTTTCTCCCCTTTCCACATAGAAAAAAAATCAACTAAGGGCTCTCGTTGTACAGTAAATGTCAGTTGTGCTCATGTTATGGAATCAAACTTCTGTAGCTATGGAAACCCTTGAGACAAGGCTCATTTCTAGAATAAATTATGATAAGCAGCTTTTGATGGCTGTTTTCAAACAAGAAATATTAATGAAAGCAGCTGAATTTCTCAGATGCGAGTGTTCCTGTTTGCTTTTTACCTTCAGTACCGTGGATTCCCAGGAAACATTCAAGATGGACAAAGTGACATTTTGTCAGTGTTTGCATCCACTGACCCAGCCCTCCTATTGATGCCCCTGTAACACGTTCTGCTCAGAGAGCCTCGCTGTGTTTCAGGGCACAGCACACTTCTCCAGTGATCCCAGCTGACAGCTTATCAGTATGCTGTGACATACACTGCTCGCTACCTTCAACTGCCACGCAAAACCTCCTCAAGTAAACGGAAGAAGAACTGAGGCAAGACTTTCTCCAAGCTCGCAGCACGCCAGAGGCAGTGAGCACAAGGCCTCAGCCCTGGCAGGAGCTCAGAGCCCATTCCTCAGCCCCTTCCCTGCTGGCAGTTCACAGGCTGCCCAGCGCCAACAGGTCAGGGAATGAGCCCCAGCCCACGGCAGCCCTGTGTGCCACAGAACACTGCCAGGCCCACAGGCTCCCCATGGGCATAATGCTTAGTGCAAACGCAGAGATAGAGTTGTGTCATTCTCCTGTCAGCATTATAGGTCATGAACTTCTCTGTGTATTGTAACTGCTACAGAACGCGGTGCCACTCCTGCAAAGCTTGCTCCACAAGCACGTTTTCCATCCTTTTAAATAGTGTTAACACACTATTTATGATGAACAGAAGAGCAATGAGGTTTTGTTGTTGCTGGTTTGTCAGCTTATAACAGCACGAGGATCACACAAACCTGATCCAACAGCCTGGTTGGGGCTGCAGCAGCCGTGAATGCAGGATGCACGCAGCTGGGCAGGGAGAGCAATCCAACTGCTCCACAGCAAGGACTGGGGGGCAGGAAGTACCTGAAGGGGCTGCAAGCCTGCAGAGCTGTGACAAGAGCAGCTTTGTGCACAGCTACAGATGTCACGTACAATTTGTGGAGATACTGGCTGTTAACGAGAGGCAATTGACAAGTGTAAAGAAAATCATTTCTTAAGACACTGCAGATCCCTAGCTACCTGAAGCACTCCTTGTTGGACCAAACCAACGAGCCTGGAGCCCACAGCAGAGCATGCAGATGGGGAGCGCTGCATGTTGAGCGCCATGTCTCCAGCATCCCAGATGCATTAATACAGCCCCTAACGCTGGAACCCAGTTACACAAACAGAACCAAACTGCTCTAATGCACACTTGAAATAAGCTCGAGAGGAAGGCAAGGTGACTGGACCAGGCTATTTTAATGCAGGTGACCACACCAGGGCAGCTCAGCCCACCTCCCATCCTGTTCAGGTCTGCTCTCTTTGCTGGCAGTGGGATGCTGAACATGCTCAGAGAGCAGCTCTGAACTGAAGCCAACCTCTGCCCGCTTACATGTAAATACCATAAACAGAATGCCCTCCTCTGCAGCCCTACACACATCTCCCACCCCAGCACCTCATACCTCTCACCTGTCCAACAGCAAAAAATAAGCAAATCCCATTTCATGTAATAATGAAAAGTAACATTCTCTACCACAAAAGAACTGAATTGAAAGAAGCAGCATCACAAGTTTGTTAAACCAGCATCTCTTGGTGTGGAACCAGGCTGTAAGTCACAGACAAAGCAACCTGCATGGACCTCATCAGTATTTCCCCTTCTTCCCTCTCTCGGGCACAGCACTTAATGCACTCAGCATGAGGGTTCCTGAACCATCACAGGGCACTGCCTCTGTGCAGACTGTGCTCTGCTGCTGTGCCCCATTCGCTGCACTTGGAAGGAGACAAGTACCCGAGCATCCCACACTGCTCTCAGTACAGCTTGTGTGCAGATCAAATACAGATCAACAGATCGATTTCAAGGTCTCATGCAGCACTCAGTTTCACTGTCAGCTACTTTTCATGAGCACATCGGACAAGCCACACCCAGCACCCAAAACGTGCCCCTAATATCCCAGCAGCAAACCAGACACAAACATCAGCAGGTGCAAGAGCACAGCCCTAGCTTAAAGTGCAACAAGATAAATGCCCAGGAGCTCCAAGACTTGGATGCCAGCAGCATTTTAACTGGCAGAGGAGTGAAGTTCCACTAGAACTGTGAACTTAAAAATGATAACAATAAAAAATCCAAGACGGATAATGAGATTTTTCTCAGGATCACAGCACAGTTGGGTTGGAAGGGCCCTCACAGCCCTTCCCTCCCCCCCTCTTTGGCTGGGTGCCCTGACCAGCCCAGGAAGTACAAATCCAGAAGAGACTATTGTCAAAATTAAAGGATAGAGCAAAGCCAGCTGAGGATAATGCAAACTTTCTCTTCTGCATGTCAGGAGAAGGGCATTTCAAGTTTGCATACCCGCCCACGAGCTCCTGCTGTCACTGAGGCACAGGACTCCACGCTTGTGCCCCCAGCACAGCAGCAGAGTGCCCCACGGGACCACCTCCCCACAGCACAGTGCAACGCAGGGAGGAGAGAGGTAGCAGGACGTGGGTCACAGGGCCACCAGCAGCACCACACGTCCTCCTCCCTGCTGGGCACTGCATGCTGCTCTCTGCCACGGGACACAAAGCTGGGCACAGAGCGGTCCCACTGCACCTCACTCATGCAGGCAGACAGTGATGGAATTCACACTGCTGGGAGCAGCCAGGCAGGGCTGTGCTCAGGAGCTGCCTGGCACTCATGAGCTGCTCCTCCGCTCACCTGCTGCTCTCCAGAACATGGGGGGATGCTGTGGTGCTTCTGGCTCTGACTGCAGTCAGCAGCAGCAGAGCTTTAGGGCAGCGAAATGCTGGCCCTGAACCAGGCACAGTGACTGAACTCCCCAAAGGAGAGTCATTCTCATCTCATGCAAATGCTCAGACCACATGCTGTAGGACCCAAATACATAATTACAAGAAAAGAATTAAAATGATTACCACAGGAGCACAGTCTCCACAGGTAATTTAGGATGAAACAAAGCCATATGATTGTATTTTACAGAAGGGTTCAGTTGCAAACAAGACCATGCTATTTCTGATGTTTACATGATGAGTAAACCTTAACACAAAACAAGCAATTTCCTCGAGGGTTGTGGTGCAACCGCACCAGATTTTGTTTCTTTTAAAACCTTGTTTCATTTCTTCAAAGAATACGAGCGTGAAAGTGGTAATATGCAGAAATTACCTTCCACACCATGGTCAAAGGGAAAACACTGCTCAAGTCTGTGAAGTCCCATCAGCACCCCAATGGATGCTGAAGCCAGGCTGTATGACAGTGTGATCACAGCTCTGCACTGCCATGCATCACACCAGCTAATTACATGCTTCCATCTTTTGTTTTAGAATCTGCTATTCCAATGGTTCAGGTTTCACTCTTCCCCACATCACCACCTACACACTTTTTTTCCCTGAGAATGTTTTCTTGTTACCCAATGCTCAGCTAACAAGACAAACCTGGTTTCTCACACAAAGCACATTATCTTTCTCTGTGCAGTAAGAAGTGTTACAGCGGAGATCAGACTTTTTCAAAACTCACTTTGTGACTTTTTTCCCCTGCAGCATCCACTTAAAATCCAGAGTGCCAGCTGCAGCCCTACTGGTGGGCTCACTCACAAGCCGTAGAGGAGCCGTACTGCTCCCCTACAGAAGGAGGTGTGAGCCCCTCAGAGCAGGGATGATGAAATCTGATTCTGCTCCTGGCAGATGATGCATCTCAGCACTGCAGCTGTGACCACACTGCTCAAGATGCTGCGGTATAAGATCTTAGGAACAGCTTGATGTAAAAGATTGCTCCGTGGCCATAGATGGAAAGCTTGAAGAGGTGGTCCAAATCAATCCCAGTCCAACCACAGCAAAGCAGAGTTAGAAACAGCACATTCATGTTCTGATCTGCTTAAAGCATCAGGTCAGCTTCAGGACTGGCTGCAGTCACTTCCTGCCCTCCCAGAACGTGCAATGCAGTGGATGAATTCCAGGACACGCACTTTCCCAGCTTTACATTTGTCATTCTTACTTCTCACAGGTGTAAACCAGACCCAGAAGGAACCCACCCCAATGCCCTGATGGCCCCAGACTGCCACAAGTGAGCCGAGGATGTCTAGCAGATATTTCAGCACTTCCCAATGTTATTTCTTTCTTTTGACTTTGGTCTCCTTTTTTTCCCCAATTTTTTAAATAATTGCGGAGCCCGAAGGAAGGAGAAGGACTTTGGGATTTGTTGATCTTGCTTTTATTTTTAACACAGGGCACTCTCACAGTGCCTGTCATCAGTAACAGCACTGCCTTATTTCCCAGTGCATACAAACACTGCCAAAAGCTAACTCAAAAAACATCATGTTTCAGTATTAATCTCCTGCTTGCCAGCTTTCAGTTAAAACTGAACACAGCATAGAAATGACCATGGAGATGTCAGCACACAGCAGTAACACTGACCATCAGCAGTGCCGACCTGACCAGGGAGCAGTGCAGAGGCTCAGGCTGGCAGACACAGACCCTGAGCCCTGCTGATGTCTGCAGGGAGGGTTTTTGGCCACACATTCCTCAAATGCTGCATTAATCTGAGCTGTCAGCAGCCGCTTCTGTGGCATCTACGTGCAGCAGGTCACGTTACAGAACAGCTGCCCATGGCCTGCTCCCAGCAATGCTCACACAGCACTCAGGACCACGCAGCCCTGCTGCTCCTCGCTTAGCACAGCAGCACCCCCACAGCCCCAGCACTGCCCTCCTGTGCTTTAGGTCAGGTAATTTACCAGACTGATGGGAGCTCCCCCACTAACATTCGCACCGGGCCGTTTCCCCAGCGAGACTGCCTGCCTCACCTCATTATAGGGATCATACTGCTTTGTACACAGTTTCTCTAAGAAGATTAGAATAGACACAGTACCAGTGCTAAATATAAAAACACATTAAGCTCCTCATATCGAGTATATCCATCAGGGCTTCCAAATTAAAATTCCCAATATTTAACATACGTCAGCAGCACGACTTCCAAGCTTACTCCCCTTGAACTCCCCGTGAAACAAAGCAGAGGCAGGAGGCAGAGGGGCACTGGAACAACGGACAGACCCGCTGCAGGCCTGCAGAGGCATCCGGTGAGGTTACACAGCCGCAGTCCCGGGGCTCAGCTGAGGTGGCTGCACCACGCGTGGGGAGATGCTCTGTCTGCATGTACTCAGGTAAGCAGCTGCTGGGATCAGCCCACAGAGCCAGCCCCGGGCAGCTGCACCTGCACACTGCAATCCACAACAGCATCCCTCCCACGGCAGTGCTGCAGCTCGGCCAGAGCCTCGCAGGCCTCAGCAGTTCTGCTTTGGAGAGCACCTTTATGGTGCAGGTGCCACGGCCTCGTGGCCAGAGCCAAGGGTCAGTGCAGCTCCGTTTAGAATGGTCCTGCAGCCTGCCAGGCCTGATTGCAGAGCGCAGTAATATTTACATATTAAATAAGTATTGTCGAAGGGTCACTAAACGTAGTAGAACTGGAAGAACCCCAAAGCAGACAGATGCAACATGCAATACACATTGCTCAGTGAGGAGCCGCTCCCCGCTGTGGAGGAATTGCCATTTCTGGCTGAGTTTGTCATACCTGAATCTGTGCTGCTCCATGACATAACACTGGATGTGCCTGGGAGCAACTCCATCCCCACCCCATAAGCAGGCAGGAAGGATGAAGGACCCCCAGAGCACTTTGTTGCTCATCAGGATGCTTCCTAGCCCTTGCTTTCTGAACTGCTCTGCTACCTGAAATTCCTCTTCGAGGCCATAATCCAACCCTGTTTGCAGAGCACCGTGATGATGATTTCAGAATGCAAGAGCCTAAAAACAAAGCCAGAATGCTGCTCCTTTATTGCTTTAAAACATAATAACTTGCAAACAGAAGACTTGGCAGAGAGAACATAAAATGGGATTCTTTGTGCACCTTCAGTGCAGCCAGCTTAAGTTAGGTAACTATCTATAAATTGTCTGATTAGGTCAACTTCCATCCAATGCAGCCCCAGCCTGAAACACCCCAGTTACCAAGCTTTCTTCAGAGAAGGTCCTTTACATCCTAAGTTCCCATGTAGTAATTTAAAGCTATAATAACTCACTTAATCCTTAAAACTGACTTGATGCTTTCTAGAACATTCTATGTGTTATTCTATGTATTTGTGCAGCGTCCCAAGGGCTGACTGCTCTGTGGTGCAGCAGAGCTATTCAGCTTCTTACATCGACTGTCCACCTCCCTTCTGTAGTGCAACGTGTGAAGGAGCTCCATGGTGAGAATCCTTCCCTGCGGGCACTGGGCAGCTACCAGCACTGCGCTGCAGCTCTGGGGATGAACAGGGGCCCAGCAGCCCCTGCAGCCCAAGGGGCCAGATGGGATGGCAATAAGCACAGCCTCCCTCTAGGAACATACAACTTCTGCAAGAGGTACTCCCAGAGCTCCCACAGCCAGTACCAGCTGTGACCATGCTTCCCCTGAGGCCAAGGGAGACCTCTGCGGTGGGTACCTCTGGTAACAGGTTTCAGGAAAAAGCAGGACAGAAGGGCTTTACGCAGAGAGATGAAGGACATAGCATCTCCCTGGGATAGGTGGGGAGATGGATGGCAGTGACACCCCCAGCATCGGGGCAGGGCCCAGCAGCCAGGGCAGGAGGGCAGTGACATCCACCCGAGAGAGATGCTAATGGAGCACAGATGTATTGGGATCGATACTCTGCAGGACATTTCTGTGTGGTGATATGAACTAATTAACTCTCCTGAGCTGTCAGAGCATGCAGCAGTTGTGAGCTGTCCTGCTGCACGCAGCCTCCCACTGCTCATCCCTCAAAACAACACCTCCATAAAACACAGTTAGAACAGCAGTTTAAAGCACCCCAGATCGTGCTGACACACACGCAGGTCACTGCAGTGCTGGAACTGTCCTTTTACAGAGCAAAATAGAATACCGGGTAGAAAACAGAACAGCCACCACAACTGTATGTGAAACAGAACCACCGGCAATGGGCCCCAGAGCACAGCTGGGGCAGTGCAGTGAGGGAAAGCCATCCCTTGGTACAGGGCTGCTGCAGGAAGCAGACACTGACAGCGGGACCTAGGACAGACAGAAGGACAAAAAGGAGGCTGATGTCTCACTTTGGAAGGGCGCATTCACTTCTCCAGCAAGGCAGCAGGGCTGCACTCCTGGCAATGCCTGCCTGCTGCTCACAGCTCTGTCCAGCTCATACTAAAAAGCAGATTTGCTCTGAGATGTGAGAATTTAAAGCAGCAGGTTCACAACAGCTGACTTAAATTCGCACATCTGAGATGGACGCAAACAGGGCAGCCGTAGGGAGGCAGCAGCACTGGGACGGGCACAGACACCGGGAGCTGCGTGCTGGCTCGTGCTGTCTGACGGGCTGCGTTGCGCTCATTTTTAATTCCGTGCGCCATTCCTCCACATCTCTGCGAGAATACTGAGCAACACACGCGGCGCTTTCACCAGGCTTCCATTCAGGCAGCAAAGTCACAGGACGGGCATCCGAGGAAACCGCTCAGGGACGGCGCAGCAGCACGAGGCTCGCAGCCCGCACAGCATCGCCACGCCTGGCGGAAGCTTCGCTTCGCACAGCGCAGAACTGCTCCAAGTGCGGGGCTGCACGCGGCACGAAGCCTGGAGGTGGGCACTGCAACGCGACACAAGGCGATGCCGCTAGGAAGGCCAGTTACTGCAGGACGAGAGCCTCGTGCTGCTGCAGCAGCGCAGGACGCCGAAGTCCCAGCTTTTCTCGCAGCCTCCTCCGCGCAGATACAGCTGCGGTCCCGCCGGGATCAAACGAGCGGCACTGAGAGCAAAGGCAGCAGCTCCACCGCTCCGCGGCCCGGGACGCCAAGCCAGCCGCTCCGCCTCGCGGGCAGCGCCCCCTGCCGGCCGCCCCACCGCCTGCGGGAGGTGCGGGCAGCGCGGGAGGACCGCCCCGCTCAGCGCAAAGGCGACGCAAAGCGCCCGCGCTCGGCCCGAGCCCCGCGGCCCGCCTGCGATCTCGACTTCCGCGGGGCGGCGGGACCCCAACTGCGGCCACACGGCGAACAGGAGGCACTGCGACCCACCCCGCGCGGCAGAGGACGGGCCAAGCTGCAAGGGCAGCCGCTGTGCGCAGCACCAACAGGCAGCCAGCGGGGCGCTCAGTGCCGCACAGGGACACAGAGAAGCGGAACAGCAGCGCTGGAGGCTGCAGCACAGCTCCCACAGGGCAGCCTCAAACCTCCCTCACTGGAGGAAGCACTTCAGTCACCACAGCTTTCTTTACAAGCTGTACTTGAAATAGAAAAGGCAAACTCACCTGGAAGCACACCTCCTCTAAGAGCAGAATCCTCCCACAGCCCTAAGGGCCTGGGCCTGGCTTTATGGCTGCTGCCCCCGAGTGCCCCGTTATGCTGATGGTGGGCAGCTGTGAGAGGGCTGGGGGCCCCGAGGGGCACTGGGGGCTTCGTGTGACCAAGGCAGGTGCTGAGCAGCCAGCTGCAGTTCGGACAGGGGCTGGTCTTTAGTTACACCTGGGCTTAAGTTTTTGTCATGTACTATAAACCAAACTTTAAAGCAGGACTTTGCTGCTTTTTGTCTAAGATATTGAACTCTGTCTCTCCTGTAAGCGCTGAAGTTCCCTACTGAGGATAAACTCTCTGCTTTTATTGTTTATCTACTCAGAAACAGATCGCCAACTTCAAAAATAGGGCAACTGTTCCCTTAGTTCTTAATTGGTTTTATTTTTTTCCTTGCCATTCAAACTAATTAGAATAAGGTGGAAATGTCTCCCTTGCTCTGCTTAATGAGGATTTGCATTTACGTAACTGGCAGCAACCCCAGGTGCCCGCTCAGGTGCCACACTGCAGCACGGCAGGGGCTCCATGGTGCTGTTCATCTACATTTCACTGCTTTATTCTGTTTGGGGAAGAAATAGTTCCCTGTAAGGGCAGTTCCAAAGACTGTGTTTGTTCTTAATCCAAAAGCAGCGACCAGTGAAATCAGTGAAAATCTCTCAGCATTTCCTAAGAGAATAAAAGCTGCTGTCAGACCAGCTGCTTTGCACCATCCACTCTCTCTATGGTTTGCTGCTGGGTCCTGGCTCTGCTTGTTGCCCTGGTTCCCATTACTGCACATGGGACCTGCCAGATGCCTCAGGCACAGCAATTACAAAACAAAGGAAAAAAATTGATCTAGAAAGTGTTTCCCTTGCAGCGCTCACCAGGTACCATGGGTGTTACTGGGAGCACGCTCTGCACTCTGAGAGAGGCTGAGCACAGCCTGGGCTTTCTCTTCAGTTGCACCGATCCCCATTTATGAAGGCTCACAGTGCTCCTGCTTCCATAGCAGAAGTCCCAGGGCAGCTCTGGCTGGGAGCCACACACAGCCCGGGCAGCAGCCGTGCACCTCACAGCACTGTGCTGTGGCCAGGCCTTGCCCTGAGGATGCTGATGGTGCCTGCGATTCCCCTGCTGTTCACACTGCGATCTCTCACCCCATGGATCTGCAGAGCGGTTCGGAATTTGGGCACTCGGATCCCACCGGGCTGAGCTGGGCAGCCCTGCAGGATTTGCCCCCATCCAGCTGGGCTTTGCTCCTCCCAGCACAGAACCCTTCCTCGGCACAGGAGCCTTTCAAAATAGCATACAGCAGGCAGAAGCTCCTCGTCATACATCACGCAGCGGCTGAACGGATGCGCAGACCACCTGCATTAACCCTGCAGGGAATAAGCATCTGTAATTTTCCTCCTAGGAATCCTGATTTACCTTCACCCCCTGTCTTAGTTCACTGACATCATGGTTACGAGATACATCATTTTTATGGATTACGTCTCACAAGGGCAACATTTTAATGAATAGCAGAATTAAATGTTTGCCAGGATTTTTTCAAAATAAATGATCAATTACCACTGAGCACATCCATCACGTTTATTAGCTCCCTTCTAGAAGCATTTTTCATAACTTGCAAATTGAAAGGAGGTCGAAGTTGAATTTTATTCCTTCCTCATTTGCCCACAGTAAATACAGTGCTTGCAGGTAAGCTACAAAAACCAGCAGGCATTTCTGTGTTGGGTGTTTTGGAAAAAACTCTGCATGCACACAATAGTGCTTTTTTTTTCTCCAATAAGTTCATACAAATAAGGATTTCCTTTTCCAAAAAGCCTGGGGAACTGCGCCCTGGTAGATGAGATGTGTCACTTGCTCTCAAGGTCGTTGTGAAACCACCCAATATGCATTTGTTACTAATGATGCCCGAGGAGAAGGTTAGATGGAGGTTTTGTCACGTCACACATACTCTTAGTTCTTTGTCTTTTGCAAAATGGAGCCAGAAAGACACATTTCATTTTCCTGTTAGCAGAAAATCAGGTTGATGTGATGATAGAGGTTACAGCCCGCGGTGGATAGAGCAGTTTGCGATGGGGGGCTGCAGTGAGAGGAGCAGGGCCAGCAGAGCCGTGCGCTGCGTGTGCCAACAGTGCCTTCCAGGAACGGATCCTCTGCAGCAGCCGGGCTGGGGCTCAGGGGGGAATGGAACGGTCCAACAGCTCTGCTGCAACCGCAGCGCCGGCGTTCCGTTGTTGGCACTTTGCCTGGGAACCTCGTAAAACTCTATTATGGCACCTGAGGAAGGATGAGGGCCTGGAGCCAACTTCTGGAAGACCTTTTCCATTCAGTTTTAAATCCCAACATAGAAACATTCCCCAGAGTTTTCTCTGTGCCCTGGCAGTGCCCTGCTCAGGTACCAGCATGTTCTGCCTGGCACCGAGTGCTTCCCGTGTGCTGGGAATGGCATTTCCCCCATGGAAGCACCTGCGTGCTCCCAACCCTTTCCCTGCCTGCATCACAGCCTTTCCGAATCGCTTTGCTCTTGGTAGTGGAAAATTACAGTTGTGAGGTTTTAGTACCAAACTGCCAAGGGCATGACCTTAAATAGCATTCTGTGAAATGTGTTGCAATGTTACTGGAAATGTTAAAGAGAAAAACGTTACCGTGTGAGTCAGTGAAACGCAGTCTGTGGGGCTCAGTCCTGCACCCATGGCCCAGCATGGCTTTGCAGCAGTGATGTGAGCTCCACGGCTGGTTCCTGGTTTGGAAGCAGTGTGCAGCAGCATGCAGTGGTGTTTAGCAGTGTAGCAGAGGCACGCAGCAGTGTGCAGCATCATGCTGTAGTGTGCAGCAGTGTATAGCAGTGTGCAGCGGTGAGCAGCAACTTGTTGGCTGCCTGTGGCTGCACAGAAGTCACTGGGAAACAGCTCTGTGTGGGCTGTGAGAATTCACTGCATGGGATCTGGCCGCACAGGAGTTATTTTACAGCCTCTCCAGCTGCCCTGTGTGCTCCTGCGGCCAAAGAAACAGATTTATTTGCACTTGCCAATAAATGACAGTGGAACCTTACACTGCCATATATATGAAGCTGTATATATATCTCATCACAGCTGTGGAAGTGTTGCCCCAGGAGGCATTACCTGACTTGGGATCAGGTTATCCATGGGCTCTGTGGTTCCTGTTCCCCAGCAGCATGCAAAGCTCTCTTGGTGTGCGGTGCTTCAGATCCTCAGTGCAGCATGGCAGCCCTGAAACCTGCACGCTCTGTTCCTCATGTGAGAAATCTGCACTTTTGCCAACACTGCATCCTGTCTGGAAACAGGGTCATATTTCACAGAAAGAATCTGAAAAATGTAGATCCATGTCTTTTTGAGCACGTGGTGCTGGTAAACACCCGAGTTCTGCAGTCACAGATGAGAAATAACTCAATTGCGAATGGAAAAAATCACTGGGAAGCAGATGTTGGGCTTTGGCACCGTGCTACAGAAGTGCACTGTGAATGCATCCCGACCCCCCAGCTCACAGCCACTGCATGCAGCAACCCTCCCTGCTGCTGGAGGCACACCTTCTGCACCTCCATAGGTGAGCAACAGGTAACAGCATAAGTGAGCAACCTAAAACTGCAGAGGGGGTTGTTGGCAAAATGCTTGAACTCAGGTTCTGTGAGTCCCAAACCCAACGTGACAATGCTGGATAGTTTTATGTGAGGTTGAGTTGTTTCTATGGGGAAAATTTTCATCCTATGCAGAGCTCTCAAAAAAGCTCCAGGCCCTTGAAACATGGGAAAGCAATGATGTACACTGTGACAGACGAGCCAGCATTGATCTCTGCTGCTCTTTCAAATCTGCTGAGCAACAGGAGCACATCTCCTGCCTCCTCCCCCGAGGAGATCGTGTTTCTCACCACTGCTGCTCATTTAGTTTGGCAGAAGCACTGAGGAACATGCTGGCTGCTTCCACCTGTGGGCAGGCTGTTCGTGCTCCACAGCCAGCCAGAATCCCAGTCTTCCTGCTACAGTTAACCTGCTATATTGGTCTCTGATGGGCAGTGTTATTTCAACAAATTACAGCTCTGCTTAAGCAGACCTTCCTGGCAGACCTTCCTGAGCAGCGTGGTGCAGCACGCTCATATCGTGGACCATTTACAACTTTTGCATTATTTGTGGTATAATAGGGATCCCATTCACCTGTGCCTGCATGGGCTCACAAAGACTCACAACGTGCTGCACAGCGAAGGATGAAAAATGCTGCTCCTGCAGAGGAGATGCTTCCAACATCCCTTAACACCAGCTTCCACAGAAGATGTTCTGGAGGTGTCTGATGTAACGCTGCCAGCTGCAGGGCCACTGGAGAGGGTGGAAATGGACTTTAGTTTACACACAATAAAGAAGAGTTAAATCTGGAAAAAAATGCTCATGCAGGATGGCAGCTGGGCACAGCAGTGCTGCACACGGGGCTGCAGAGCTCCTGAGAACTCAGCGGGAGTCCCTGAGCACACAAAGCTGTCATCAGAGCTGAACACATCCTGCCAGAGTCCCAGCCTCATAACACAGAATCATATGTAAGCATGTGGCTACGTTTCTCGTTTCCATCTGACACGGGATTTCATCAACACTCTGCAGTTCCGTGCGTCACAGGAATGTAAGACAACGCATTTGCTTCTATGCTTTTAAAATCAAAATCGCAGTGAGCAGAAAAGGACTGCTGTGCCATTCAGGTGGAGGAATGGACTCGTGCAGTGGGTGAACCTCCTTCCCAGCAGCAATCCCAGCAGCACAAGCAGCCATGGATTTAAAGCTCACTGCTCTGCTGTCAAAGTTCTGAAGTACATTTCTGTTTCCCCAAAGCCTATTGGACACCTATTGGAACCCGAGCTGTGGTGTGTGAGCGGAGCAGGGGCTGTAGAGCACGAGGTGCCTGTCCTCAGGCACACAGCGTGATCTGCCTTTAGGCTGCAGGTGGGTTTCTGGACAGAGCTATAATTAGCAGGCTCCCAGCCTCTCATCCTCCTGCAGAAGCCCATTTTTAATTCTCTGTGCTGCCCTGAGGCGGCCAGACTCACGCATGGAGAGGAAAACAAGGAAGTCCCCTGAGAGGTGTGCTGCTGCGCCTGCTTCACAGAGCTGAGCAAATACTGGTGGCTGAAGACAAGGCGGCACGAAATACGGCTTTGCCTCTGGTTGCAGAAACTGCTCTGGACTGCATGCAGCCTCCAGAAGCTTCGGTGGAGTTTTGCACAGCAAACGCACTGAGCAGCAGGCAGAGCTGCAGCCACCGCTTCCCATGTCGGCATTTTACTGACGCTGCTCACTGCCACTCCGTGCTTTGGGGAAAGCAGTGGGAGCAGAGCAGAGGTCGGCAGCCCCTGCATCCCCACACGGTGCTTGGGTCTGGAGCACTTCATGCCCAGTGTGTGTATGGAGACTTCATTAGTCTTCAGCACGACGTGCCAGTAGTGATTACAGTTATTAAAACCTGCTGAGCGATGAACGTGCTATTGCTGCCGACGGATCTCCTCAGGCCAACCTTTCCTCCACAACATGGAGTGCTGCCACTTCTGCAGGGCCACCCTGTGCTGGGGGAAGTGCTGGCAGAGTGGCTGGTACCACTTGGGATGCCGCCAGAGCCCAAAGCTTCACCTTCTGCCCCTCACTGAAAACAGCTCCTGGGTATTTAGGCAGAAGGACATTTGCTGCCCTCAGCATTCTCGAGCTGACTGTGCAGGGGAGGAAAGCAGCGTTCTGCTGCTGTGCCCCAGCATCACATCGACCCGCTGCGTGTCTGGCGGCACACACCAGCTGCACAGAGCTCCTCACACCGAGAGGCAGCTGGTGTCTGAGCAGCCCACAGGAAACACATCACCAGCAGCTGGAGATGGAGGTATCCAAACAGGCAGCAAAGGCTGGGAGCTTTGCTTTCTGAAGGGCTTCAGGTGTTGCAACACTGCGACAGCAATGAACTGATGCACAGTTCCCAAACCTGCAGGAGCCTGCATGTGCTGGAGTGGGGATGGGCAAAGCGCAGGCCCCGTCCTGAAATGCAGAGTATCATTTAAAGCTGTGCTCATTCTTCCTCTTAAAGAGGCAGCAGCAGTCCGGGTAAATGTCTGGGGTACTGAGGATGGTGCAGTGGTTTTTGTGAGCTCTGTAAACACACAGAGCAAAAAAAAAGAAAGTGAACTTTTCCTCATTTTCCTTGCGTCACAGCAGCTTGATCTCACCTCCTTCTGAGTACGTACATTGACATTCAAACTCCAGAAATAAAATGTTTTGTCTTGCTTTACAGTATCGTGCTCCATTCTATCAGCCATTTCCTCACTTTGCAAACTCTCTTTGTACTCTCAGCAGTGTTCCTTCAGCTCTCAGCGATGTCACGCTGAAGCCACGCTGCCATCCCAGCCGGCACACGCACTTCTGAGACTGCCCACCTGGTCACGCACTGCAGGCCCAATGAAACCCTGCACTTCCGGGCTGAATTTCGCCACCACTCTGCAATTACACACCACTCAGCTCAGCAATTACAACCTGTGTATAACGGGGCAAACTTGCCAGCATCCCCACCCCCTGCAGCCCCAGCCCTGGCTGCAGGCCCAGCACCCCGCATGGCCCCGTGGCTGTGGGAGCCCAGCTGGCCTGGCAGTGCCTGCAAAGGTCAGGGAGTGCCTGTCCAAACAGCACGTCTTTCCTTTGTGTACACATCGTTCTCGCTTTTCAAAGATCTTCAGTATTTGTCCTGGGTCATTAAAACGCAGCACAGTGAGCCGTGTTTGCACTCACCCAGCGCAGTGCATCGCTGCAGTGCTTTGTGCCACCGAGCTGCTCCTCCCGGGAGTCCCTGCGCGATTCTTCCATGCAACGCAGACGTTTGCACGTGAGCGCTGCCAGAGGGAGGGACGATCGCTTTGTAAAAACACGCATCACCTCAGTTTAAGTTCGTCTTTCTGGCAGGTTTCTCACCGAAGAACAGTCAGTCCCAATCCCTCTAGAGAGCCACAGGTCGGTAACCGCCAGACCGCCGGCCAGAGCTCCTTGGAGCCAACAGGTGCGCGAGCCGCCGCACCTCAGCAGCGCTGAGTCACGCACCGCACGCCCGCGGCTCTGCGGAGCAATCGCTCACCTCCGCCACACGGCGCGGCTCCGCCGGCAGAGGGCGCTGCGCGGCGCGCGGCTCCTAATAGCCAGCAGGGGGCGCCCGAGAGCGGGGCGGAGTGCGGAGCTCCGCTGCTGCCCGCGCGCTGCCGCGTGCTGCGGAGTGATGGGCGCAGCTCCTGGTGTGTTTGTGTGTGTGTGTGCTGCTCCTGTTGTGTGTGTGTGCTGCTCGTGGTGTGTGTGTGTGCTGCTCGGTGTGTGTGTGTGCTGCTCGGTGTGTGTGTGTGCTGCTCCTGGTGTGTGTGTGTGTGCTGCTCCTGGTGTGTGTGTGGGTGCTGCTCCTGGTGTGTGTGTGTGCTGGTCCCATCGCTGACTTGGAATGATGCTGAGTTATAATCCCAGAGCACAGACACACCTAAAATGCCGTGAGTTTTTAACTGGTGCTTTTCCTCGGAATCCACCCCAATTACCAGCTGCACAACAGCAGCTGCAGCTCTGATCTTGATTGTGTTTAATGCCCAGGAACAGCCATGAAAAATTTCAGTTTATTTTGAAAAAGCTCCACTAAATTCCTGTTGCTGCCCGGGACTGGGGTTACCTGGTTCTCAGTGCTCTCTTCTGCTCTCATTCTGCAGCTGCAACTTAATGGTTTAACATCCACAGCAAGTAGTTTTCTTGGAAATTAGCAGCATGAAATCTAGATTAAACAAGATCGCTTACATTTGAGCTCCTCACCTTCCTAGTGTGTTTTTAGAGCGGGAAATGTTATGGCTTGGAATCTCATAAAAAAGGATTTATAATGGTCAATGATTAGCACATCAGTGCACCAGGTTGCAGCAAAATTGACTCAGGCTTTGTTTGCCTGGCTGTGATTCACCCATGTGCACACAAGCAGCAAGAAGTTCAGGCCCAAAGGGAACAACACAGTGTGGGATCTGGGGGTCACTGGGTGAGGAGAGGCTGAGGCTGCGGGCAGCTGGCCTGGTGGCCTCATCTGACCTGGGGCTGGGGCTGCCCACATCCCTGCGACTTGCCGTGCTCATCCTGGAGGTGTCTGCTGTTGGCAGCTCCCGCAGCACCAGGGCCGGTCAGTGGGCCCAGCTCATGGCTGCGGTGGGGCTGCTGGGACTGAAAAAGGTGGGAATGCATTTCACGACAGTCACAGCTCGAGCATCCTACAGTGCCAAAACGCAGAGGCAGCACATTCTGGCGTGGGCTTTCGTCCCGAGGGCTGGCCGTGCAGGACAAACGCTGCAGGGAGTTCAGCGAAGTGACTTCCTCCTCTGCAGATCTTCCCACCAGTGATGAAATCCTCTACCAACCATTCTCTGTCCTTCACCACACCTACATGATTTCTGATCTCTTAAAAAGAAATACTAAAAGAAAATGTAGCAAAGCAGGGTTCCTTGCACCACTTTGAAAACACAGCCAGCAGCCTGGTGTCATTCCCTGATTCTCTTCACAGAATCCAGCAGGAGAAAAGAGCCCTTATTTACACACAGCCGTTTGCTGATTTTTTCTCCAAAGCACCCCCAAGTCCTCATGAGAGCTGCACTGCGAGGGCCCTCACCCTCAGGCAGCTGCAGTTTGCCACAGGGAGAGCTGGAGTTAGGTGCTGGTAGCACCAGCCCGCGCTTCAGGAAGGCACCCCTGAAATGCCGGATATCTTTTATCCGGTGATGGTTGCTGTCGGTAAGGGGAGCTGACACCTGGCGTCTGTGAGCTGCGATGTGAGCGGGCTGTTTGCTCCCAGGAGCTGCACGGGGGCACTCAGCCACTCGCTGGGAAACAGGCCAGAATCCTCCCATCCAGGGCCTTCCAGTTTGTCAGCACATTCAGATCTGTTCTCTAGCAGGAAAGATGCACAGACAGCAGCACTTCAGCCCTAGCACTGCTGCAGTAAGCATTTATTGCAGTGCAGCGAGCAGTGCAGCAGCAAGTGCTGGGGAGCTGAGGGGTGTGCAGCACCCTGACCCCTCACAGGGATGGCAGTGCTGTACGTGCTGGGCAGGCGACAGCTGCCTGTTTCCTGTGCTCCTGGCACTGCTCAGCGCAGCTTCATGGTAGGCAGCACACACAGCCTCACAGCTGGGCTCCTTAACACTCAGCCCCTGCCCTGCTCACGTCCCAGGGCCATTAACAGAACGGAACAGGCAGGGTCTGGTTAGAAGGCTCAGTTCTGTCAATGAATCCACCCACTGCAACACTGTCTGAGACTTGAAGGAGATGAGGACGAGGAGCTCTGGAGCTGTGCTCACCCACCCCAGCAGATGTTGGTGGCCATGCATCGCAGTGTCATGCTGTGAGGCGGCACGATGCCCAGGATGCAGCTTTGCAGATCGGTTACTGCTTCCTCAGTGTCCTGCACCCAGGGAGCCACGTCGCCCACCTGGCCTCCGTGTGCAGAGCCTCGTGCTGTGCCAGTCTCCAACGCAGCAAGGCCGTTCTCTGACATTCTCCAAGGGCTTTAGTTCTGCAGAGCGGGGAAAGCCAACACAGAAAAGGTATGCAGAGGGATTCCTTTGTACTGAAGAGGAACTGACACTGCGCAGTGATACTATGAACCATGACAAATGCATTGCTGGGGCTCAAAAAACATATTTAGATAAATTCAGTCTTTCAGTGAAAAAAAAAAAAAAAGCTACGGAAACTACAGAAACATGAAGTAGGTGTAGAGAATTAGAGCAGGTGGGTTCACCAGGCAAATGTCCAGCATTGCAAAGCCAGTGCCCACTGTCCACAGTGCAGCCCACCCGCCTTGATGCCCATTGCAGCAATCACGGTAGCAGCACAGCCAGCCTGGGCACACTGAGCTGTGCTGATGGAGGACAGGGCAGGGGCTGCAAGGCCACGGTTTGGCAGGGCACTGCCTGCTGTGCCTGGGTGGTGTGGCTGCTGGCAGTGCCTGGCAGCAGCCTCCTGTGACACGGGCATTGCTGGGTTGGGTCAGGCACAGCTGCGGAAGGCAAGGGCTGTGATGGGATCCTGCAGCACCACTGGGATGGAATGAAACTGGCCCTGGCCTTGGGCAAGGGGGTGTGGGAGCAGGGAAGGGCACATGGGCTGGGCAGGGACGTTGGGGCTTATCTGTGTCACGGAGGTTCCTCTTTCTCTCCTCCTCCTTCTCCTTTTTCTCTCCTCCTCCTTTTCCTCCTCGCACTGGCATACGGCTGCCCCAGCCCTCAGCAGAGCAGTGCCTCACCTGGAAGGGAAAAGTCTGCACTGAAACACAGCACCTGGGCCATGGCACAACTGGGCATCCTAGTTTAAGGGCCCAGTTTGGGGCCTGCTTTGCAGGGGGGTTGGACTCAATGATCTCTGGAGGTCCCTTCCAGCCCCTACAATTCTGTGATTCTGTGATTTGCAGCCAAGGGCTGAGCAGCAAGGGATACTTCACAGCCAGAAGCTGTGCAGCCAGGGGCACCTCAGCACTGCAGCAGCTGCAGCCCGGCACTGACACTGCATCAGCTCCTGACTGAGCCGTCAGAAGTCAAAAAGGCCATACAAGAGTTAAGGCTCAACAAAGCTACCATAAATATTATGCAGCTGTTTATTATGGTGACACTTCCACAAGGAAATCCTCCTGTCTGCACAGCACAGGAAGCCGTTCCCTGGAATAAGCACACCCAGCAGACAGACAAAGACCACTTGGCAGCAGAATGGCTGCATGCTGGCGTGGGTCACCTCCGTGCTGCAGTGGCTGCAGGGGACACCTGCACAGCCCAGAGCTGCTGAGCTGCAGATGCAATGCAGCTGTCTGCCAAGTGCTGCAGGCCATTATGAACTCACTTTTACAGGGACTTTATCACAGAGTGTACCACTCATCCCTCAGGTGAGGGATCCCCAGCTCAGGCTCAGTGGGCAGCTACTGACCCAAAGCAGGAAGAGGCAGAGTTGTTATTATCATTTTAACTAATGCAACTGCAGATGCCATTCCTTACCTTTTTCTAAAATGCTGAGGTGAGCTCAGTCCACATAAAATGCAATCCCTATTTTCCCATTGCACTGCTGACTTTAATAACCTTGCTAATATTCTAGGGATCAAGTTCCTCTTGCAGTGTTAGCTCAGCAGCACAGCATTGAGCAGAGCCAATCAGAGCGTGCTCTGCACATTAGCCAAGCCACAAATGAACTCCTCTTCTTGAGTCCCGACAGCAGGAGCCACACAGAGAGGGCACATGGCAGCGGGTACAGACGGCACCAGCAAAAGTTGCTTCTTGCCACGAGGAGGAAATATTTCCCAGTGAGAGCCACCGCCACTGCACAGCCTCCCCTGGGTGTGGGTCTCCAGTGCCAGAGGATTTCAGGGCGCGAAGGACTGGGTGCGGGGCTGGGATGGTGGGCTCCCCTCCACTGGGGCTGTGCTGCAGATCTACAGGTCAGCCTGTAGTGCAGTCCCGTGTGCGTTCTGAAATGCTTCAGAAGAAAGAAAAGAAAGAAAATACCTCTCCTTGTGCTGAGATATAGGGCATGCAGGGTGCCCATGGATCAGCCCCCTTGCCTGCCTGCTTCTGCTCTGTGCCTGCTCCTGCCCTGAAGAGTTGACGGTATTTTCTTCACTGGTGCATGCTGAGCTGCCTTGGACGTCAACGTAGCAAGGAAAGAGTTAATGCAGAGAGACAATGGAATTTGCTGTGGGAAATGTTATTAATTTGGCATTTGATTTATGCAGAGTCAGGTGAGAAGCTGGGGCACTGAGCAGCTTCACAGGGCCTGAGCTCAAAAACCAGCTCAGGAGCCATCCTGATACTCTGAAGTCTCAAATTTCAAACACTGATGTTAAATCTTCCATTTCAAAATACCATTTCAGAAGCACAATTTAGAGAAAGCTGCCCCCTGCAGTGGAAATAATTTCAGGGAGAAATGGTGCTACTGACTACAGTGGTGACTACACAGGAGCTGAACAGGAGGTAACAAACTACACTGTGTGCTGTCTGCGTCTGGAGAGCAGCAGCCCCACAACTCTCCACCACATCCTGTGTGCGAAAAGCACCGCAGGGAACCGGTTGTGCTGCCAGAGCGAACGCCATCCGAAACGCAGTGAAAGCACTGCTGGACTCTGGCTAATCAACTCCTCTTGGAAACTTAATTTGTATTGATTGGGAACATCCAATGATGGAGATTAATACCAGGCAATGACTACACACTGTGCAGCACTTGTTTGCAGACAGTGGCTTTTTACTTACAAGGTGCTATATTGCCAATTCCCAAAGGGTAAAAAATAAAGTATTCTGATACCCGGGCAATTCCAGAACATTCTGGACAAAGTGCTGTAGCAGATGATCTGCAGCCTCCCTCTAGAGGTGCCACATGATGTCACACTCAGTGCCAGGTACCCTGTGTCACATCCCCACACCCCCTTGTGTCAGCTGTGCACGGCTCTGTCCTCCCCCAGGCATCCCCATCAGCTCCCAGGACCTGCTGTCTGCTTGCTCCCCCCTCCCCTGCTCCCAGCTCCCTCCCACCCTCTGGGCTCACACGGCAAGGCACCACGGCCCTCAAGTAAGCTTTCATACCACTTTATGAAATACCCAGAGACAGAACTTAAAGCCTTCCCCAGACACGCTTACCTTGCTGCCTTTCACCAAGCAGCACTCCATGTATTTGATGGTTCTCTTCTCAAACACTCTATTTGCTTTCTTTGGACTCAAATAAGAAGGAACAAGAAAACTGGAGTGCAGTGTGATAGCTGTTCCTTTTTCCTGACTCAGTGTGGATGGGGGAAGCTTTCCACTGCATAGGCTGGGAGTTCAGTCTGTCCATCTAGAGGCCGAATGCAGCCCTGCACAGTGATTCTTCCTTTGGCCCAGACCCCACTCACCAGTCGCTGGCTCAGGATCTCAACTTTGGGTGGCACAAAGTTCTGATCTCTGCAAACACCTGGGCAGCACGTATGTCCTACAGGGAGGAGAGGCAGGGTGGGCTTCTCTTTGTTGGTGTTTCACATTTTGGAGCTATCCTCACAGGTTTGGTTATACGAAGAATGATGGCTGCCTCTCTAACAACAGACTGTGAAGCAGTTATTGATTTACGAGGAAGCTCAACAGCGTGAGCAGCCCTACAGCAGCCAGGCAACACCTGCAGTGGGACGAGCAGCTCCTGCACTGTGCTGCTGCTGTGCACAGAGCGGGGACGCGGTGCAGTGCTGCTGGACACGGGGATGTGTGCGTTGTGCTCTGCTGCAGCTTGCCACGTGTGTCAGTGCACAAGCAGGACATGAAGCTTCCTTGCTTTTTTTTCCTGCTATTGGTCAGAAGCCACCATTGCAGTCTGTGCACATATGAAGAGAAGCAGACGGGAATCAAAGCTCTTATGATATATGACTGCAGTACTACTAAGGAGATTGCCACAGTCAGACACACACAGGATATAGCCCTATGAACACCGTGCTGCAGGGCTGTGTGGGCTGCATGTGGGATACCCAGAGACCTCAAGCACACCTCTCCTGGCAAGAGCCTCTGATTAACACATAGCTGCCATCGATGAAAAGAAATGCTGCACCTGTGGCTATTTGCATTCTGTTCCACTGTTTCACTGCACTCTTCACCAAAAAAATTACCATTATTTTAATTTCAAACACAATCTATACAAAGTATCTGTCCGTAAACACCAAGGTACCTTGCTTCCAGCTAACCACTCATAAATATTCATTAGAGAATTATGGAGCTATTAATGAGGGTAACTGCTGAGGAGCATTCATTAGCTGTCTTCCACAAGAAATGAAATTTGCATTTTTCAGTGTGGAAATCAGCTTTGTGAAACGGCACCTTGAATGGCAACAGAACTCCTCGTAAGGCAGTGAGCACACAGCCATTGCCAGGGTGCTGTGCGCTGTGCAGCTGAGGCACTTTATGGGGATGACAAAAAATGCTTTTCGTAAACCTTAACTGGAATCACAGAATCCTTCAGGTTGGAAAAGACCTCCGAGATCAGCTCTGTGCCACACTGGCTGTCCCTCTGCATTTCCCTGAGCACAGGGACTCGCTTCTGCCAAACTCACGGTGGCATGGAGACGCCTCTGTCAGTAGCTGTGATTCATCCTGAGTCGCACACTGAGGTCACTGCCTTCACGTTTCCTCTGATTAATTTCCCAGCAGGACACATCGCAGCGCTGTGTGGGACGAGCTCATGTTTCCATGGCACAAATGACCACAGTCCCACAGGAGGGACCTCTGGGTCCCATACGGCCAGGCCAGAGTGCCTGCAGTGACAGCGGGTGGGGAATGGAGCTCCCATGGAGCTGGTGATTGTCCTACAGCTGCAGCTAATGGAAACGCACAGGAGAATCCCAGGGGAGTGCATATTGGGTAGAGCAATTATTCCTCAGCCTGAAAGGCAAGACAGGAATCACATTCCCTAATGCCTCTCCTAAAGCAATAATTAATAGTTGCTCTTTGGCACTTGTATGGTACAATAATGGCATCGGAGAATGGGGAATGCAGGGCAGCCTGAGGTTCCCCTCAGCGGTGATCATTCGTAACAGAAGAGCTTTTACCCAAGAAATGAGAAGTTTCTGGATTTCAGGTGGGATTCACAGCCACAGCCCAGGTCAGTGGGCTACAAAGACATCTACAAAGCCGACCTGCTTGTCTCTGCCTGGGCTCCACCTGTCTCCAGCAGAGAGCTCCTGGGGACCTGTAACAGGAGACAGAGTGTCAGAAACCAGCACAGGAGGTGGAGCCTTTTCCTCAGGGCTGCTGGGTGCTGCAGAGCGGTGCCAGGCTGCAGGAGGCTGCAGAGAGCTGAGCTCCCATTCTGCTGCTCCCACACTGGCCCTGGGTTACTTCTCCAAAAGAATGGTGATGCATTGGCACAGCTGCCCAGGGGCGGGGAGTCCCCGTCCATGGAGGAGTTCAGACCCGCAGGGATGTGGCACTGACTCAGCACTGAATTCGCTCTTTAGAAACATAACCCAGTGCTGAGCAGGGGTCATGCAAATAAGGAGATACAGGCATTCCTCCTTCCCACAGGTGAATCAACATCCATCCATCCATACATGATGAATCGGAATTGCATTTTGCTTTGTGCAGATGTCTTGGAGGTGAGTTTGAAGCCTCCTGTGCCAGGGGTGAGCCCCAGGTGGAAAGCCCAGCCCAAAGCCTTGGGACAAGAGCCGGCATGCAAATAGGATGCTGAGGGCTTATCCTAAATGCATGGAATGACAAAACACTTTCTGACTTCCATGAGTGATTCACGGTTTTTACTATTTTGGGCAGACCTTTTTGAAGTCATCAGCACGGTTCCGCAACAGATTCCACTCCGCAAACCTTTGCCAGATGTTGAAACACCAAACACATCTGACCCATGGATCTCCTTTGCTTCCTCTCTCCCTGAACACGATGTTAACTTCTCTGGTTTCGGACAGTGGAAGCACTCAGCAATTGGGAAAAGCGCCCGCTCAGCACGCTGCTGGCAGCTGCGCTGTGGGATGCTGGTGGTGCTCTGCTGCCTGCAGGCACAGCGCACTGCTGGGTGCGGGTGCTTCCTGCAGGCACTGCAGCAGCCCGGCCTGAGCACTGCGTTCAGCATCACCACAAAGCACAGCCCTCATGGCTGACGTTGGATTAAATCAGAGACAAGGTAACAGATTTAGCTGGATCTAATGTAAAGTTTTAGCACGGTGTGGATGAAAAACGCTGGAACTGGATAGTAAACTTGTCCCAGCCATGTGGCACTGAGGCCTCCCACCAGGAGTGCTGCGGGATGTGCGGGAGGAGCCAGCGCTGGTCCCAGATGTGTCCCTGTGGTGCCGCTGTCCTGATGTTCTCATTGGGAGCACGGTTCAATTGCAGCATTCATAATGGAGTACCGCTCCACTGGGCCACACCAACACGCAGTTCCTGCCACGAGCTCCCAGCAGCAGTCCATGGCACAGCCTCCTCAGCTGCTGTCCCCACTCACACCGCCACCGGGCAGCATTTGGGCCACAGGCAGCGCAGGGCGGCCAGCAGCACAGGGCTTACGGTGCTGCCAAACCACACCAGCGTCCATAGGAGAGCAGGCACAGCACGCACAGATGCGTTTGCATAACAGGAGGAAGGAGAACATCTCCATTATTAGGGAGGAATGTTTCCCGGCACAGCCTTCCTGCAGCTCAGCAACCCCTGGTGCAGCAGGCAGGCATCACCGGAGCTTCGCAGCCGCACACCTCCCGAGTGGGAGCGGCTTCCCGTCAGGCTGGTTTCAGGCCGGTTTCAGGCTCTCCCCACTTTCCATCACCCCACCCTGACGCACTGCTGCTGCAGTTGATAGCACTGCACATGCTCTAACCAGGGCTGCTCCTCGGCTGTGCAAGGGAGTGTCGGGGAATTCCCCGCGTGATTCAGGTGTGACCTCCACACTCAGCTCCAGGCTGTGCCACCCCGAGCTGAGATTTTCCATTTCCCCTCCGTGCGGTGCAGCACCTCGACCCCTCCTGGCAGCACAGTGTGCTCTCCACTGCCCCAGCCGGGAACACAGAGCACGCCGGTGTGAGAGCTGCAAGCACCCTAGTGTTCCTGCCCAGGGAAGCAGAAAACATGGAAGAGAGACCTTGAAAGCCACAACACCCACATACTACAGCCCTGGGGCTCTGCCGAAAGGGACTCTGCATCTCTTTGACGTCTCATGCATGAGAGGGGTGAAACAAAGCTCTAAATATTGCAGCACAGAGTGCAGAAATGAGGGCTGACCCTGCACACTCTGCACTCAGTAGTGCAGCATGCCCTGCAGCTGGCAGCCTAGAGACTGCAGCTCAGCACTGCGCTGCTGAAGGGCACAGGCTTGGCATGCACCCCAAGCTCTGCTCTCCTCAGGTGCCGGGAGCACACTGCTCCATCCCCACACACAGCACTGGCAGCACACTGCTCCATCCCCACACACAGCACTGGCAGCACACTGCTCCGTCCCCACGCAGTGAAGGTCCCGCTGCTGCCAGGCGCTGCGCAGTGTGCACTGATCACATGGGCCCTGGGAATGGGGTTCATTTTTTCTTGGTTCTCCTCCTGCTGCAGTCTCCCCTCGTTCAGCCTGTTACTGCACTGCTCTGACACTAGCAATAGGCACAGAAATCGTTGGTTACACAAACACAGCCCCCGACACGGCAACAGCAGGGTAACACGGCACAAAGGGAACTGCTTATAGCGGAGGTAACGAGGTAAAGGCTTCTGCTGTGCAAATGGGAGTTGAAAACAAAAACAGAGCTCTGGCAGAGGCCTCCCGTGCTGTCCTCACCCGGGCTGGGAGCTCCATGCACGGAGCAGGGCCAGCACCGTGGTACCAGCAGCAATGGGAATGCTGCGGTCACAGCGGGCAGCGCGGTGCCTGGAAACCCCGCCGGTGGTGCAGCTGACACGGAGGTAAGCCTGCTGCGTTCCCATTCTCTGGGTCTGTTTGAAGCTGGCATGAATCAAGTCAGAGGGTTAATCCCCACCTCGCAGACACGGCGAACAATGCCATGCTAATGCTTTCCTGTGGATTTGCTAATTCGACTTTTCTTTTCTGGAGACATCAAAGCAGGATCCTGCAGAAGAGAACTTCCTCATCAGCACAGAGAAAAAGGAAATCACTCATTTAGTGGAAAGGATGCAGACATACCAAAGGGAAACATTTCCATTTTCTTTTTATAGCTCTGAAAAAGAACTTAAAAGGGTGCATTCCCTACAGTCTGTGTTCATCGCAGAGAAATGGAACTTTGGGCCCTTCCACACAGCTGCCCTGTTCTCTGGCCCTATCAGTAAGAACGCTGATAAAATGAATGCAACATCATTTTGTCATTCACAGCGTTGTACCGTATCGTTTAAAAAGAGAGGAAGGGAGCCAGGAGGAAACAAAGGACATGCGGAGAGCCCAACACAAACGTCGGAGGAGATCCTGAGCACCCAGCCAGCACTGCGTGTCCTGTGACCCATCCCAGAGAACTGCGGGTGCCCCACCAGGGCACACTGCTCCAGCACAGGCACTCTGCAGAACTTCTCTCCAGAGGAAGCCTCGAGTTAATTACATTAATGGCAAACAGTGCGCACACAATAGCTCTGCATACAGATCTGCCCTGCTCCCACCTGCTGCTGGCTGCGGGCACAGCGTTCGTGCTCTGCTGCCGGCCACTGCAAGACACCCAACAGCTTCTGCTGAGCACACTGCGGGGCTGCCAGGAGGCTGCAGGCACTTCAACTCCAAAGTCAGCACCAAGTAAAGCTCTCATCGCAGCTGCAGGCAAGACAAAAAGCTCGCAGGCCGACCCAAGGATGGGAGGAGAGAGGCCGAGCAATTCCTTCACTACATCTGCAAAGGGGCAGTGAGCGAGGGAGCCGGGGCTGCATGGGGCTTCTTGCTGCCCTGCTGGTGGTGCAGAGCAGTGAAACCATCAGACGTGGTTCCATTTCCTGGAGCTAAGAACAAGCCTGTTGTCCATGGGGTTTGCTGGAGCTTTTCCCACCCTCGGCTTTTATCCAACACAGTTTAAAAGTTACAGCCTGTGGAACTGCCGGGCAGCTCGGAGACGTTCCTGCGCCTCGGTAGCACAAGGCTTTGTGGGCTGCCAGCAGCTGGGAGTGCCCACCGAGGGACAGGGGCTCCCTGGGAGCTGCAGTGCCCCCAGCACAGCGCTGGGCCCCACACAGGGGCTCCCCGGCCTTTGCTTCCCTGGGCCCCACGGCCAGCACACGGTCAGCTGCACTGCCACAGCCTGGCGAGGAGCCCTGCGTGGCCCCGCAGGGACAGCTCACGTTTTATGGCACATCTGTTGGTGATGGCTGCCTGTCACCTCACAGGGAAGCGCTGAGCACCTACACGGAGCTGGCGGAGCCACGCGGCTGCGGCTGCACATGGCCACAGACTGATGGGCCACGGGTTTCCTCCTATCCCAGCCAAGCTGTTTGTTTAAATCTTCTGCAGAAGTGAATTCCAGAGAGATACAATGCACTAGCGAAAGAACATGTATTGGCTCCAAATGTACTGACCTTCCAATTCGCACTTGGCTACTTGAAAAGTACTGTTGCTAATTATAATTATTACTGCATCAAAGGAAGAGTGCTCAGTTTTAACCATTAGATTTAACTAAGAAGAGTAACTCAAAGCCTCGAAAAGTTGCGTGGAATTCCATTGTGAGCCTTTCAAAAATTACCTGAAAAATCAGCCTCAGAACGTGTCATCCCACCTGAGCGTGCTCTGATCTTTTAGCTCAGTTGATGTCTCCTTGGAAATCAATGGATCTCTGACAAAAAATATCGTATGCCACACATGTAGTTATATTCTCATCGTGCAGAAATATGAATAAAAGTACCTATCTAAGTGGAAAACTCTAATTGCAAATCAGCATGCTTTAAGCACAGTATACACCTGGAAAGTGCCCTGTAAAAAGCCAGCTCGGCAGTTCCCCCCCAGGCCATCAGTGCTCTCTGTACATGTCACAAATGTGCAATGTGCAGAAATCTGTTGCTACTTCTGGAAATAAAACCCGCAGCCCGTTTGGCCACTGCGCACCCAGAGCTCAAAATAACACTTGTGGAGAGCTGCAGCAGCAGGGCGGGCTGCGGCACGGGACAGCCAGGGACAAACACACCTTATCTATAAATACATCAACAAACACACAGGCAGCCGCCGGCCGTCCCAGGCTCCAGCTCCAACACGGGCGCTTTGTGAGCGGCTGCAGTGAGCAGAGAAATGGCAGCAGCTGGGGGAGGGCAGCCCCGGTGTGGGGCACGGCGCTGGGCACGTCCTGCTGGGCATGACCCCTGCCCCTGGCTCTGATGGCAGCTGGACAATACTGCTATTTCTACACGTAATTGCACAGTAGTTGAGGATTTCAGCAACAGTACAACATCAGCACGTGCTCTGAATGCTCTCCACTGTGTACGCTTTCTCCTGAGTCAATGTCCAGGCACGTATGTCAGCTACATGTATTAATGAGGGCTTCCCTAACCCTCCGTTCCGAGTGCTCCCCTCAGAACAGCTTTTGTGCCTGAGGTTCACCTCACAGCGTGCTCAGGCCCCAAAGCCCCGCACTCAGCTCCCTTATGGGGCACCGACAGCAGCGGGCACCCCCCAGGCACACAGCAGGGACTCTCTCAGGCCCACACCTGCTCTGCTTGCCATCAGCACACAGAGGCAGCAGCACTGGGACTAGTGCTGCTGTCCCGACTCCTGTGTCGCCCTATGGGCAGCCTGCATGATGTGCACAGCCACAGCTGCACACACACACAGCTGCTCACTGCAGCCCTGCCTCACCAGCAGCTGTGCCCTTTGGACACCCGCACACAGCATGCAGAGCACGAGGTGTGCACAAGTGATGGCCTGCTGCTGCCCTGCTCCCAGCCCTCCTGCTGACTGCGCTCAGAACCCAGCAGGGATGGTGTGCAGCAGGGCTTGCTCTGCCTTGGGCTGGGATTTGCTCTGGCCTCTTAGTCGCTCCTCTCACAACCTTGTTTCACACATTTTTGCCTCCACAGCTGTGCGCTGTTCTCCTGGGCATGCCTCATTCCTCACCATTTAGTTTCTGACCACTGCCAGGTGACCTAGCCAAGGACTGGAGACACTGAAGATGCATGGGAATCACACGCACCTTCTGACCCCACAGAGCTCCCTGCAGTCACCGAGGGGCCGGAGCCCTGCTCAGTGCTGCAGGTCAGCCTAACCCCATCCCACCACCAGGGCAGCAGGGTGCACTCAGTCCCCCAGCCTCACAAGCACAGCTCAGACCTATTGACAATAGGGGCGTCTCCTCCAGTGCCAGTGTCGGATGTGAGCCTCCAGAATGTCCTCTAGACAGGAAGAAACACACGGGCAGGAACATGTTTCTTATTTTGTTCTCTCTGCATGACCTCAGCTCTTTTTATTTTCTGTTTCGCTGCACTGCTAAGCATCTTCAGCCAGCACAGGCCTCAGCCCTTCTGTCTTTGTAAAGCCCATGTCCCAGCCTTCTGCTGTCTCTGTTCCTATGCAGCACCACGTCCCTTCGGACTCCCCCATCCTTCCCGTAACACCAGGTGACAGCATGCTCTGTCAGAGATAGGTTTTCTTTTGCATCTGATGTAAATACTTCCAAAATGAATGATGACTGTATCTGGAATTCCCAGAAGATGAAAGTCCTGACTTCTGGCCACAGTACTCCTTCCTACTGGAAGATAACTGCAGGACCAGTGTTGCAGTGACAGGTTATGTGAATGGGCAATTAATTGAGTTTGCTGACTTGTAGCAAAGAGAAAAACACACAGACCTGCACAGGAAATGCTCTTCTACATAGAATGTTTTTCCTTGTCTCTGCTAGAGACAACAGTGATTCATAATGAAGGAAGTGCTATGCACATCATGCAGAAAATTGTGTGTCATAACCAGCACCATTGTGTGAGCACCTGATTGTAACTGGCTGATGGCAACTAATCCCCAGTATTGTAGTGGGAGGAGGGAAAAATGCCAGTTACAGCTGATGATTAACACCTGTGATGTTAAGAAAGGTTTCACATTGAAATAAGGATGTATTAAATTTAGGTACAGAGCTGTGCACAGTGGGAGCACTACTATGTCTCTTTCAGGTGGGGCTGGAGGCTGGGGGGTTAGGGTTAGGGTTAGGGGGACAGCAGAGCAGAGAGGACAGCAACACCAGAGAGTCGGTGTCATTAAGCCAAGCAAGCGTTAGCCTAGCTCTAGAGCTCCTTACAGTCCGAACACAGGAGATAGCACTGACAACTCTGGGAGCTGCTGATGTGCCTGTGCTATGTGCCAGTGCACACTGCACACAGCCCAGATGCTGCTGGAAGCCCTGCACACAGCATGGCAGCCGGTGGGGTGCGCAGCGTCCTGTGCCTCGTGCTCCCCTTTGCTGCACTACATAAAATGCAAATGCAAAATGCAGCTCCTCTGACAAACCTGACTGTTATGGTGCTGGCAGAAGACTGCAGGCTCTGAGGCAGCCCTGCTATCTGACTGACCACTGTGTGCTGCTGGAGGCCAAGTTCTCTAGGTTCCTGAGCACAGCAGATCCATGGGTCTGGCCCCACCTACGAGTTCCAGCACGCCATCCCTCTCCCCCCAAAAAACTGCACAGTGCTCCCTAACAAGGAGCTCACCCCTCCAGCCCTCCTGTTCCATGTGCCACCCAGTATGGTCTGAGGATGCTGAGCCAAGGCTTCGGGCACCAGGTGCCTTTGCAGTCCCTCTTGTGCCTGTGTGCTTGCTTATCCCACACAGAGCAGAACAAGTCACTTATGCTCTTTTGGCACAAGTGCTGTGGCTGCATTCCTGTTTTTACAATCTCAGCAAGGCAGTAAAATTAAGCAGAAGGAAGAGCTGCATTTGCTACCTAGAAGCCAGGTGTGCAAGGCAGTAAGACACACGAGCAGCAAGCAGGCACTGTGCATTCAGTAGCACTGGGGTGGTTGCGGGGCAGGCAACCAACACGCGTGCAGCAGGGTGGGCACCAAAGCCTGGCAGCTGAGCAGTGCCCTCCTCACGGGCTGCCACACCTCAGGGCTGGAGCTCCTCGTTCCAATGACAAACGGATGCTTCTAAAAGAACTCTTTGGGGTGGTAAGTCCATAATTAAAAAAGATGGGAGCACTTCAGGTGCAGTGTTCTCCACACGCGCTGGCTGCTGCCGCCGCCTCCTCGGCGTGAACCCACTGCTCACCACGAAGCAGCCGGCACCACGGCCACACAGCGGGCAGACGGGGCCGAGGCAAGGCGGTGTGAGCACAGGGAGCTGGGGTCAAGCTGTGTAAGGCACCTGCTTCTTGGGGAGGAGGGCTCTCAGGTGCAGGCCCTGCAGTTCTTCCCACCGGGCACCAACATGTAAAAATAAAGTGGCATTAACGTAGCTTTTAACGATCATTTGTAAGCCAGTCCAGTGACTGTATTACATTTTGAGTATTTTCTTTTTAATTTAAAAGTTTGGGGGTTTTTTGTTCGTTTTTTAAGAAAGAGGTGACATACACAGAAAAGCAAAACAGATGTTTCCAAAGGCAGTCATTGCCCAGATCCCTACTCTTATTTCTTGAAATTGAGGCATTTTTTCTACCAAAAAGTGTTTCATATGTCAGGGGCAAAAGGCCAAGCCATACAGCATCGCTTGGTAGCTGACAACATCCAGCACCAGAAAGAGAGTATTACTGATACATTAACACAAACCTCATCTTTAGTTCCAGTCACATGTGAAAATGCCACTGGGAAAGCACGGCTGTGGTGTTTGGCATACATGTGAGCCTTACCAAGGGGATGAAAGCAGAGTCTCACAGGCCAGCATCCCGACCACCCCCCCTCCTTCAGGGGACTGCTGGGACGGAGGCTGGGGAGAAACCCTGTGGCTCCCAATGCACCAACACAGCAATGGATGGGGAACTGCTGGCACGGTGCCTATGGCAGCAACAGCTTCTGCAAAACCCCTCATTGTAACGCAGTAAGCAAGTGAGCTCAGAAACCAGCAGAGACAAGTCCAAATTTAATGCAAAACATGGAAAAGTGACATTCATTTAAATACTAAAAGAGGAAACTCGAGTGCTCAAAACTCGAGGGCTCGAGTGCACCCTCACCAAGTTTGCTGATGACACCAAGCTGAGCTGTGGGGTTGACATACTAAAAGGAAGTGAAGCCATCCAGAGGGACCTTGACAAACTCAAAAGGTGGGCCTGTGTGAACCTAATGAGGTTCAAAATGCTGAGTGCAAGGTTTGCACTTGGGTCAGAGCGATCCCAGATAGGTGTACAGACTGGGAGAAGAACTCCTTGAGAGTAACTCTGCAGAGAAGGATCTGAAGGTACTGGTGGATGAAAAATTATAGATGAGCCAGCAGTGTGCTCTTGCATTTCAGAAGGTCAGTGGTATCCTGGGCTCCATCAGCAGAGGGGTGGCCAGCAGGGACAGGGAGGTGATTGTCCCTCTCTTCCCTGCTCTTGTGAGGCCCCATCTGGAGTGTTGTGTCCAGGTCAGGGGCCCCCAATACAGGAGGGATGTGGAGCTGTTGGAGAGGGTCCAGAGGAGAACCAAAGATGATCAGAGGGCTGGAGCACCTCTCCTATGAAGACAGGATGGGGGATCTGGGCTTGTTCAGCCTAGAGAAGAGAAGGCTGTGGGAAGATCTCACTGCAGCAAGTCACTATCACTATCACTGTCACTATCTACTCTTAACAAGTAAAAACTCTTCCTTCCAAAAAAGGAAGAATGGTTTTAAGCTCAAGGAGGGAAGATTTCGATTGGATGTCAGGGGGAAGTTCTTTACAGAGAGAATGGTGAGGTGCTGGAACAGCTGCCCAGAGAGGTCGTGGATGCCCCATCCCTGAAGCCATTCAAGACCAAGTTGGATGGGGCTCTGGGCAGCTTGGTCTAGTGCCTGACCTGGAGATTGGTGGCCCTGCTGTGGCAGGGGGGTTGGAACTTGATGATCCTTGAACCCAAGCCATTCTATGATTCTATGAATGATTCTCAAAATGGTTTAGTCCTGTGGAACTCCACAAGGTACCACGTTCCAAAGGAAACCTTTGGAAGAGAGCAGAAACTCTTCAGTGGTGGAATCGAGCAGTCAGTGTGCTCCAGGTTCCTAATAAGCCATGTGTCTGGGTACCCATCTCAGCTAGAGGTCACCTCGTGGTGACAAGATTTTATCTGCACTCTCTGTCATATTTTCCCCTAATAGCAGGTGGGTCAGGAACCCCACAGCCTGGCACGGGACACTTTGGCAGCAGGGCCCCTAAAACGGTGCCCAGTGGCAGTGTGTGTGGTGCCCAGCATGCCCAGAGGCCATTACCACACTCCTGGACCAGGCGGTACAGCCCAGGGGGAAACAGAACAGTGTGGGTACAGTTTGTGTGGCGCCCACCATCCGCATTCTCTGCACCCTCACCTAGCTGAACTTCATGTATGGGTTCAATCTCAGAGCAGTGTTCCTCCGAGGCCAGCCCCTGGGAAGCAGCATGCACAGATGCTGGTGGCACCGATCCCATGTATGCAGTCTCCTTGCTGGAGAAGAGGCCCAAATTCTAAAATTAAGTGCTCAGAACGAGCACTTTCTTAGCCCACTCTGTATCAGTAGTTACTGAGCAATTCACAGCAGATCTAAGATTAGCTAATGAAGTCCAGTGACTCATCTGCCAATCCTCCCTGCCACAGGGAAAATTCCATTTTTCTGTACCAACAAAACTTCAGTTGTGCAAATTATAAATGAACGCAGCTTGGAGAGGTCATGGCGACATGAGGATGCTTATCTAGAGCTACTGGCACAGACTGTGCTGCCACTGGAGCAGTGCATACCTGCGCTCCCCGCAGCAGCACGTGGCTGCTCCCCCAGTGCCCAGCCCCACAGCACCAGCCAGCACAACCCCAGCCCAAACCCCTCATTAGCTCACGCCCATCAACTAATTAAAGCCATACCAATTCACTACAGGCTTCAGCAAGCTATATCGCTGAGCAAAATTATGAGGTGGAGGAAAGTAATAAAGAGAATCAAAGCAGAACCCACAAGCCAGAAATAAAATGCAAAACAAGCCCAAACTTCAGACACAGGCACTGCAGCGCCAGTGGGGCCAGCGGGCCTGCAGGGAGGGGCAGCAGCCAGACCCCAGTGCCAGGAAGGAGCCCCAGTGTCCTGCAGCATGAAGGCTTCACGACCACCCAGGTCATGGGGTACAGTCGCCATCACAGTACAGTTGCAGGTCCAAAATGCACAGCTGGGGCTCTGCTCAGCATCCAGTTCAGATCTTCTTTTCCATACACGTTGTTTCAGGCCACGTTAGGTTCTGGTTATCAAAGCCAAATGTTCCAGCCTTTGGTATCTAATGCAAACCAGCTTACCATTTATGTATTTTTCCCAGAGAAATCAATTTTAAGAACAACTCACCCAACTTTGAGTTTTATAATATGCACTTAAAAAAAATATTCAGAAGAAAGCAAATACTTTCCATACAGGAGAGGTGCTGGGTTGGATGCCAGCAGCTTGCTCTTACTGGGCACCGCCAGTGCTGCTTAGAAATGCTCTGCTATCAGTAGTAATGAAACCTGGACAGTAATGATCATCTAAGGATCCAGCAAAATCAGAAAACTGACAGCCTAGCAGCTGCCTGTGGCCAGCAGAAGGCTGCTCCCACCTTCACAAGGGGCTGCTCAGGGCCTCTTGCCCACCAAGGGCAGCTGCAGCCGCAGGGAAGGTCTGCGCTCCAGGACTGCAGCCGAGCCAGCAGGGCATGCTAACACAAAGCACAGCTATAGCTGAATGTAGCCAGCTGGCCAGAAGGATGATTTTTTTTCCCCAAGGAGTGGCAGAGAACCCTGCAGAACCAGCCCAGTGCCAGCGGCCGCTGAACCAGCATCTCAACACCCGTTACTGCCCGGCACGCAGGGCGCACGGGGCCCAGCAGGGCACAGCTCAGCCCCCTCCTCCCGGCACCAACACCTCCAGCCTGCGGGACTATGGCAGGTAAAAAGCTGAAATTCCACAAATCAGTTATGACAAATGATTGCTTCGGGTCAACAGAAGGCGTGGAGAGTTCAATTACACCATAAAACGGTTGGTGTAGGTTTTCCTGCAGCCTGGCTGCCAGCCCCTTGCCACGGACAGGGAGGGATGAGGTGGGGGCTGGCCCACGTTCCGTGCCACGTACCACCACACAGCTGGCACCCAGCTGGTGGGTGAGCCAGCAGCTGGTGATGAGAGACCACCAGCCCAAGCCCAAACGGCACCGTCACGGGGGCACCCCACAGCTCACCAAGACACGGGTGCTGCTAAGCCAGGGCACCTGCTGGGTTCATCAGAGCCAGCTATATAACCAAATCACTCTCCAGTTCTATAAAACACCCCACTTCTCCCCTTCAGAGAGTGTGAACCCACTGGGCACAGCTCTCGCAGGGGTGCGGAGACGCTCCCAGACCTGACAGGCTGCTCAAGATGTGAGAGATGTGAGGCGGAGGGAAGGTGGATTGTGCACATATAGCTGCAATCTGCAGATTCAGAATATTTGCAGAACGCCTTCTTACAAGGAAATAGTAATAGCTTTAGTATTTAAATCAGAATAAAATACAGAAAAATCCCAACCCAAAATACACCAAAGAACAATCTGTGATTCTGCAGGCCCTACGCTTAGGACATCAGCTGTTTGAGCCGAAGCACAGCTGTAGGGCTCAGGAGGAAACCTCCAAAACCGCAGCGTGGAGCAGAGGCGGCTATAAGAAGCCGTTAGTGTAACAGGAACTGAAATGAACTGAAGCAGCCCTACCATTTCCTAAAGCCACATGCAAGTTTTAGAATTATATGAAGGGAAACCTTAACAATTGAGCAGAAAGAACAGTGTCACCAGACGTAGGAACTGATTAGTGGTGTTCAAGGGGTAACTCAAAACCAATTGGCAGAGAATACTGAAGACAACTTACAATCCCTGAAGAACTTCCACTTTTTTTTAGCCAAATAGTTTTGCTTTGTCAGAACAAAAGACTAAAGTAAGCTGTTCAGAGCTTCACATCATTACATACAACAGAAACTTCCACTTAACTTCTTAAAATCAGATAAGAAATGGAATACCAGTATGCTCTTGGCTTTTGCTTCTGCATTTGCTGCATAATTCTTATCACTTATCTGCATAATGGACAAGGCAAAAAGGCAATTTGCAGTGAGATTTTTGCTTTAAGCCTTGCCAAAACCAAAGAACAATCATTTCAGTGAGCCAGCTTCTTCAACTCCCATCTGCAGATGGACAGCCACGCTTTGTGCTGGGATATTGCTTAAGGCTGGTGTGTAATCCACTTGCAGAGCTCAGCCTCGAGTTGAGGAAGGACACACACACAGGTCAGGCTGCTCAGGCCCCCTGAGGGCTATGTTCTGTCTATACTGAAACTCAGAATCACAGAATCACATGTCCCGGGTTGGAAGGGACCTCAAGGATCATGAAGCTCCAACCCCCTGCCACAGGCAGGGCCATCTACCTCCCCATTTCATACTACACCAGGCTGCCCAGGGCCCCATCCAATGGCCTTGAACCCCTCCAGGGATGGACGGGGCATCCACAGCCTCTCTGGGCAGCTGCTCCAGCACCTCACCACTCTCTCCATAAAGAACTTCCCCCTGACATCCAACCTCAATCTGCCCTCCCTCAACTTAAAGCCATTTCCCCTTGTCCTGCTGTTATCTACCCATTCAAAGAGTTGATTCCCCTCCTGTTTGTAGGCTCCCTTTAGGTATTGGAAGGCTGCAATGAGGTCACCCCGCAGCCTTCCTTGCACTCTGCAGCCGTGCACAGCCAAGCAGCGTCCATCTGCTGACTCACCTTCAGCAGCTCTTCAGGTTCACTCATCTGCTTCATCCTTTAAGCTGGCATTAACACAGACACACGTCAGATCCTGGCAGCGCAAGGATACAGAGAACAGTGTCACCAGATGCCACCCCACAACTTGTTGAGAAGGGCCACAGTCCCCCCACCCCTCAGAGGGCAGTGAGCCAGTCCGGGCTGTTTGATTGCTGACAGAGGGCCTGGCCGGGGCTCAGCACCTAAGGTTCTCCTTCAGCTCCCCGTGTGCAGGCAGTCAGGTGGCAGAAAGTATTCTTTGCATTGTGCGGGGCCCGGCGGCCTCAGGGCTGTCCCACACAGGCACAGGGATGCAGCCCATCCCCAGGTACGAAACACGCCCTGGGAAAACGGTGGGACACAAAGCTGGAGGCTCCAGGTGTGACTGCAGGGGCCGCTCCGCACAGCACCGCACGGCCCGGCTCCGACATGGCTGCCTGGGCAGGCTGCCACTGCACCAACGGCTGGCGGGGCCTTACATGCAGCGGGGGTTGAAGTGCAGCACTGCTTCATCACGGAGGGCCCCCGGACATCTGCACTGCCAGCCCTACTGCCAGCATCAAGGGGAGGACACTGGGCTTGATCTTACCTTCCCTATCCGTTCCATGTTGCTCGCAGCACTGACGCCAGGATGGAGAACAGAGGCACTGGGCACCGGCCCTCAGAACTCGAACCAGCAGGCAGTGAGACCCAGAGCGTGGGGCACCTGTGAGCTGTGCCTGGGGCAACCGGCACCATCTGCAGATCGGAGCAGCTCCAGGTAGCTGCTTTTCCTGGACGTGGGGGTTTTGCTTCTTTTCATTTTGCCCTTTTCTTTTAAGCAGCCAGCAGGCTATCTGTAACTCCTGTCAGCTAACTGCTGCCGCGCTGCAGCCAGAAAGCTTTGCAACACATCTTGGCAGGGAATTTGTACAATGAACATCTGTGTGCGCAGCAAACATAGAAATCACCTCACATAGCCACCAGCTAGCCCTAAACTTGAGAGGATGCTAGAAAAAAAAACAGGAAAAAAACCCAGAAATTCCTCAAGACTCATTGATAAAGGCCAAACTGTTTTTTCCCCATGAGTGGGAGCACTCAGCATCCTCGCCAGCTACACATGCTGTTTTGAGATGGGGACAGCAGATGCCAGGTAAACAACTGCTTCTTTAAGGCTGTACACAAGGTGCAAGAACACATTCCTTCTCTATACACTGCTGTCTTTTTTTTACATTTATTTCTGGAAAACAGGAAAATTATTTGTTTGCAGAGGTAGCCAAAATTGGCCTTGGGAGACAGATGTCCTATTTTAGCAATACATTTTAGTTTGCTTGTTTACCACAGCCTTTCAACAGTTTTAAGAGAAACATTTTTGACTGAATGCTCTTATCGAGACTGAGCAGAAGGGATTTTCTGGTGTTGGACTTTTCATGTTAAACTTTGTTGCTGTTAGGCAGAAAGAGGAAGTTTGGATCTCTCTTGCTGACGTTCACAATACCACATTATAACCAGCATAAATCAAGAAAACAAGCTTCTATGTTTTCCTTTCCACTCGGTCTTTGAATTTGACAACAGTTCATCGCAGTATTTGCTGCAACAGATTCAGAAGAAACAGGAAGTAAAATCTGTGCAATGGTTCTTCAGCTAGAAGCTAATCTTCTAGCACACGCAGATGACATTTAACCTAGCAAGGGCAACTCTGAACTCTTCTTGGAGCACCAGAAGCAACAAATTCCTACCAATATTTGATATTCCTCATCAAATTCCTAGACAGGACCTCTTTCCAGGGAAAACCTAAAGGACTGCAGACCAAAAGAAATTAAGTGATTTAGTTTCAGAAGTTTGATTACAGGTCACTTTAGTTTGTAAGCCGTTTCTCCTGTAGGGTGGACAGCCCGCTTGCTTTCTCTCTTTTTCTTAAGGACTGCCAGCCACTTCTGGCAATGTGTGAGGATGAGGACCTCTTCTACCCAGCGGCAGGTGTTTAAGAGGCCTTACATCGCTGACTAGAAGGTGTGGACACACAAGTTAGCTCATCCTCCAGCTGGCCCACCAGGCTAACAACTCACCTCCACGCACGTAGTGCAAGCAGACCAAAGCTGCGCTGCCCACGGCTTCGGGTGACGTCAGTTCCCTCACTTAGCACACACAGCCATCCGAGTTACCCTCTGACTACTTGTTTGCGTACTTGTAAACATCAGTTCTCTCAGCTCTGCAGCAAATCACATTAAAAAGCTTTAACATATGCAATGACAGCCACATTGTTACGTGTTGCACATTTTCCAAGTTTTAATAGACACAAAAGTGAGTCCGTTGTATTTAAGACACTACAATGATTTCATTCTTCTGTATGTCTTCCTCCAATTACATTTCTCAGAGTACATAATGGAGTAAATGTTTGGTAGCTTTAAAATTAGAAGTGTGTGAAATCTGTAAGTAAAATAAGCAGCAGCATAATTTTGGGGATTTTATCAAGAATAGCTAACTTTTAGGTAATAAATACATTCCAAGTTGTGTTTTTTTGCTGTTCTCCTAGTTCATTGCCGTATGACTTGTCAAATTCTCATCCTAGATTAAGAAATCCTTTTCTTTCCTGCCAGCCTCACACCAGAAGAGCCTCCTAACTCCACGTCCCAGTGACTGTCACCTCTCCCAGATGATGATAAGCAGTGCAAGCTGACAAGGAAACCCGTCCTCCTGTCACGTGCATGGCAACCTCCCGCTTCTCCTGGGGAGCGTGTCAGGATGCGTACAGACTTCGTGACATTCTAGGAGAACAGCTGTGCTCTTATCTTCTTTACCTTGAAGAAAGTAAGAGAGGGAGAGGTTACTGCAAGCACGGGCTGAGCGGCAGTGGCGGAGGCACACGCTCCGGACTCTGGCTAAATATAGCCTGGCATTCTGCAGCTTCTAGCTTGCTCAGCAGGCAGCAGCAGCAGCAGCTTCGGAAGAAGCCTGTCAAGTTAACAGATCTAAAGGAGGAGTGGGAATTTTCTCCAAGACAGACGTGATACGAGTTCCAGAGATAATAAAAATCTTCAGTCTCTGCCTTAAAGCCTTTTAAGCCCCTTCTCAGGGTGGGGTCTTGTGGGTTAATCTGCCACGAGTTCCTACAAAGAGCACCACGTACAGAACATCTGCTCAGTTCTGCCTTCACTTTTCAAAGACAATCTATAAAATAGGATTATTTCCTTCTTGACAGCAAGCCTTACAGAAGCTTTTCCAAGTACCAGCAGCTGCTCAAGGCACCGACTGCTGCCACAGTACACAAATCCTGCTCGAAGTGAAGAGGTGCGGCAGCCCAAGCTCCAAAGGCAAGAGCTGGCCCTGCCTCCCCTCCACAGCCCCGCTCACTGTGGGAGCTCCCTTTCTGCTCCAGATGTTTGTGCCAGGCTCCATGAGAACGCAATGCCACAGCAGTGCTGCACATCCCTCAGGTCACCCAGTGTCTGACTCAGAAGGACAGTGCTACCAGCCTCCTGTCATCCACCCTTGCACAGCTGGATGTGACCAAACACACTGGCCCATTTCTGAAGAGTATTTAGGCAATGAGATACGTGAGATGCTCTTTTTACATTTCGAGATGCTAAGGAATACATTTGGAAATGCTAAAGATGAAGAAACCAAGTAGCAATGAAGTTTGCTTCACACTTGACTTGTGGCCCTTTGGAACTCTCACTAAATATCAGCCACTACAGAAGGCACAGGACAGGCTCCCACAGGATCATCTACTGGAGAGCCATGGGCCTGTTGCAGGAAAAAAAACACCAAAGAGAACAGTGCAAACCTGCAGCTTTCTGCACCTGATCTGCATGCCAGGTGCATTTGCCCTGGTGCTGTGAGTCAGTTTAAAACACATCCATTTGTCTGCGTGTGGAGAAGCCAGAAGAGCAGATGTGAAACGGTTTAATGAAACTTAGAACAACTTACAAATGAATTTTTAAAAAATGGCATAGGGACCTACACCTGCACTTCTCAATTACAAAAGCATTTCTGCAACATACTTCAAAAGGAATTCAGTTTGAAACAGTTCAAAACAGATTGGTCCTAACATGTGTCCATGCCAAATCAACTAGAGAGGCCGAGTCAAAGCCACGGGACACACGGGCAAACAGGATTAATGCTAGGAAAAAAATCAAAGACACTTAAAAGCCCCTCATAGTTGACATTTGTGAGTTCTAAGTACAGAACACAATTAAACCAAGAATGCCAACACCAAACACAGAAAGATGACTACATTTCCACCGCAGCTGAAAATGTACCAATACCTCCTCTGCAGGCATGGAACCAAAAGACACACCAGTTTGCACAGCCTCACCACCCAGAAGGATTCTGAACACTGCACTCTCATTTAAGACTTCAAAGATCTGATTTAACGCACCATGAACATCAGCCCCAAAAGCTGTATGTCAGAGGGCTGCAATCAGATTCCACAAACTCCTTCAGCCTTCAGCAGAATTATCCTGCTCCTAACAAACTGAGATGTCGTATCACCTTGTGCGCATTTTTATTAACTTTCAAAGTCTACAGACTTGGTAGAATATCCCTCAAACGCGTTTTGCAAGAAGCTGACTCTTCAGAGACAGATTATGGATGGAGAATATTTTGTATGAAGAGGAACTCTGCATTCCACTGTTGAGAAGGTAGCAGCAAGCCCTCAGGCCAGGCATACACCCTGCGATCTCACGCTAACACTCGGAGGACAGAAGTGTCACAGCAGGAGCACGGTGCCAAGCAGGGTCACGAAGCTCCGTGCGCTGCCCAGCTCAGGTGTCCTGCCTCAACGGCCGGCTGCACCGGGCCAACACGCATCCTGCAGCAGCAACACAGTGACCGTCGTTCATAGCGTGCGCCCAGCTGCCTTCAAGGCTCCTTTGGAGAAGCCCAGGCACGGGGCAGCTCATAACTGCAGTGGGGCAGCTCCCACTGCGGCCCTCTGCCCACCGAGGCAGGCCAAGAGCTGAAGGAGCGGGGACCTGCTCACCTTCTCCACACTTGTAGCTCATTTTGGACACAATTAGCAGCAGGCTGAGAACTAGCATTGCCAGACCGGTCTTCCTCCAGACAGCTCCCCTCTGGGGAGAGTCAGACTGGGCAGCAAGCTGAGGGGAACCGAGTGCCGGTACCTGCAGCAGCCCAGCCAGCACCCGAGAATCTGGGGGCTTCGGGCAGGTCCCAACTGTCCTTCCTTCTGAAGGCAGCGCTGCTGAAACACCTGATCAGGAGAAGCTGAGGGGACGGGCAGAGCGGCCCTGTGCTTGCCATGACCCAAGAAAGCAGGACCCAAGAAGTGGGCCAGCAGCGCAGCCAGCACCTCGCCTCCAGCCACCCCAAGGTGCCGCGCATGGCTGGCTGGGTTGGCAGGGGCATCTGCAGCACCAAGCCCACCGGCCCAGCAGCTCTGGGGAGAAACAGCATCAGCTCTGGGGCTTCCTGCATTAAAGCTCAAATTACTGGCTTGGATCAAACAGAGCAAGTCACCATTCATAAAGGAAATTAAACCAGTGATTTGGCTACAATTCATTTCTTCAACTGCAGAAAGCACACAAGGTACACACTTTTCAAAAAGAAAAAGGTTTTCACAACAGTGAAAATCTAATGCAGATTAAACAGGACCTGGTACATTGGTTAATATTTTCTTCAGAAAATATTCAACTCAATGAAAAAAAAAAGCCTTCTTTAAAAAATACCCTACTCTTCCCTTCTGTCTTTCTTCCACAAAGGCACACATGCCAGCAACCAAAGAAACGGTCACACAGATAATGCGAGGCAGTCAGCACAACGTGGGAAAGGTGAGGCACGTGATACTGGAAAGTACACACAGCCTTGTGAGCTGAGTGGAGTCTGCTCACACAGGCCCAGGAGCCTTTGAGGACCAGAGCACTGCTGGCACCAGGGCACAGCCCTGCAGCCTCAGCACGGATGGGGCCGCAGCCCCTGCCCTCCTGCACTCAATGGACCTCACCACTGCCATGCGTGGCAGGATCTGCTCCTGCTCAGGGGCAGGGAAAGCTCTGGAAGAGAGAGCACTTTCAACTCACTGAGGAGCTAGACTTGGGTGCAGGGACTGCGAGATATGGAGGACAAGCTGAGGCACTAGACACCATCTCTGTCATCACTGACAGACACAAGAAGCCTACAGTCTCGGGCCATGCAAGGCTTTCTAAACCTGCCAATGCAAAGTCCAGATATTCTTTAAAAGCAGGTGCAAAGTACATAACAGATGCATCAAGCAGTTCAAAATAAATAAGCTGGGCACCTAGCTTCAACTAGCTTGTGGGATATGTGTATGCAGCTTCTGCTGCCTTTTTCAGGCAGAACTCAGAATGTTACTCACCCCCCACACCTGCTCTCATTCATGTTGACCTGCATCAGTAAGGGCACTTTGAGGAAGAAAAAAACATCCTACCTATGTATCAAGGCTGAAAATCAACAATTTGCACATTTTCAATATATAACAGTTTTCACATCAATTTTTAGCTTCAAAGTGCAATGCTTTATTTCCAGCAACTCCCTGCCTTTCATGCCTGAGCACTGAACTGGGAAGTACCTCTGCCAGCCCACCGTGTCACCCAGCCTCATGGGCCAAGCACCTTCACAAGATATTAACGATGCATGGCTACTGAAGATACCTTAATCTCCTCTCCTCCAAAGGAACCGGCACCCTTCTCTACACAGCGTACTCCCGTTTCCAAATATCCCCTGTTCCTTCATGGCACAAATCAGTCTTATAGGTGCAACCTGAGGGCGCTCAAAACTTTGCAAACACCTGCCTAACTGCAACAGACAGAGGATGAACTGAAGCAGAAGGAAGTCTTCCACAAGGACTTCCCCCACGGTGCTGCCCAGTGCTTACCTCTAAGCCGCCTGTCACAATCCCTGAGCCTGAGATCCCATCTGCCAGGGAAGCCAGCTACAGTGTAACTTTAACAAACCAAATGAGTAAATAAGTACAGGTTAGGAAAGAGGACAGAAATTCCCATTCTCAAAGCAGAGCAGGGCTGCAGGCCACCCAGCCCTCTGCAGCTCCTCAGCCTCCCGCTGCATGCTCACCACTTCCACCGCACTCGAAGGTCCCCTCTGCACAGGAGAGGATCTTGCTGTCCTCCCAAGGAGAGCTGCCGAGCCCTTCAGTTTACACAAATCTCCTTTGGCAGCTGAAGTTACAGCTCACATAAGATGATCACATTCTTTTCTCGGGAATCTGTGCAGCCTGCATGCACTTAGAAACAGCACAGCGTATGGCCAACTGGCATTTCCAAACCATACACCCAGGGCAGCGGATGCAGAGGGGCAGAAGGTGGCACAAACTCAGATCCAGATGTCTGTAAATGCAGCAGCAGTGGTCACAAACGCCCAAGCGCCCTGAGAAGCAGGGCAATCAGCAGGCTGCTGCCAGAGGTGCAACTGCAGTCCCCAGCACCAGGCACAGAGGTATGCAGTGCAGGCTGCTCCAGACTTGTTCTCCCACTTTGTGTCAGTGTACACAACGCTGACTCCAAGCTGTCTGAAGGAAGACTTTTGAGAGGCAGTAATTAAGCAGGATGCTTGGTTTTAGTTGACTGAACCATCCAGAAACAAGGCCAAGAAAAATCTCAGCACTCCTCTACCGGGCTGAAATATTCCACGTGACCAGGTAGGTGTTTTTAGAACTACAGCTACCACAGCTTTCTATGCAGTTATATAACCTTTTTGGTGCCACTGGTAGAGCAGAGAGAAGGAGTAAAAGGAAAAAGAAGGCTGGTTTATGTTGCTTCATGAAGTGCTGGCAAGCAGCACTGGCTGCATGCGCATACGGAGCCCTGAACATCTCTGAAGGTGAAGTCATAACCCAACGTTCCAAATTTTACATTAGAGCTTACTATATATAGCAGGCACGCAATAAGCTTTGATTTCTGCTGGATGCAGTTGCAGGGTGCTTTGTTGACGAATGGCTGAACGGACGGATGTGGAGGGTCTATTAGCTAATAGCAGAACAACAAAAATCCTCAGAAAGGCAGCTTTTTAACATTTAATGGTGTCACAGTCACAGCACGCCTGGGGGCAAGGGGGAATAAAGGGGGAAATGAAAATGGATATACATAGTGTAAGCTTGTTCCACATAGAGACAAATACGAAAGTCTACAGCAGTTTTTGTAAAGAGCTTTACTATTAAAGAGCTGCCTTTATAAAATCTGAGATAAGCTGGCTTTTTAATCATTGCGAAAGATAACAGAAAAGCAATTGTTTAGCTCTAGGAACTTCAACTTTACGCAGCTGCAGGACTAAATACTAAGTTCAAATATGATGTTATCAAAAAAGCGAGCAGAAAGCAAACGCAACAGTGCAAGAGAGCTTCCTGTCCTCAGGAGAGCATCAGCTACGGAGCGCACAGTCAGGCTGCAGTGCCACGCACATGGGGCCCGGCTCCTGGGTACATCCCGCAGTGGAGGCTGTTGAGAAATGCATCCCCAGCACCCAGCTGCAGCCTCACCACTCCCCACAAAGCCCTTCTGCCCACCCCCCACCTCTGCAGACCAATCCCAGACCCGAACAGGGCTGAGGACAACACAAGAATTCGCCCCAGGTCTGTAAAAGCCTCCCAGCTGTCACTCCAGGCAGACGGTGCTGAGGTCAGTCTCTTTCACTCCATATTTCAGCCTGTTTCTTCTGGCTTTTATTTTTTTCCCCCAACCTATAGTCCATAGCTCTGATCACCAAGAGCTCAGCTCTCCACAGCAGCCACTTTGGTACACAAAAGGCAAGTTCCCCTCTGTATTTCTAGCATCGCCAGCTGCTGCCGCAGGGCACCTCGCAGGCTGACCAGGCCCAGGGACACCAGCATCCTGTTCCCAGCAGCCTCCTGCCCCCGGGTTGCCACAGACGCCCCAGGGCTGCAGGGCCAGACCTGAGCCTGAACCGTCCTCCCCCTTCAGCTGGGCAGCACACAGCCCACCCCCAGCTGGGACTTTGGAAGGCACCAAAGGGCTTCCAAAGGACCGGCAGAGCCGATGCCCTCCACAATCCCAGGCACCCACTTTTCCAGGCCCTGCAGTAGGAGCAGTGCCAAGTAAGGGCCGGGCCAAGCGCTGGCTCCAAGCCCAGGGAACGTGGGACCTGACAGCCAGCAGGGCAGGCCCAGGCCAGGGAGGCCAGCTCATCTGCTGGTGCTGCCACTGCTTTCAGGCACTGCTGTTAACAACGGCCTTCAGCCTCAGAGCCAGCAGAACCAGCATCAGTGCTGTGGCACCAGCACAAACTCAGCTGTGAAGCAGGAGCCATCTCTGCAGCGCACACAGTGCCAGGCTGGTGGCAGCCCTGCACAGAGGCTACAAAAGCAGAAGCTACAAGGCCTGAGAACATGCTGAGTGTGTGTTTTTCTCCTGGCTACCCTGTGAACCAAGTGTCTTACGACGTGGCTTTTACGAGCTGCTAGCCTCCCTGCTGTTCTTCCAGAAACCTTGGCTTAAAGACAGTGACAGGGTTTTAATAAAGTACACTCCTTGCAAAAGAATAAGGATAGAATAATAAACACTCAAAACTGTCATACCAGCTTTTCCAACCCAGAAAGTTTTCTTTTTTTTTTTTTTAAATCCAGTTGCTTGCTGTTCTTTATGCATTTGCAAATACTTGAATGGTTTGTATGTTTTTTCCAGCAGTTCCCCTCCATGGCTTACAGAACAGCCCCACATGTCAGCAGAGATCCACAACAGAATGCGTCAGCAGCTCCCAAGCTCTGCAGTGCCTGGACGGTCAGGAGCAAAGTGCAGATGCTGGACGCACCTCCTGAGCACAGCAAGGGGCCCTTGTGCAGCTCCTGGAGAAGTCACCACACAGTGCACTTTTCCAGCTGCAAAGTGCAGTATTACAGCCACACGCCTGCTCCTGGAAACAGCTGTAACCGATCTGAGGCTGTGCTGCCTGTCTAAGACCAGAGCCTTCTGACATTGAACTGTAGCTCAGGTGTCAGTGTGCAAGTCCTAGGACTAAGGAAATGCAAACATGAGAGAAAAGTTAAGTTACAGCATTCAGAAAAGAACAGTCAACTAGCAGCTGGTGAAAACGCAGCAGAGCTTCCGTAGGATCACTCAAGGAAAGCAATAAAGTCCTGGTGGAAGAGAACTAGATAGAGGGCAAAGCTCAGAACCAATGAGCTGTCATCCAAGTGACGTATCAAAGCCCCAGCACGTGGGTTTGGCAGGGAATCTGAGCAAGCATGGCACACGTGGAACACAGGAAGTTGTTTTGTTCTGCTTTTCTCGTTTCCTTCTGAGTAAATGCAGCTGTTTCTCAAATCATCGTGCAGACAGCTCACGTCAGACACAAGTAAGGCAGAAAATCAACTTTAGAAAGCCAGCTGACCACCAACACAACAGCAGTACATGGTAAATGCCTCTATGCATTTGCACGTACGTGGGAAGGCTTGGCCAAAGAACTCACAGGGAAGGAAGGGTACGGTGCAGCCATGTCATCGCATCATTTTCTCGTTGCTCTCATCATCTTCTCTTTGCCCTCAGTTTACAGACCTGCTCCATCCTCTCTGCTCTGTGCCTACAGGACAGCACAGCTCACAGCACTACGCAGGCAACAGCATCCACCTGCTGACGTGGCCCCAGAGCGGTTTATCCAGGAGCCGTGGATCCTGGCCATTATTCACCATAACGCAGCTTCTGAGCATTAGGATTATTTATGCTCCAGATCTAGCTAGTAACAAATTTGGGTCAAATGCGAACACTCTCAATATAATAAAGCTTCTAGCCACAATTAAGCAGCAAGATCAAGGCCGAAGCTTAAATGCTGCTGCTGCCATTACATATTCTTACTTGACTGACTGTCCAGTTGTCCAGAACTGATGGTTGGACTGGATGATCATGAAGGTCTTTTCCAACCTTGGTGATTCTGTGAACCCTGAGCCCACAAGGTGAACATGCCACAGTCTCAGTACACACTCCAACCAGGCTTGTTGGGATGGAATAACTCAATTCAAGCAAGTTTGTTGCTCTCCAGCAAAGGATACAAAAGACCTTTTTTGCCCCAGGATTATAGGAGCACTAGCCATCACAGTCGCACTGCACTCCAATTGCTGAGGTACAGAACAGTGAGCAGCCTGCAGCAGGAGCAGCACTGGCTCATGCACACAAACAGTCCTTCTGGCATCAGAAAGAAAACTCGGGGAAAAGCTTACAAGACAACCAGTAAAATCCACTGCAGGACACTATGTAACAGGCGTATATTTGACAAGGAGATTCTGCCCAATGATAAGTAATGGTTTTCAGATTAAAAACTAGTCCACCCCCTTGTTTAATACTATCACAGATGAGGTCCCACCTAGGAAACTATGACTGGAAGGCTGTGCAACAGTTCTAGATCTTCCTCAAGGTGACGGAATTTTCCCCATGGATTTCAGTGCAGCAGGCAGCAGCAGTGCTACACACAGCCATCCACTCCCAGCCACACTGCGCCCAGCATCTACAGCTACTGTGTTTTCATCAGGGACAAAGTTTTACTGTTTAGTGTGAGAGGAGGCCTCCCCACCTCCACACTTGCAACCAGCAGAAGTACAATACAGAGGCATCAAAAAGAATTAGTTCTCATTTTCACGTTTCCAATTTTATGTGCTCCACGATGTGAAGACCAAAAGAATAGCAGTTGGTGTCCTGACCGGCCTGCAGCAATGCACCAACGCTGCAGCAAGCCAAGCCAGGGGCTGTGAAATACTGCTCCCCAGCAGCCAGTTTTTAGTAGCATCATTTTCAATAGTCATAAAGAAAGTGCCATCATAAGAAATAAACGGTGCAGGGTTGCAGTAACTGCAGGGGAAGAAAGGCCCTTCAAAAGCATCTAATTCTTGTGGGTAACCACTTGGTATCAGCACCTAGGTGTGATAAATACAACCTCAACTCCAGGAAGAGCCTTAGTTCAGAAAACAGCCTGGGGCTGCTGACCCTTCAGCCTGACAGGATTAGTTCTGCCTCAACTGAGTTACCACCAGTACTCACCACATCCCAGCTGCAGACGACTCTCCTACCCCTGCAATTCCATCAGCTCTCCGAGCAAACACCGCTCGCTTCCTGAAGGGGTCAGCTGCTTTGGGCACCCCTCACAATTTGGGCCTCGGTCCCATAGTCCTCCCAAAGCTGTGGAGCCAACAGCTCTTATCGCCTCTGAAATCACCACCACCTGCTCACACCCAGGCATTTAAGACTAAGAACTGCTGAGATCAGTTCTTAAGAAATGCAAACAGTGGAACGTTGGTTAAAAAAAGACATGGAAGCTTCTCCGAAGGAAGCACTGGCCCAGCAAGCACTCACCTGATACTGGTGGCACAGTTATGTTTCAAACTGTGTTAAGAGATCTCTTATTTCTGGAGTCAGGTGCTCCACCGCCTTGGCAGCCTCTGTGATAGCTTTGCGATACATCCCTTTCTTCTTGCGATTAAATCTCAGTTTGAAAAATTCAGAGAAAGGAGAAAGTTTTGAAACAGATAAGAATGAAGTCGTTGGAGAACCAAACCACGACACTTTGGCTTCCCGCCATGAAGGCTCCCCATTTTCCTTCTGGCTAAGGTTTATGTCAAGAACGCGTGCCGGCCACCACGGAAATCCATGAATTTTACCCCAAACAATATCCCCCACTGCTACAGTCCTTCCGTCTTCAGTGACGCATTTAGACACGCTTTGGGTATGCAGCCTAACTGTCAAGGGCGGCACAATTTTACGCTCATCTTTTGAAGATGAAGAGACAGACGCATCATCACCAGGTAAAAAGTCACACATTTCTGGTGATGTTACCTCCGAACTAGAAGACTTGGATTCGTCTAGACTGTCATTACTGCACACTGACAAACTAGAAGAATCCGCTTTTCTCTTCCGGTAATTCATAAGGAAAGCCAAGTTTTCGTGTCCGTCTTTACCTTGGGGAAACCTTTTAAAGTCGTCATCTTCACCCGAACTCCCCGAAGAGATCTCGGCCAAACCTCTGTCTGCCGATTCATTGCTGTAAAACGCACCGGGATTCGTCTCCCTGCTGTTCTGAAGGACGTTTATCTCATCGATAAGTTCTGCCTTATAGATAGAAACGCTCTGGCCGTCGTTGATGCGATGGGGCTTCAGCCGGATCTTTGGAGGCGGGACATCAGCACTGGGATGCACCGGCCGCGTCAGCTTCAGTTTGGGGATGGAAGCAAGCTGGCTGCCCACTGCCTTGTCCGTGAAGCCCTTGGTTTCTTGACATTGCTCAGCATCTCCGACCTCCTCCCGGTCCTCCTCTCTGTTCTGCAGCAGCTGTTCAGGACAGAACGGTTTCACTGAGCCGTGCACCCGGGAGGGGATCTTCACCACCTCGCCTTTCCCTTGCGGCGTGCTGTAGGATATTTTGATAACTGGCGTGCGATGCACCAGCTCCCCGGCAAACTTGTCATCCTCTCTCTTCTCTCTTTTGTTCCTTTTCTCCAGGCACTCAGAGTCGCTGTGCTTTTTCTGTTCCTTGTCCTGAACGCTCAGCTTCCTCCTGGTTTTAGCGTTCTGCCCTGCCACGTTCTCGTCCTCGGGGTTCAGGGTATTTTTACACTTCTCGCAGAGCACCTGCCTGGGCCGCAGCCTGATGGTGCTCATGATCAGGCGTCCCGGGTCTCTGTTCCGCGACAAACGTCGCCGCGTCCTCTTGATGGCCCGCGGCGGCGGCTGCGGAACCCACTGGCTGTAGGTGTGCCGCAGCCACAGCGGGCGCGGGAACGGCGCTCCCTCGAAGTAGGGCGGGTATGGCGGCACAACGCCGGGCGGCGCGGGCAGCAGCGGCGGCACCTGGTCGTCCCCGGGCTGTGGCTGCATCTCGCCGTGCGTGGGATCAGCAGGAACGGCGCAGGCAGCGGCAGGAGGGTCCTCGGGCTTTGGGAAGGAGGAGGGCAGACAGAACAGCCCGGACCTGGAGCGGGGTGAGAGATGGAGGGAGACGGTCAGGGTGGTGGAAGGGGCGCCTCTGGATGGCTGCGCAGCGAACGCGCTAGTTCCACAAAAACAAAAAGCACACCACAAAAAGCTTCCGTGTCCTCATAATGCGGTATTTTTCCCTTTTAAAACAAGGCAACCATATCTACAGCTGAAAGAAGCAACCGTTTCAAAATTTAGAAAAGATGTCCTACTCCTGTGCCAGAGAAGAGCTTCTCTTTCCACGCGCTGTTTGCACAGAGAGGTTCTGCACTGACTTGTAAGTTCCAGAAGGCAAAGCAGCACGCTCTGGGAACAGGCTGGTAGAGGCACAGGAAGGCAGTGCTCCATACGTGCAAGTGCAGCCCCAAAGGAGCCACCAAAGCCCCTGCCTGCACTGTGCCTGCACACCTGGCTTTCAGCTTCCCACTCAAACCCGCAGCACCTGGTTTTGCTGTGCATCTCCTGCTTCCCAGCCATGGGCTCACTGGTGCAGTTCTGCTCCTCCCCTCATCTTTGCATATGTGACCATTTGTAACAACAAATACGGCACTGCTTCAGGAGAGCCAGGGTAAGGGCAGCAACTGTTGGTCACTGCCTCATTTCAGCATGTGTCATCCAAGCACAAGTACCATACCTTGCACAGGTACTGCCATAAGGAATTCCTCTGTGGCACCAAAGCTCAGAACTGCGCCTCATTTCTGGCACCAGAATCCCTGGCTATGGCCTGACACTTGGCAATACAATGCCAGCACAGCACTTCAGCAAATATCCACCCCTACGCACAGCACCAGAACGGGCATTTCTCGCTATCCTGACTTTCCAGAGATCCTTCTGTCGGGATCCTTAAGCATTTCAGCTTCTTTACCATTTCTGAAATGAGGTATGGATGAGTCACTAAAAGCCCCAGCAATACAGAGAAGCCACAGACCAGGCAGCAGATGCAGCCATAGACTGCAGCTCCACGGGGGCTCACCGGGCACTGCTCCCCTTCCAGCTGGCAGGGAACAGCTCAGGGTGGCACAGAGAGGGCTCCGACCACTCTGAGGCGCTGTCACAGGGGATGGGGCGACGCTCTGAGCCCCAGCTTCGCTCTCCTTCACTCAGTCACAGACCATCTCTCTCACCTGACCTCCACGAAGACTCCAAAGTTTAAAACCAAAGCTTACACAAAGAAAGCAAGGAGGAATCAATCCGATTCCAGTACCTGGTCACCGCTCCTCTCCTGCTGAAATAAAAGATGAACTGAAGTGCCCAGATGCTAAAGAGAGGGTTTACCGAAGGCCGGAGAGCAGTGTGCTACGCTGTGTGGTCGGTGTCACGGGGAACTGTGGAGGGCTGCTTGTGTAATTGGGAACGTGTTCTTGTCCTGAGAGCTCAGGCTCGTCCTCAAGGAGACAACTGAGAGGGCAGGTACCTCTCAAATAACAACCAAGGGAGCGAGCACACTCTGTGCAGCCAAAGATGTCAGCATTGTTCATAGGACAACGGGAAGTAGCACCATTCCAAAGCTCTGCCTATAAATTTTGCTCTGCCTATAAATTTTGGTTATTTCAGGCCATAAAACCATTCCATTTGGCCGTCCCAGAACACCGCCCCGCAGGAACCCACTGCTGCTTCCCCGCAGCAGCTCGCTGTTACTGCAAGGAGAAGCACAAACCACGCTGGCCTTCTCACAGCCTGGCTGCTGCTCACACCGGGCCCAGGTGTCCGCTGCTGGCTCTGCCCACAGCAGCCAACTCCGTGCAGGGGCTGCGGGCCGGCGGGCACCGTGCACTGCAGACACTGCTGGGCCGGGCGCCCCATCCCATCCCCCCCAGCTCGGGGCGCACACAGCCACGTGGGGTGGGTCCCCTCCACCCTCGGAGCGGGAAACTCCGTCCTTCCATTTATACTCGCACACAATTAATAGCGACCCATCAGGGGTTCGGCTGCAACAAAATCGGTTCCGTCAGCAAAGGCGCCGACCTCAGCCGAACGCACCACCGCACCCCCACGAGCGCGGCACCCCCGACCGGCGCTGCGGGAATGCGCGTGGCGGCGCGGCGCGGCCTGCAGGGCGGCTCGGGGTCACCTCCGCCGGGCGGCGGCACGAAGCGGGGCGGGAGGGCGCGGGGCAGCCGTCCTGCGCAGCGGCGGAACCCGAACCCCTACCGACGTCCTTCCGTGCCCGCCGCATCCCCGGCGGGGCCGGGCCCGGCGAGCGGGACGCCGTACGGCGCGGGCACACGGCCGGCCCGGCCCCGCGAGGCTCACCGGGTGCGGCGCCCGCGGCCGGGGGGGAGGGGCTCAGGTGGGGTCTCGCGCCG
>NW_024884722.1:433211-797666 GCF_019232065.1 Centrocercus urophasianus
CCGCTCGGCCCGATGTTCCACTGGGGCAAGTGGAAAAAGAGGATGGGAGCGAGCGCCTCCTCCTCCAAGAGACCCGTGTTCGACGAGCGGGAGGACGGTGAGCGTCCCGTCCGCACCTGTTGCGGGGCGCGGCGGATCCGCGGGGAGCGGCCGGGCGGGCCGGGAAAGTTCGGGTCGGAACGGCGACGCGGGGCCGCGGGAGGGAAAGTTGGAGCGGGGCGGGGTGGGGAGACGTGCGGGATGTGCGCGAGGGGCCGGGAAGCACCGCGGCCGTACGTCGGGCACGGGGAGCCGCCGGCGTGGCGGTAATTCGCCCTCGTTTGTCCTCGTTACCGCTGGGCCGAGAGGAGCTGCGTGTCGGAGTCTCCGCCGGCCCCCAGCTCCCATCAGTTGCCGTAGCGGTGTGTGGGGCCGGCACCGCGCTGCCTGCGCGCGCGGCCGCGCACCTTCGCGGGGGGTTGTGAAAGGGTTTGGCCGTGAATGCGGGCCGGCGGCAGGAGCGGTGAGCGGTGCGAGGTGGGGACTTTGCTCCGGAATTCAGACGGAGCTGCGCCTGCACGCAGCCTGTGCCGGGAAATGGAGCTCTGCGGGTGAACTGCTGCTGGCCAAAAGCTGCTGGCGCTGATAACGGGGATTGCGAGCAGTGCTCTGCGATGTTCACCGGCACTGCTGCTCCGCGTGCCTGCTGCGCTCCGTGGTGCGGTTCGGCTGCCCGCCTGTTTGCTGCGCAGCATGGTTGCTATGGAGATCCCTTAAGACGTCCCAGTAAGTTCCTGAGATAAAGAAGGCGGTTAGTACTTCGGCTCTGTGTGTGACATTGTGCGGAATGACGGCCAGTGCTGATGACTTTAAGTAAGACAGTAATAAAGGATATAAAAAATGAATAGGTGAGGACGTGACGTTTAACCTGTGGTTTCCCAGTGGTGCACATACAGGAGCCCAGCTGCCCTGAGCCAGCATCCGACTCCTTTCGGTTGTGGAAGGGTGTGTGTAAAGAGGAGGTAAATGCTTATTCTCATGAGTAATAACACAAGGTCCAGAGATTGCCTTCAGCTCAGTGTGCTGCCACGTGCAGGTTAGGGCATAGAAATGCTTGGTGCTGCCTAGCCTGGCTGACTTGAGCAGGGCTCTGGGCTGGGAGCTGCCTGCCCGACTCTGGCCCTCTGCTGCTGCTCCATGCTGTGCTGCTGTGTGACTGCAGTCTGTGGTCCTGGGCTGCTGTGCTCCACTTAATTGTGGCACGGAGCGCTGCAGGTCGAGACTCTCAGGGAAAACTCTGTCATTTGCTTCTCCTGTCTGCTCCCTCCATCTCTGGCAGCATGGTGTCCTGTTCTTTGCAGGACATCTGGCTGTTTTTCAGGGGTCGAGGCAGTGCTGGGTGCAGCAGTGGTGCAGCCCCGCTCTGCCTTCCTGCCACCACCTGGGCGCTGGGGCTGTGCAGCACCTGCATGGAGCAGGCTGGCACTGACCAGCAGCGTCCTGCTCCTCGCTGCCCTCATGCTGGGTGCTGTGCGCTGTGCCACCCCAACGCAGCTGCTTCTGTTAGCACTGCTGGGGCTGATCTGAACCCCCTGGGGAGCTGCTCCATGCCTCCTGCTGATGCTCGTGTTCCTGCTGCTGTGCGAGACTGCAGCTCGTGTTCTGCTGTTTGCTGATAAAATCTTTGAAATATTTCTGAGGGTTTCAGAGCTGGGATGCAAAATGTTGGAAAGCTGACTGCGATAGGAGGGCAGCAGCGTGCCTGGTGTTTGCTTCCTGAAGGCAGCAGTACGTGCAGAGATGGGTTCTGTCATCTTTGTGGGTACTGGCACCGGCTGCTTCCAGTGCGCAGACAGCAGCTGATAGAGATGTGTCCATTTGGGTGCCGCTGCCCAGGGATGCGGTGCCAGAAGTGTTGGGCGACGCTGAGCCTAATTTTCTCAATTGGGTGTAAAAGAGAAAAAAACATAAAGGAAAAAAATAAAAGGTCTAAAAAACCCAGCAAATCCAACCCTGTAGGGCTGAGTGCTCCCAAATCTGCGATGTGCTGCAGTTGAGGTGGGGTGAAGGAAGCCTGCATGTATGTGGCAGTGTGTTGGTCATTAACTCTGTGAACTGTTTCATATTGAGAAGAATGGATCCCTTTCTGTAAGGGTTTTGTAGGACTTCTTACTTATAACCGTGGAAGCCATTAGAAATCTTGTTGCCTGGCCCAGGAGCTGGCTCTCAGAAGCAGAGGTGGTGCAGCCTGGTGCCTCCATTCCCTCCCGGGGCTCCCTTCAGAGCAAAGGCACTAAGGTTTCCCTGCACAGCATCCATGTGTTGTGGGGCTTATACGTTTTTGTCGTTAATGGAGGCAGGAGGTGTTTTCTGTCCTTACTCTGGGAAAGGAACAAACAAGTCGTTGGTTTGTTTGTTTGCTTTCCCAAATGCAGAAAACTGCTGTTGTGAAGCTAACAGGATTGCTTCAACGCAGCTATGCTAGACTGCTTACTGGTGAGCTGGGCTCGGGAGCTGAGCTGAGCAGAAGTGCATGGCAGGGGGAGCAGAGCACTGTGTGTGTGTGCCCCATACCCGAAGTGCGAGCAGGCCGGGGCTCCTCCCTTCTCAGGGGCTCCTACGGCCGCGCACAGCACACGAGGGGCAACGTGCAAAGTCATCCGGCGTTGTTCTACCTTCGGCTTGCGCTGAGCCGGGCCGACCCCAGGGCTCCGTGCCGACGTGGTGGCACTGCCTCACGTTCGCAGCAGATTTACGGGGTGTTAATGTGGCAGCCTAATTGTTTTTGTCGCCGTCTGCGTCGGCGGTTGCATGCCCTGCGCTCTGCCGGCTTCACCTTTCTCGTTCCCCAGCCTCGCTCCTCATGGAGGCTCCCAGCAGCTCAGCTCCGGCAGGCCGGAGGTTCGCAGCACAACGCTGGGCGGTGTGACCGCGGGAGTTCAGGCTTCCCCTCTCGAGGAACGGAGCTCTTTGCTCAGGTGGGAGCAAGCCCTGACCGGGCACTGGGGGACCGCTGCTGGCGGTAGATGGCTGTTGCTGGCTCAGTGCCGCCCGCGGTGCCGCTCGGTGCCGGGCCGCCCCGCACGTCCCGCACGCCGGGTCCCTCCGCTCCGCTCGGTGCCGCCGTGCTCGCGCACCCCGGGAGGCGGGTCGGCCCGCGGCTGCTCCGCTCCGTCCCCATGGAAACGGGCGGCAAGTTGCAGATGTGGGGTAACGTGCCGCGACCGTCTCGCGGCCATTCCGAGCGCTGGGCCAGCGGCTGTGCGGCGCCGCCCGGCACGGCGTGGCAGCGGGCGGCTCCCAGGCGCCGCGTGGCGCGGAACGGAGCCGGGCCGGCAGCTCCGGTTCCAGGCCGCCCGCTCCTCGCAGCTGCAGCCCTGTCACAGGTGTGAGTTACGGCGTCGGGCTGCCAAGGCGCGCTTTTATTTCTCCTCCTGCTTCCTGTTTTCCGATCTCACGGCAGCGTGTCCAGCTGGAAGGCAGAGCCTGTCTGCAGCCGGACTCGCACGGCTGTGGGTTGGGAGCGCAGATGCGCTTGCTGCCTGTTATTGAAGAACAGGAGGAATAAAGGCTTTCTGTTCCAAAGTGGTAACTAAGTAAGTGTCAGGGGGGGAGGAGGAGGGAGTGAGAATTGCAAGGAGGTGTCAGAAAAGCTGTGTTTAGTGTTGTCGTTCGTTTCTTTGTGTTCCTTTTTTTGTAAAGGATCTTTTTTCTTGCAGATCCGTGGCCTTTTTTGGAGCGTAGTTTACCCAGAGGCAGGTTCTTGTCACAGGTTCCTGCTGCCTGGCCTGCCTAGAGCAGGAGCCCTTCGCTCCGTCTGGCAAGTTGGAGCTTTTTGGCAGTTGTGCTTTCAGATGGTCAGGTGAAAACCAATGGGCAGCTGAGGCTGCTTTCCTGAAGTCAAATAAGGAAAAGTTAACAGATCTGACTGCGGTTCATGGGATGCTGGCTTTATTGGAATGGAGAAGGCAGATCAGAGAAAAGCAGTCAAAGATACAGGTAGAATGTCAGATCAAATTACAGAATTGTAGGGGTTGGAAGGGACCTCCAGAGATCATCGAGTCCAACCCCCCGATACTTTGCCTGTTCTCTAAAGTTCCCAATCACTACAGTCTGCTTGAGAACTGAGAATAGGACTGAAGAACGTGCTTCTAGGGGCTTAAACACCTTCTTTATCACATTAGAATGGCAGAAATACAGAACCTTTCAGGCTGGAAGAGCCCCCTGAGATCCACTGCCTGCATCCCTCTATGCCAGGTCCCCAGGGGTCTGAACAGCTGCAGGGTTGGGACCCCCAGCCCGGTGTGACGACCTCGTTCTGCCGCTGCTTCCCCCGGTGCCTGCAGCTGAGTTTTCCAGGGGCTACAAGTGCAATTAAATGGAGCTGAACAGGAGCTGTTGTGCTTGGTTCCGGGTGCTGAGACCCAAGGGCGGCGGGTGCCTGGCACGTGGAGGTGCAGGTCGTGTGGTGCGTAACGTCAGCTTTTATAAGGTAAAAATTACAACCTTGGAAGTGAAAGGTGTTGATTTGCGTCGACTTGATGCCTTTATTGTGTGGAACTTCTGAAGCGATGAGCACTTCACAGCCGTGTATGGCTGGTGTAGTTCTCACATGATGGTGGTCACAGACATCCAGAGGCGGGCGCACAGAATGTCTGTGTGTAGACATGGAGAACGGTTCCTTTTCAGTGTTTGTTTCTTGTGGAATGGTTTTACTGCCTTACCCCGGGACCCCAGTGGCAGAGCACCACTAATCACAGTAACAACTACGTAATAGCTGCCTGCTGTGTGACGTGCAGGTCACAGGGAGGCAGCTGCAGCCGGCAGTGCTGACAGAAGCGTGAATCCGAGTGCTTCTGTGCCTGTGTGTGGGGAGGTGTGCAGGAGGAGCTGTGAGGGCAGAGAGCTGAGAGCCAACCTGGGCTTCAGCCTTCATCTCCCTAATGAGGGCATGTGGCTTGTGAGCACCTGAGTGTCTCCTAACAGGAGAAGATAAATGTCAGCATCCTCTTCTGTCCCACTTGAATTCTTCAGGAATTAAGTTGTTTTACGTGACAGTTATGGAAAACTAAAACTGCTTGGGATGTGTGAACAGACGGCTGTGAGCACTGCTAAGCAGTGAGATCTGACAGTGCCAGAACGTCGATGTGCTGAGTCACCTCCCTGTGGTTCTTCAGGGGCTTTTCCCAAAGAAAACCTGGACCAGCAGAGGGATGAGGTGCTGAGTGGTGCTCTGACTTCAGCAGCCCCCTGGTCTGGCTGTGCACCGAGTCCTTGTGGGTGATGGTCAGCCAGCCCGTGTAATTAAGTGGAACACCACGTACCGATGTATTCACAGCTCAAATGGCAGTTCTGGAAGCTGATCATTTGTGGTTCAAAAAATAACCCTGTTTGGCTCTTGGGCACCAGCAGCGAGTTCGTGTGCTTCAGGCAGTTCTGTGTTAACCTGCAGCGAGTTCTTCCAGTGAGTGGAGCACGTGTTGTCCAGGGCTGGTGCAGAGTGGGGGGCTGGAGAAATGTACTGAGCACCTGGAAGCAAAGCAGTAAGGCTAAAGGCATGGAAGCATGACCCGGTGCCTTGCACTGGGTCTCCCTGCTGCGTTGTCTGTGCAAGGGAAAAACACAGCTGTCTTTGCTCAGGAAAAAATATTTCCATCTTTCTTCATTTCAGGTTCAGTCCCTCACCGAGCCCCTTCTCCCCACCCTGAACCAAATCCCACGACCGTGCAAAATACTGACTTGTGATGTGTGTCCTGTGAGAGGAGAAGGATTGCATGGCGGTATCAGAAGGCATCGTGTGTATTTCAGACACCCAGTTTGGGGGAAAAAGAGAACAGCAGTGACTAGGAAGACACTGAATTGGTGAGAAGCCATTGTGGTATGTGGGAACTTGGCACCTGAGACACTTCCTAGCACTGGACTCTAATGCTACTGGTGTAGACAGGTTGTGTAGTATGAGAGCACGGGGGGAGTACTTAGAACCACTTCTATGGTTATTTAAGGGATTGTGATGTGTTTCTGATTTAGAACCTGAATATAGTGACAAAAGTCGAGTGAAAGGCTTGGGCAGAAGCTCTGGCTGCTGAGAGCAAGCTGGTCTCCATAGGGTAGGCCGGAACTCGGTGAGGAGGGGGCTGCACACGTGCTGCTGCTGAAGGAGTGGGGCTGTTGTGTAGCTGTGTGTGTCAGCTGGCCGTTCGTTGTGCTGGAGGCCATCAGGGTCAGTCAGGTTCCTTTGAAATCTCTTTCCTGCTGGCTGCACAGGTAGTGCAGTGTGTGCACACCTCGGAGGGCTCCGGACATCTCATGAGCACATCTTTTCCTTGCAAATGGCACTGCTACTACTATTTTCTGTGCTATTTTGGTGTAGAAAAAGCACTTTCGAAGCATTGGATGGCAAGTGTGTTGCTGAGGTGTGACACTCCCTGGCAGTGCATATTGCAAACACCCACAAGCCAGTGCCATGACAACTGAGCAGAAATGAGATCTGCCCAAGCATATTGATGGCTGTGCAGTTGGTCTTTGTGTGCTGCAAGTTGCTGTGGAAGCACGGTTACCTCTTGGATCGGGCTGTCAGTGGGTGCATCTTCCTCCATGCTGCCAGCATCTCATGCTATCTTGCACTGTCAGTATGGTATCATATCTTATGTGAAAGGTCTTTTTTTTTTTTTTTGAACCGTGATATGGAGAATGCTAAATGACCTTGTAAAACTATGTCGCACAATCCATTAGAAAGAGAATGTGCTGCATGTTTTCCTGGAACCCCAGTTAATGGGAGCTGGCAGGCAAGGCTAGAAGGTAGGAAGTGCAGAAAATAATATATATTAGGCTTGGGTTGTTTGCACCGTGGGAGAATGTGCTTTTTGCTCTACAGAAAATAAGGCTAAAGCCTGGTCCCAAGTAATTTGCATTTTAAAGGCTCAGTACTGCATGTTGTAATGAAATGAATAACTCACAGGTGTTCAAACAGCCCCAGTAACTTCATGTTCCAGGTTCTGGGTTTTCTCCATGCTCCAGCAAATGGGGCACCCAGCCAGGCTTCAGCCCCACGCCTGCCCTGGCAGTGCCAGCAGTCAGTAACATCCTGCCTGGCTTTCGCCAAACAGAAGAAGTGTTTGTTTACTGTCGTACATCTCTGCACCTTTGACCAGTAATGAGCACTTCCAGGGAAGAGCGTGCTGGCTTGAGCTGTTGCTATGAGCTGGGTTTATCTTTGAGTTCCCCAACTGGGAAATGGTGCCTGTTGCCTGTTCGGAAATGAGCTCTGCCTTGTAGGAAGAGAGTAAAGCTCTTCACTGCAAGAAAGACATCAAGGTTCTGGAACACGTCCGGAGAAGGACAGCAGTGCTGTGCAGAGTCTGGAGCACAGGGCTTATGTGGAGCGGCTGAGGGGTTGTTGGCTGAGGAGAAGAGGAGGCTCAGGGGAACTCACTGCTCCGTACAACTCCTGACAGGAGGTTGTGGTGAGGTAGGGGTTGGCCTGTGCCCCAAATAGCAGCGATAGAATGAGAGGTGGTGGCTTCACGTTGCACCAGGCAGGGTCAGGTTGGTATCAGAGCAGTTTGTTCTCCAGAGAGCGGCCAGGCGCTGGCACAGCTGCCCAGGGGTGGGCAGTCCCCGTCCATGGAGGCGTTCAGAGCTGCGGGGATGTGGCACTGAGGGACGTGGGCTGCGCTTGGGGATCTGAAGGGGCTTTTCCAGCCTGCACTGCTCATTCTACTGTGATTGTAGAATAGCACGCGGTGCTCAGCAGCAGAGGTGGCTGTCCTGCTCCCGCAGCACGGTGCTGTGCTCGGCTTATCCCAGCACCTGCACACTGCCTGGCAGCCAGCAGCAGTCCTGCTGCGTCTCAGTGCGGCTGCTCCATACAGGCAGGTGTGGGGGCAGGTGAGGATGTTGCCGTGTCAGTGCTGTGCAGAGGTCCTGTGGTAACTCTGTGACAGCAGGGCAGGTCTGTGTGCAGCTCGGATGCTGTGTGTGGCACAGCACAAGCTCAGGTGTTTGCTGTTCAGTTTGGTTTTTATCACACGTTAGATGCCAAAGTGAGAAAAATTGTGAGCAGGTGTCAAAACAAGCACCGTGGTGAGCAGAACTGAGGGATTGGTTCACGTATGGTGCACTGAAACGTGCATCTTCCGACGTGGCTTTCTCCTACAGAGATCAGTGTGTGAAATTATGCACCAAGCACCAGGTTTCTTTTAACTGGGACAAATTGCTTCTGTTTGTCAAAACACCAAGTAACAGCAACAAGAGTTGTGTTGTTGTTTGCCCCTCTGTAAAACTTAAGCAGTGGTTTTAGCTCCGTGTTCCTTCCAGCCTTGGCGTAGTGTTTTTCTGCGCTTGGTTCAGCATCTCTTCTCCCATTCAGGCTGGAGGGCGATTCTTTCTCTTTCCAAACCACGGCAGGCCCTGGTGCTGCTGTGCTGCTCTCCAGCTGGGTTTGTCAGTGCTGTGGCCGCGTTTCCCACAGGGCTGAGGCACCGCTGATGGAGAGAGAGCAAACTGGCTCCTCCCTGCTGAAGGTATTTTGGGAGCGCGTGTCTGCTGCTCGTCACTGCCAGGACAAAGATAGGACTGTGCTCCTGAAATAGCGCTGCGGGGCCACGTGTGCGCTGCAGGCTGCACTGGTGCTTCTGCTGAGGAGGAAAATCCAGAGTTTGTTTTCGAGTTATCATAATTGTGTTGACAGTGCTGTCGCGTGGAAAGCTGTCTTAACTGGGTAGTGTATAAATTAGCTGCAAGTACAGTGTGTGTGCAGATACCACACGCTGCTCACATCACCGTGTGAGTAAATGAAGACCTTGTCGGCTTTTTAAAATGCACGCACGTGTAATTGCCTGCCTGGTGAGGCAGCCAGGCCTGCAGTTGCTGAGTGCCCCATGTGGGATTGAGCGCAGCACTGCTGGGTGCCCCAGTCTGCTCCTGTGGCTCCCATTATGTGCATGCATTGAGGACATCATCGCAGGCATGAAGTGAATCCCTGTGGTACTCGTCTGTCCAGCTGCCAAGAACTGAGCAGAAAGGAACGGCTCCAGCTCTTTTTCATGAAAGTGTTTTTTCTTTGTTTTCTTGTTAAAATTTTCTTCGCAGTGCTTGAGTGGAGTGAAATGCTGTAGCAGAAAGCTGCAGCAGAGACCGCTCTTAAATCTGTAGTTATGATATGTGCAGCATTTTTAGAGCTGCAGTAAATAGACGTTAAAAAAAACCAAGCAAGTTGCATTTTGGTAAGTGCATCTCCAGTTGCAGTTCTTTTGGATAAAATGTTTCTTACGGACTGTTTCTTTTGCACTGGAACAGGCTGCCCAGGGAGGTGGTGGAGTCTCCTCTGGAGATGTTCAAGACCTGCCTGGATGCCTACCTGTGCAACCTGGTGTAGGGAACCTGCTTTGGCGGGGGGGTTGGACTCTGATCTCTGGAGCTCCCTTCCAACCCCTGCCATTCTGTGATTCTGTGACCCACAGATGATGAGCGATGATATCAAAGTGTCTCTGAGCTGCACCACTGCAGGGTTGGTGTGTGCTCACCTTCCCACACAGGGGAGGTGCTGGGTGCTCCTGACCCGATGGAATTGCTGCTGCAGCGGAGGCGTACGGCCCCATCTGTGCACAGACAGACAGTGCCTTTTGCCTTTTCTCTCCTGTGTTCCAATGGTTGTTACCAGCCACAGTGAAATGGATGTGAAAGACAGTCTTGTTCTTCCTTATGCTGTGGCAAATAGTAAAAGTCCCTTAGGATGAAAACCCAGTTCAGGAATGAGGGAATGCTGGTTGGAAGCTCTGAGGGGCGGCTGCACAGCCACAGGTATGGGTTACTGACAGAGTAGGGCTGTGGTGGGGTGTGGGAGCCTGCAGTGCTGTCAGATATGGCTCCCAGCACAGAGACCGTTCCTGCAGGAAAGGAGATGCAGTGAAGCAGTGATGGAGTGCAGCAATAGGCGCAGTTTGGAAGGCACTGGCAGGAGGTGTGCAGCAGGAGCCCTTTGCAGCTCGCAGCTCCTGTGCTGGCGGTGCAGATGGGGCACAGGGCAGCGCGCCTCTGCACTCCTCAGTTTGAGAGCTGGAAAGAGCCAGAACGCGCTGTGAGGAACCTTGCACCAGGCTGTCGGTGGGGATTGGGTCCCACGGCACAAACGGCCCCGGGGCTGTGTGTGATAAAGGTACGGGGCCTTTTCCTGTCCCACAGGGTCGATCACACACCAGTTGCTGCGGAGCCCATTGTTCACCATAGCTCTGCGTTCTGCATAAAACGTGAAGTCAGCCAACAAGTGGGCAGCCCCCGTTCTTCCTGAGAGCGGTCTTTGTTGCCTTCTGTGGCTACACACAAAACAGTACGTGAGGACTTCAGTTACCCACAGTTACCGAGTTTAACGTGAATGACTCACTTTTTCACAGAAAAGCATTTGTTAATTACTAATATTGAAAACTTTTCTAGTAATTGATGTTAAAATTTTTCCGACAGTGGCGTGAGAGCCTTTCCAAGCAGCGCAATAGCAGCAGCTCTGTGTAACTCCGAATCCCGCTGATGTTCTGATACCAAAAAGGCTCTTATCCTTTCCTCCCCAAGGGCTCCGTCTCTCGGCGCTGCGTTCGTGTGACGGCAGCCGTTGCCGGCGCTGTTGCGGTGGCGCCGGGTTTCCCGCCCTGCTCTGCTGCTCCCCGCCCCGGGAGGCCGCCGGGCTGCGGGAGCCGCGGCTGCTGTCCGTGGTGCTGAGCGCCGCTCCCCGCGGCTCCGCCCTGACGTCCCGTTCTGCAGGCAGCCACCAAAACGTTGTTTTCTCGTTTTTCTCAAGCGGATAACATCATTTCCTTGCTTCCTGTGCGACTCTGGCACTGAATTAGTCTTCTGAAGCGTCTGGGAAGCATCCCAGCTCCACGAGTGGCCTTAGAGCAGCTGAGGAGAGGTGCGGTGCAGCAGGGAGGAATATCTCTGCCCTCCAGTTTGTTCCTTGGAGAAACAGCCTGGCTGCTATTGCTCTCTTGGCGTGTCAGCAGTAATACAACCCGACGGTGCTGTCAGCACGCAGCTGGGGACTCTGCCTGCATCTCAGGGCACCGATTTCCACAGGTTTAGTATTGCTATGTAAAGGAGTAGTCCGTTGTTTCTAAATTTACTTGATTAATGTCAGAGAGCATGAAGAAAAAATAGCAAAAATAAGCTGACATTTACAGCAGGGAGTGATACAGGGAACGGGCCAGTTGCTGCTGCGCTGTTTGCACTGAGCAGTCTGTGAGTGTTTGTTCCTGTATCTGGCTTAATTACTCAAGCACGGAATCTCATCTGCATAGCTGGCTTTTTCCACTTCAGGCGTAGCTCCTGAGTGTGTTATGCTGAGGGCTCCGATTTCAAGCACAATGCTGACATTGTCAGCACTTCTAAAGAAACACAAAGGGGAAAGAAGGGGAAACCAAATTTACCATCATTGTGGAGCTGGACGGTCGGTGGTGCCTCACAGTGATCAGCACTGGGCTGTGTGCTGCTATGGGGGTGGGCAGGATAATCACTAAACTTAAAGCAGTGCTTATGTAGACTTAATTATAGGAACAACTGAAAGGAAAGTGTCTTTGTTGGGTTTGGTGCTGCAGAAGAGCAGACCTGCTGGCTTGACGAGGATCGCTCTTTAATTAAATTGTTCTGTAGTTAGAGGGTAGAGAAAACCATTAAGAGGCACTCTGCTGAGGCTGCTGGGGCGATGTTAATTATTGATGGTTAATTAAAAAGCAAGTGAGAGGAACGTTCTTTCAGGGACTTGAGCGAGGGCTTGGGGTTGCCTGTCCCGTTGTTCTGCGTCCCATTGCAACCACGCCCTGGCTCCGTTCTGGGTCTTGTGTAGAAGAAGCAATGCGTGTGCTGTAAGGGCTGTCCCTGAGAACACACAGCTGCTGCGGCTTTCGCACTGCAGCCCAGCTGTGCACGCTCTGTGGCTGCCTTTGCTCATCAGCCGGCCCTGCAGCCCACGGCTGTGTTTCTTGTTTTGCCACACGCTTCACTTACATCCGTCATCCAACACATTCATTTTGTTTCCTATGCAAATTTATCTGGGTAAATGAGCAAAATAAGTGTTGCTTATATGTTTTGACAATTACAGTACAATTTTCATTACGATCCTTCCTCATATACTGCTGAATGTTATGTGGTGTGTTTGGTGTAAACAAAGATGTTCTGCTAAAGTGCGATGCGGTTACTGGAGCTGAAGCCTAGTTGCTAAAACCCAAGTTAAAATATGGTGAACTTCCAGCTTCTCTGGTTTTACATTCATTTTTGCAGCTTAAGTGCAAGGAAATGACATAAGTAATGCACAGAGCAGTCAATGAGAATGACTCATTTGAACCTTTGGGAAGTGGGCTAAGAAGAAGGAAAGTAAAGGGGAAAAATTAATGCTTGCGTTCGCTTATTTTGAGTTAGAAAGTTCAGGTATTACAGTGTGTTAATGCTCACAGTGAGCTCTGTTCAAAGCTGTGGGTACCAGCAGTTGCTCACCAGGACAACGGCCTGCTCTGCCTGATATTCCTGTTAATCGCTTTCTGCCTGTGAGGGATCTATTTTGGAGCCTAAGCCTATTGTGCCAACACGAAGGCAGCTGTAACGTTGTCATGCAGTGGTAAATTGGCAATGACTTTGCGTTTCGTAATTAGTTAACAAGGAATAGCTTGGAATGCACGTGTCTTTCAATGTATCATTAAAGCGTGCCTCACGCGGTTGACACACTGTTAATTAATAGGATTTTCCAAAGCTCTCAGTGACAGTTTCCATTTTGCCTCACCCAGTTGCCTGACGAACCACTGATGTAGATGGGAGCACGTTAAGGCTGCGGCTGGACTTTTATTTGGTATTTATTTTTTTCTGACAAATGCTTTGGGACTCCGGGCTGACGAGAGGCTCTTGACAGCACAGTGCATGTGACGGTGTGTGTGCTCCAGGTCTGTGGTGCAGCCCCATTGCAGAGGGGCGGGTTGCTGCCCAGAGCTTCGTGGCTGGGGCTGGACGTGGTTGGGGCCATCTCTGTTCCCTCTGCTCACGGTGAAGGTCGTGAGAAACATTTCAAAGAAGTAATTTGAGAAACTATTTCCAGAGATTTGTGCCGAGTTACAGACTTCAATTCAATAGGTGTCTGTTACTTAATGGCACTTAGAGATGCACTTCGCAAAGAAGCAAATCTCCGGCTTCTGAACTAAAATTTGCTTTGCAAACTGGTAAGATAGAGGTAGCTTATTCTGCTCCAGTACAAAAGCCTCAAAGAAATTAATGTCTGTCTTTAGAGGTGTTTGTTGTTGGAAGTGAGAAACGTTCACCTGGGCCTTTGCAGGCATTCTGCTGTGGAGGAGCTCGCAGTGACAGAGCAGACTGCAGTGTTTTGTTCCCAGCTCGACATGGAGCTGATTAATCAATCTGCTTTTTGGACTTAGTAACGCCATACTCTCCTGGGTGTGGTGCTCTTTTCCTTACAATTCAGAAAATTGTCACACTTTTCCTATCAATCTCAACACCAGCTACTTAGAAAGGGTGCATTCCCCAGAACGGGGAGGTGGGAGCACTGGTGGGAGGGCACCCAGCCTGGGGAGGGGAGGGAAGGAGTGCGACCACGGCGTGCCAGAGTGAGCGCAGCCTGGTGTGCAGAGCACAGCAGCCCTGGGGCGGTGGTGTGCATTTCTGCACGGCTCCCGATGGCCCATCCCTGATGCTGCTGGTGTTCAGGTTTAGGGTTTGCTTAGGCAACAAAGAAGAAGAAAATGGGCCCCGCTGTACCGGTTGAGAATCAAATCAGTGTTTTTGCAATTTCCCTTACGTCCTCAGGGTATTTTTATCAGCTACCTCATGCTAACAGCCTTGTCTGAGTCATCTCTTCCCTAGTTTGGATTTGTGCTCCTTTTGTGCCTCTTCGCTGCAGGGCCTGGTTCTACTGAGCACAGCCTGGTCTGCTCTCACTGAGGCTGTCTGAGGTTATTAAATTAGGTGGCGGTTGTGAACATTGATGTGTTTTATTTAGCAGCCTTCTGAATTAGCGAGTGTCCGTAATGCAGCAATTCGTAATTTATCACAGAGGTAACAGGTAAGGTTTCGATTTAATTATTGTTTGCTTTGGTAGTTGAGAGGTTTATGTGGAGAAACGCAGAGATGAAAGGCAGCCCTTCCCAATCTGCGGGCCCTTCTTTGAGCAGTGAGATGGGGGAACATTCGGTGCTGCTCCCAGGGCAGGACAGCTTTGCTCCAGAATGGTTGGCAGGATCATGTTGTGCTTCCTAATCAATAGCAAAGCTACTGGGAGAGTCGCCCTGTCGGTGTTTAAGACGTGCTGTCATTTTCTGTGCTCCTGCCACGCTTGATTTCCTTACTTAATGAACAAAAAAATGTCTGCGTGGGAACAATGGACAGCTGTACTGCTCATATTATTCCAAATGGTGACTATTATATTTATGATAGAATGATCCAAATATGAGCCATCTGTTATTAAGATGTTCACTTCATAGAGAACGTTTCCTTATCTCATGTAATGTTCACATGAAGAATCGAGGCTTTAATCTCTTCGTAGAAAGGATGCTAGCTGAGAAATTGCTCCAAATCGTACATTTCTTGTTCCTGAAATGTTGCTGAGGGGTTGCTAAAACATTTCGGTACCAATGACCTCTGGCTCACCCCCATACACAACCATGTGTGCTGTGGGCTCTGCATGCCTCTGGCTCATTGGGACCCGCAGGTGCTCCCAGGGCAGCAGGCAGCTCTGCACAGAGGCAGCTTCACCCAGCTGTGCTGTGGTTACATGCAAAACCCACGGCTGTGCTGGCCCTGGGCACAGCAAGGCTCTGCTGGGTTCTCCTGGGCTTGGTGGCTTCGTGGTGCTGACATGGACGTGGGGAGATCTTGTGCCTCATCCTGCCCTCAGTTTGCGTGGAGCTGCAGTCGCTTGCTGAGATCCTGGCTGGTGACCTGATTGAATCCGTTGGGGCAAAAACCTCTAAGAAATCAATTTGTTGCTGGAGGACCTGGCAACATCCAATTTTGCGTTGTAGAGTAAGGGGAGCAGAGTCAGGAGTAATCAGGAGAAATCTAGAAGTAACCAGAGATAAGTGCCCAGTCTTTCTCTTTGGGAGCGTGAAGTGTTTGTGATTGATTGCGTGGGAAGCAGCACTGGAGTCTGAAATGAAAGGGAGGTGTGGAAGATGCAGTAGGTCAAAGGTGGGATGTGCTAAAGGATCCGTGAGCTGAAAGCTGCCAAGCATAGAGTGTGCCCGAGAACAGAGAGGTGTGAGGAGGTCTGAACTGATGCTCGGGTAGGGCCACGTCTCCAGTGATGACAGTAGCAGCAGAGCTTGGGGCAGACAAGTTGGCTTTTGGGCAATATTCTGCAATCCTGCGAAATTTTCTATGCTGAGAACACGTGTGCAGCTTGGAGCCCATTTAAAATCTGGCTTTTCCATCTTCAGAGCCTGTCGAGGTCACCTGCAAAGAACGTGGGTTTTTGTGTGATGTAACTGATCTCGCAGTGCTGTATCCCCGCTGTGCTTACTTCGTTTCCTTTACTAAAGAGCATTTTTCATCCCTTTGATGAGGCTCCGTTTGTCCTACCTGCCTGGCCCTCCCAGGTGGGAGCTGGGTGCTCCCGGCTCAGGGCGCTGCTCAGGGCCTGCAGCACTGCTCCCCATCTCTTGCTTTATTTGTGTTTTTCAACAAGGCCACGTGTGCTCCATGGTAATCACAGGCTTTCAGTGCTTCACAAGTGGAAGGGAGCTGGAGGCTTGCTTCCTGAAATAGAAGATGTCTGCAGATATTGTGTGGTTCAGGAGCACATCTTGTATGCCGGCGTCAAGGTAAACACAACGTGTGTGATTTTTAGTTTTGTTAAAGGGAAAATCTGACTTGCACCAGTGTAGGTAATTTACCTTTGTTACCGGCTCCTCTGGGGAGATGCAGGGATGCTGCCTGTGTCCATGCGTTCTGCCTCTCGCCTGCGCTGCTGGCCGATGCTCAGCAGGTGTGGATGCAGGCGGCAGGAGCTGGAGGTGCTGCGCTGGGGGGCTTCAGAAGTCATGGGGACGTTTTTGGTTTGTCCACATTAAGGAAAAGATCTGCAAGTGCGCCTGCCGGCTCGGTGTCGTTCCCTGAAGTAATCATCCATGTATTTTAGAAACTAATTTACGCTGGAAATAATTTCTTAAGAGATTTTAATCACCTCAGCTTGAAGTAAATAGATAAACAAAAATTTAGCGTGGTTCAGAAATGTGTTGACACAAACATTACTTCAGCACATTCTTTGATCTGCTCCATGTGTGCTGCGGGGCACGGAGCAGATGGAAATTCTGTGGGCAACTTCTGTGGTTTTTCCATTTTTGTAGCACATTAAATTTTGATTCTCGTCTCTGACGGGGAAAGTGCTGCTTCACAAAAGGGGCTCATAGCTGTGCTGGGAACCACAGGCGTGCTCTGCTCTGGCCGCAGTTTGTGCAACTCTAACCTATTATTTAGAAAATTGCCTTTGTTACTGATAATTGGGATAAAAGGAAGACTGCTTAATACTGGCCAACCCAAGTTTCTGGGACATTAAGTTCTAATGGACAGATATGGGTTGGTCTTAAAAGATGAGTCTGACATCATCCGGCTCTTACTAACTATTAAACCTCGTTTCTGTAATTCTCTTGGCAACTATAATTGTGTTGCCATAGTTCCTTTGTTAATAGAGCAAGGCATTAATGCATTTTGAGTACTTCTCGCTCTAAAGACACACAAAAAAATACCTTACGTTTGACAACGTTAACTGGGACCTCTGATAAGAAAAGGCAGAGTGTGCGTTCTGCATACATCTGATGTCCCCACGGGGCCTGCAGTGCTTCATGTGCCAGACGTGGCTCTGCCCAGCTATAGAATTGATGACAGTCCCCCCATGGAGTCTGCGTTTGGTGCAGCTTGTCAGAGCAGTCCTGGGACAGGAGGCGGTGCATTTCGGCACATCTGACCAGTGCTGACTTTCCACTGCAGCACAAAGTCAAACCCTCGGGGTTGTTCCTGACACCGCGGTGCTGGTCTGGCTGACGCGCGAGGAGCTGCTCCCAGCCTGGTGTCGGTGAGTCGTGTGCTGGCAGTGCTTACTGTGAAGCATCTGCCCCATTTTCATGGCACAAAAGATGAGCTCTTATTTCCCACTTCCAGCCCTGTGATTCTATGATTCTATGATACCCTCCTCATTGCCTCCTCCTCTGTCAGCCGCCTCTGCCGAGTGCCCTGTGTGCCGTGCTGGTGGTACTGGTGAGCAGCGTGGGCACAGAGCTGGGGGCCTTGCTGGCAGCTTTCTGGGCAGTGCTGACAGACACGCAGAGCTGTTCTCCTCTCCTCCTTGTCCTTCGGGCAGGCCTGTGGGATAAGTCAGTCAAATCAATTTCCGTCTTCTCGGATGGAAATCTTCCGATTCGGCCCAGACTTACTTAGAGAGGGATCCGTGGGAGATTTATATGGTCGTAAAAGGCTTTTGTGAGTAATTACAGGCTTAAAGGAGTTGTAGCGTTGGGTAGTGACAAGTGGTATTTATTTCATATTTCATTCAATATTGCAAATTACACACTTACTTAACAACGGAACTGTGCAGATAGAGCTGAGTTAAGCTGCCCGGCCGCAGTCCTGGTGAACTCAGTGAGCCCTGGGGCTGCTGGGTGCAGCTCCGCGTGCACTGCTGCGCGATGGAGGGCAGGCAGAGCAGGGCTGTCAGCCTGTGCCTCTGCTGGGAGAGCTGGGTGCCTTCCCTCCGCCCTGCTGCCACTGGAGCACGGCGAAGTCAGCCACTAATTGACACGGCAGTGTGAAAAGATGGGAAAATTGCCTACGTATTCACAACATTTACCCTTCTTGTACTTAAGATGGCTACGAGCTGACTGGTGGTTGGTGACCCTGCCCACGGCAGGGGGTTGAAACTAGGTGATCATTGTGGTCCTTTTCAACCCAGGCCATTTTATGGCTCTATGACTTGTGAGGCAGAATTTCATGTCTGCAGATGATTCAGCGCCCATCGTTTGTTCTGTCATCCTTCTTGCAGATCCGAAGCGGGTAGATAAGACACTGTGTAGTCATGGGTTGGGTTTGGTTTTGATGCTGGATGCGTCTGCATCTGATCTCTTGGTCTGAATAAGACTGAATCCTTCGCTGAAAGAATTGCATTAGAGAAAAGTAGTGTGTCCTGAGCACTGCCAGCTGTGCTGGGAGCTGTGTGTGCCCTGCTTCCTCTTGTGCTAAAAGTGGAGAAATCACTCACAGGAGTAATTTTCTTAGATGTTTAGAGAAATGCCAAGACCAAAATCTAATGTAATTAGTGGCTTTGTTTCTTTCAGATTTTTCTTTCCTTTTTTAATTACGCAGATGGGTTATGAATGGTGAAATGCAGCGAATGATGGAGCAGCTCGCGTCCTGCAGACTGTGATCGGCAGCGCTGCGCTGAGGGGGCTGTGAGCTCACGTAAAGCAGCTCAGGGAAAGGGAAAACACTAAGAAGGGGTAAAAAGGCAAGAAAAAATGTCTCCCCCTCTCCTCATGACCCCCAGGTAGCTCTGGTGAACCAAGCTGCGGTAAGAAGGGATTTTAAAGTGGGAGGTTGGACACAGGCTGTGTCCTTGTGGCTTTGCTGGTTGAAATGTGTGCGTGGAGGCTCTGCCAAGCAGACGTGCTGTGTTTGTACCTCATTCCTCTGGCAGCACATGGCTTGCCCACAGTGGTTAATTATGGTGTGAAAATACTGGCGTATTAATATAAGTATCTCTTCATGTATTTAAAGCTGATGGTGGCTCTTTGAATATACCTGGGTGCCATTAAGCTATTTCAGGAGACATTTAGTCTTCCTGTCACTATTTTTAGTCAAGAGGAAACAGATCTTGAGCAATTTTTTCTGTTCTCCAGAAGGTAGGAGATTCATATTTGCCTTTAGGGAATAAGGAGAACACTTTCCCTTCATTAAGTCTAACTGGAAAGTGCTCGAGATGTCAGTGAGGAAAGAGGAGGAAAAGGTTGCAATTTATTTTTTTTTTTTTTGGTTCGCTGTCAGTTATCAGAAATTTTTGAAACTGGGAGTTAGGAAAGATGTAAATAACCTGCTCCTAACAGCACGTGTAGCACAGGGGCTGCGTGAGGTGCAAACAAACGTGGTGCAGCCACGGGAAATGTGGCAGAGCACAGATAGGTCTGCAGAAGGTTACAGGCAGGCAAGGAGGGCAGGCAGAGCATCGCCTGCATGTGGGAGAGGGCTTTAATTGCAGGGATCAGCGCTGTGCTCACCTCTGTGCTAAAGTGGAACGATTGCAGAGATAATTGCAGCCCTTTTATTTTGGGGGGATTTTGCATCAGTTTCAGTGAACACAGGACTCATTGGAGCTCGAGTTGTGCATTTCGAGCTTGCATTTAGTGCTCTGCATAGGGGGTCGCTCCTTCACACACACGCTGGGTGCTGCAGTATCACACACACCCTGCTTTTCCTTACTTCCCCGTGTAAGTCGCAGCTCGCTGCCCTCCCAGGGGCCAGCAGGGATCCTGCATGCTGTGACGAGGGCTGGCGGTGCTGGGAGTCGGTGGAAATCCATGAATTCACAGCATTGTTGGTTTTAATCTCTGTAATTTGCTTCTAATGAGAGGCAGACGCACGCTCCTTCCATGCAGCTGATGCAGCGCTGAGCTCCCAGCTGTGTGCCGACCTCTCCTGAGCTTGGCTTATTTTTTCCTTTCCCTTTTTTTTCATTTTTAATGAATCATTTTTAATGGAAACATTTGCAGTGTGTAGCTGCCACGTAAGAACAACATCCTTATTTAAGAAGGAATTGCTTTAAATCCGGTGCATCAGCCGATAGATAATCTGGGAGGTGAAATGCTGTGACATGTAAATGGGAAGTCCATCAAGTCCAGATGGCACAATTTTCTCTTGTTTGTCGTTGTGTAATGCATCTCATTGTTGCTCGCTGCTCCTGCACTGTTACTGAGGCTCCCGGGGGGGCACTGAAGGGTTGGGACTGAGGCCCCCAGGGAAGGCCATACAGCATCTTGTCTACACTGTCCTGTGAATGGCAGCACGTCTGAGACCAGAGGTGTTCTGAACAGATCATTCACGTTCCCACCGCTGTCTTCCATTCCAAGACAGACCCAGGCCCAGGACACTGTGCATAATGGAGAGCCCAGCAGCACGTAATGTCAGTACGTGTGGCTCAGACAACATTCCCATCTTCTTTCCACACGCAGTGGCATAGGAGGAAATAATAATTACAAAGGCACAGGTGGAACTTGTTGGCACCTGTGTATTATAGACTTCTCACTTCTAGTGGGAGGAGAGAAATGCAGACTTGGAAGAGAAACAACAGGAGAAGGGGGGAGTAAGCAGCAATGGGCAGGGAATGAAGGGGACGAGAGAGGGCTGACTAAAGCTCAGTTTTTATTTCTGCATGTGGTGCTGAGGCCGTGCCATGCTGTGCTTTAGAAATTCTCCGCTTACTCATATGCACAGCATAGCATGTCAGTGTCCAGAACAGGAGGGTTCCGTCTTGTTTGCAGGCGTGAGCGTTTGAGATTTACGTTCTGAGTAGGACCTAATGGGGCTGACCCAGCGGTCCTTCAGCGGTGGAGGAGTGCAAGAGAGCTGCTTATTAAAAGGATTTGGTTTCAAAACTTCTGTGCTGGTGTGGGAGGTGCTGGTTGCAGCTCTGTGCCGGCAGAAGGCACTGCCTGTGGGCGTTGGGCTTCTTGGCCCTGCAAGCAGCCAGCCCCAGGCGGGACGTGCTGCTGGGCGGAGCGGGCACCGTGTGCCCTGGGGGCTGCGGCGCCGGGCCCATCGCGGGGGCTCTGCCCCGTGGCTTTGGGCTTTCCTTGTCTCGGGGTGCTGTGCCGTCCTTGCGGAGATGTGGGAGAGGGGCCGTGTGTCCGCACAGCTCGGTGGGCTGCGGGCGGCAGCTGCCGGCCAGGGCCGGGCCGCTCCGTGCCCCTGCTGCTCCCAGCAGCTCCCGGCCCCTCGCTGAAGGCTCCGCAGCTGTGACTCGGGCCGCTGTGCCGTGGGCAGCCCTGCAGGCACGGTCCCTCTGCTGCTGGGAGGTCAGTTGGAGAGGGCTTTTCAGGAGGTGGTTTCCTCCCTGTAAGTACTGCCAGAAGAGAATTGCTGTAGGCCCTGAAATCTGGCGGAGAAGAACCCCTTCTTCAGTGTGAACTCCACTGGTGCTGGAGCTGATGTGCGCTGCGGGCAGCTGAGCTCAGCCTGGAAAACGGCACTTCATTGCTGCACCTCGTGTGGCTCCTTATTAAGCCTCTCAGAATGAGTGCAGAGTGGATGGCAGCAGTTTAAAAATGGTGTCCTGTTTGGTGGAAAATACCCTCAAGTTTGGGCTTTTCTGACGGTGACAGTTATATTCTGGGTTCGTTATTTTTCCCTGACAGTCAGATAACACTGGTGCAAGAATAACGAGCAGATGGAAAAAAGATTTTATTAAATAAGTCAATGCAAATTGGAAAAAAAACATAACCAGGAGAGCAACATATTGCTGAGTGTTTATTAAATTATTTTAGAAATAACAAGGTTTGGATTCATACTATTCATCAGTAATATTCTGGTACAGGTTGGATGGTTTGAAGTCTTTCTGTTTGCAGGCTCTTACTGCTGATAACCTGTTTCTCAGAAAGCAGCCCTTCCAGAGGTGCATTTTTTAGTAGCTTAATCTTACAGCCTGATGCCATAACAACTGAACTGGCTCTCGAGAGCATGCATGTATTCTGCTGGAGCCCTGCTGGCTTCCTGCTGCTGTGGCCAAGGCATCCCACATGCCATGGCGATGGCACCATCAGCTAGCAGAAGTTCTTGCTGTCCTCATGTGCTTCTGGGGCTGATTTCTGTTCACTTGACTGCTGTACCCTCTGCACATCAATAGTGTTTCACGGATGGAGTAATTTATTTTGTTTATTGTATTCTAAAACTGAGGCTTTATGTTTGTTAGTCTTTAGAACAGTCCATTTTGAAGCGCATATAAGTGAGGGTTTTTTGACTCGTTTCTCAGTTTCTTCTCTTGAAACCAGAGACAATGGTGGATGGATTTGGAAGCCCAGGAAATGGAGTGTTTAGTTGTTATCTTGCGAAACATTTTCCTTTTTCCCAGCAAACGTTACTGGCTGGTTGTGGATTTGGAGAAGTTGTCTGCACAGAGTCTGTGCTACACAGTATGGCTTCCAGAACATTTTGTTCTTGGTTTAGACAGCACTGAAAAAGTTGAGCTCAGCTCTACAGGAGTCCTAATTATCTCCATTGGCGTATGTGCAGCACAATCATTACACGTGCGTTGCTGGGTGTAGCTAAGGAAGGAGGAATATCAAGTGCCACCTGGATGCACATCATTAATTTTAAGGCAAAAGAGCTGGTCCTGCTGTGCATGAGGAGTTGTGCCACTTCAGCATGAACTCTCCTGGCAAGAGTTAGTGTTGGGCAAGTGTTACGAGTTAGTAGGAGTTGGTGTTCTGCTGCTTGCTGTAGAGCCGAACAGGTGGTTTGAATCTAATGCTAGCTTGGCTTGTGTGCAATGCTGTTATTAGCTCTGTTCTTACTGAGGAGGGAACGTCACCTCCGTGTGCAGCAGGAACAAAGCGATGCTGCAGTCAGCACAGTGCACAGCCCCTCACTGCCGCCAGGCGATGTCCCACCGAGCTGCAGTGTGTCTGAAGGACCGTGTTCCGCTGTGGCTCCTCTGCCCGTGCCACCTCTGTGCCCTCTGCTGCCAGCAGCCAGCTGTGTGCTGTGGAATGGGGCTGCCGCACGTCCCTGTGCTCGTGGCCGGCGCCCCGTGTGTGAGGTGGCACCTTCCAGAGCCCTGCAGGACAGTCGCTGCTCAGTGGGAAGGGCTCCTACTGACTGCTGGCAGCGCCGTGCCCAGACTGCCGCTGCCACTGTGGGCATAGCCCAGCTTGGACCCTGGAGTTCCCAGGCTGTCGGTGGGCTTCTTCCTGATGGAGCCGGGCCTGCAAGCAGCAAGCGCAGCTGTGCTCAGGCTTCACACAGTAGCTGTGTAAGGTGAGACCCCGCTGTGCCAGTTCCTTACGTGTGGCACACGGTGAGGGGCGCTTCGCACTGAGAGGAGAGCTTTCAGCCTGCAGCACGGTGAGACGGGGCAGCACTGCTGGGTGAGACGCGTGGCCCGTGGTGCTGCGTGCCCCCGCTGCGCCCACCAAGCTGCACTTCTTTGCCCTCCCAGCCGTGCGGTGCAGCCTGCAGCCATCGCAGTGCTGCAGGAGCTCTGCTCAGCCCCCCGACTGTTGCTTCTGGGTGGGGTTGTGGAGTCTGCAGGCTCAGCCTCATGGAGCAGCATGAAAAATGCAGGGAGTTGAAAATTGTCCCGTCCTCATGTGGAGCAGAGTATAAAGATAGAAACGTTGGGGGGAGCACAAGAAATGTATGTTAATTCTTCCCTGGGATGAGGCTGACCTATTTCTGCAAGTAACTTCGACTGCTAACTCTGGGCAACGAAAACACGCTTTGTGAGCGGTAAATAATTCAGCACCATTGCAGTGATTGACACAGAAGGAGCTGCAGAGGGGATGGCAGTGCACAAAGCCGGCAGCCGGCCCTCTGCATCCCTCCCACCCCGCCAGTTCACTGCAGGAAGGTTCGCACTGGGAGCGGGTGGGAGATCCGTGCTGTGCTCACTCCCAGGCAGGGGCACTGCAGGCAGGAGGCTCTGCCAGCTGCTGTGCTGCTGCCACTCAAATGGAGGGCTGAGGTGGTTCTGTGAAAAATTCTATTCTTTTCTTGTTGTATTACACAGCACCAAAAACTGGCAAATGCCTGAAGAAGCATGCTGGAGAATCACATCTCCTCCTGCTCTTAATGCACGCACTTACTGTGCTGTGTTGGTGTGTGGTGTGAAGCCTTCCCTGCCCTCGTGCTGCACTGCTGTGGTGCAGGCTGAGGGCTCACAGTGCTGACACTGACTGCCAGGCTTCCCAGAAATTTCAAATAGGGCAATTAAGTTCGGTTGACAAATTGCTTCCTCTCAAAGCAGTAACAACTGCATTAAAGATCCACTCATCTTTATAGCAGAATTTCAAAAGCTTCCTGCTCTAAGTGGGAGTAAGGTAAAACCTGCATGCTTTTTCAACACTGTCCATTTTTGCCTGTGCCCTCCAGCTGTACAGCCACAGCCACCTGCTGCCAGAGTGGCCCAGGGGCAAAGCCAGAGGGAAGTGCTGCTGGGGCACTGCAGAGTGCTTGGTGGGACCTCTGCCATGGCACAGAAGAGCTTCTGTGCGTCCTCAGGGCAGAAGCTCCAGCCAGCAGCTTCTGTGTCACCCCTTTCTGCTTAAGCGTGGGTTTGCATGAGTTTAGCTGCAAACCACACTGGTATTGTCATGCTTCCAGACATCATCAGGCGTTGCTGGATTGGCTTAAATATTGCACAGCCCGGGCACAGCTCATGGGGTGCCGCTCAGCTCCTGACATGCATGGGGTTGCAGGGGGCTGCAGCTCTATTTTGGATGAGGAGCCAAGCAGCAAGGCTGGTGTCCTCCTGCACTGCAGTGGGGGGGGGAACTGCCCCTCTGTGCCTGCAGATGGTCCAGACTGGGCTGCCTTCACTTCTGCTGCACCCTGAGTACCTTGTTGGAGGCTTTGGAGGAGAATCGCTCTGTGAGGGCAGCATGAGGGCCAGGCATGGAGCAGTGAGGGCTCAGATGTGCAGCTCCAGCTCGTACTGTGTTTTCAGGAAATGATTGGAATGTACTTGAGCAGTAAGAGTGAGAAGATGCTGCTGTATAAGCTTGCTCTGGAATGAGATGGTTTGAGTTGTATTTTCGTCCTGGTATCTTAGAAAATGAAAACAGTCTGAAATGAAAGTTGAGTTTGTGTGAGAAACAGGAAAGTGTTAGGAAGGTAAAATCTGGAAAAGGACAGGTGGTTTGGCCGCCTGGTGTGAATATTGCAGGGTGACTGAAACTGACTCATGGAAACAGGCTGTAAGAAAGCCCACCTTTGGGAGAAGGGGGCCCTGGTGTTTTTGCTGGGGCTGATGGGCTGTGGGGAGCTTTCAGCAGCACTTGGTGACAGCCAGCGCCATTCCTGGCTTTGCAGTGCATGCAGGAGGGGGAAGTTGCAGCTGACCTGAAGTGCTGGCAGGGCTGGAGCACAGAGGTAACAATCACGTTGTGCTGTGGTGTCACTCATGAAGATGGATCTTCTGGACTCAAATGTGTTCATGCAGACTTTGAACAGATTTTTTTCTTTTCCCCGTGTCAGATTTTATCTTTTATTGACTTAAAGCCAGCACAAACCTCAGCAGCCTGCTGCGTCCCTCGGATTTTAGGCAGGAGAGCAAGCTCTCACATCTGCATCAAATTCATGATCCCAGGGGACTGTAAGAAGATGCATCGTTGATAGATATTGATTTGTAGTGCTAATTGTCGCAGTAACTTCCCTGGAGATGGAGATGAGCTCCGAGCAGCGCCTTGGGCACAGCCCCAGCCAGGCTGCGCTCTCTGATCTTGTGGCTGGTCCTGAAATAGAAGGGAGCTCCAGGCTGCAGAGCAGAGGTCAGGGCACAAACACCCTGTGTGTGCATGGCTCCAGTGCTGCAGCTGCCGCGGGGGCTGAGGCTCATCCAGGCGGATTTACGCTTCTCCATCTCTTGATTTAATTTTGAAAATGATCCTTGAGCTTCAAACATCCACAGTTTTATTACAGATGTTGTCAGCGTTTGCTTTTTCTTGCTCCTCGTGCTTTATGTTTCATCACGAGCCCCTGGTGGCGTGCTGCTCAGCCCGGGGCTGGGAGCGCTGCAGCTGCTCTGTTACAGTGGCAAGGTTTCTTTCTGCACAGTTTATTTCTTCAGTGTCTGCATTTGGTTTCTGATGACAAGGTGTCTGCGTCCTCCTATGAGAACTCTTTGACTGCTTTAATCTGGGTTGATCACCAGCCTTGCCCCAAGGGCAAAGCATGGTGTGAGCAGTGGCTGGGCAGCGTACATCGTACATCGTCAGCTTTCAGTTTGAGATGGAGATAGCAAATTGCCCCAAACTCTGTGTTTGGACAAGTTTTCAAGACTCATTTCTTTAAGATTCTTTTTTTTTTTTTTTAATGTCAGTGCTCCCCATCAAACTCCACTGGGGTAGAATGCTCTGTACTGTGGCCCCAGGCAGGAGGTGGCCCTGCAGCATGCTTTGCCACATCCCTGCACGCAGTGAAAAAGCGAAATTAAACTGAGAAAGGGGATTCAGTGCTGTGGTGTAGGCAGGTTTGAATTTCTGTTGGAATAAATTTATCTAAAACTGCTTGGTCTTACTGAGGGTCAGAGGTGCAGCTCAGCACTGAGCACAGTGTGAGGCACCCACAGCCATCCACCCATTTGTCTTTTACAGCATATGTTGCAGAAGCGTTAAGTAACATACAGCAGATGCTTATTGCTGGTGTTGTATTGCTGTAAATGTGCTACAAAGCCATTCCTTTTTGATAAATCAATTTTAGTTACTTGAAGCACAATTTCCTGGGCTGGAGGCTGCATCCAATCTGCCCATTAGACAAAATGTGGAGATCGAGCTGGATTTTAGTTAGATTTGTTTTGCAGTGCAAAATGCAGAGCCCTCGATGAAGGAGGGCTGCGTGCATTTCAGTGGCAGCTTTCACCATGGCTGTGGCGTTCACCCAGGGCTGGATGTGTGCTGGGGGCCCCTCCACTCTGTGGGCCCCTCGTGCCCCATGTGCGGCCCTGCAGGCTGGCACTGACTGCACAGAAACTGCACAGACAGAAAGGGAAAGGCGAGTGGTGAGGAGGTTTTCTCTCTGCCCCATCTGGGCTTGTAGGGAGGCCAGCGGATGGACGTGATGGGCAGTGGGGTCTGGAGGGCGATGGGTGCCAGCAGAGGCATGTGGGGAGCAGGGTGTGCAGGGCTGTGCCGAGAGATGTTTTGTTCCTTCTTTTTTCCCTTTGTGGCTGGAACATCCAAACTTGGTAATTATAATGGCACCGCCCTGGGATTAAATGGCTCAAATAACCTTCCTGATCCTTTTGTTCTATTCTGGGAGAAATAGCAGGGAGAGATGAAGAAAAATAATTACTGGTGCTGTGGAGCAAGAAGCAGTGATTACCCTGCAGCACCAGCCAGTGCTGACAGCAGCTGTGTGGGAAGGAGCGCATCAGAGCTGCAGCACTGCAACCCCCGCTCCATCCTCCTCCTGTCCTGACTCACACCAGGCCAGGGCAGTGCCTCAGAGCAGAGCAGCTCATCCCCACAGGTCCAGCTTGCTCTGTCTCGTGCTCACAGAGGCCTCCCAGAGCTGCAGCTGTGAAGGCAGTTGTTCTCTCTGCCACATCAGCCTTCCCTTTCAGTGTCCTCATGCATCCAAGCCTGGATGTCCTTCAGCATGAAATGTGCATCTGCCCCAGGAAACAGATTTCAGGTTTGTTGCAGTGACACATCCAAGGAGCTGGAGTAAAAGCTCCTGTTGTGTCTGACAGGCCTCTAGAGTCCTTCAGCCCAGATACGACAGTGATGATCAAGTGGCATCAGCTCTGCCCTCCTGCAGCCTTGGTGCACTGTCAGGGTGACAGCTGCCCAGTGAGCTTGGCAGCAGCTCAGCGCCCAGCAGCAGCAGGAACACAGCCAGCTCATCTTGGTGGCCCCGTCCATCCTTTCTTTGGCCACACGTGCAACCAGCTCTCATGGTAGAAGCAGCACTCTTCTCTTCCAAGTGAGTGGTTAGTGTTGGCTTTGTTTCTGCAATCATCATCTTTAAGAATAGTTACTCTGTATGTAGACCTGAAATAGTGTGTTTAATACACAGACAAGTGCATATCCTCAGCAGCATCTAACAGAGAAAATAGCACTTCAGATGCAAGCTGTAGAAATGCGCTAAGCAGCGTTTAGAAATCATTGAATTTTCCCTTGCACACTGCCTGCCTGGAGGAAGTGCCTCTACACAGCCATCAGGAGCTCTCCTTAGTTGTGCTGTCAGTGGTGTGGTGGGGGAACACAGGGGAAGGCCTCTGAAGGCTCAGGTTTGGAAGCAGAACTCAGCAGGTGTGGAGCAAACCCAGAGAGAGCAATGAGTGCAGAGCATCCCCAGGCACAGTCCTGCATGGGATGCTCCTTGCTGCCTCCCGGCTGGTTTGAGGCAGCCCAACTCATCACGCCACGCTTACGTGGGTAACAGATGAATCCAGTTTTCCCTTCCTTTGGGGGGCAGCATCTAAGGACAGTCTTGAGTTGGTATTGCTTGGAAGCTGTGAGGTGAGCCATACCAGCGTAGCACAGGCCAGTTACCAGGATCAGCAAGAGATTTGCTGAGAGGCACTGACTTCTGCAGTGACTTTCATGTCTGAGCACTAAGAAACAGAACGTCTTTTGTGTTGGCCCCAGGCGCTGGTTGCTCATTTCGCTGTGTACTGGGCACAGCAGTGAGTGCTGCAGGCCTTGGGGATGTGCTGTGCTGTGCTGCAGGGCTGGGGGTGCCATCAGTGCTGTGCAGCTCGGCCTGGCACCATGTGTGCAGGGAACGTGCTGTGGGCTCTGCTTCTGGCCAGCATCACCAGGAGCTCATCCAGCCCTCTGCACCCACAGGGAGCTCGGCTGGGTGCTAAGGAACAGTCAGGTTACCTCTCGGGGTTATTGTCACCAAGTATGTTAATTAATCCAGCAGCATTAACACTGCTGGAGATGGAGGATGCCACAGAGAAGGTGCTGCGCTGTTACAGCTGTCTCCAGTGCCTGCTGATCTTGTTGGTGCAGAAGCAGATGAATGTAAAACACTGGCACACATTTGGGAAGCATCCTAGTGAATATAAACAGTATTTTTTCATTAATTAGGAAGGATTCGTGGCCAATGTCAGCAATCCAGTCTCCCTGAGGTATCTTTGCAGTTGGTTTGTATGGTATATTTGATTCTTTACAGAGTCAGGGACTCATTTTTCATCATGCAGTGATTTATTGGTTTTATATGATTTCAGAGCTGCTTCCTAATGGTATGTTTGAATCCTCAGTTTCTAAACACTTTCATTTCTGGCACTGGGCTTGTATTATACCTTTAATTTCTTTCATTATCTACCAGCGTTCCCTGAATTCCTGGGTAGTTAATGCTCCCTTGGGTTTCCTGACAGCCACTATTCAGATTTCCATCTTTCTCCCCCATGTAATCTCCTCTATGGACGTGGATAAGTGAAGCAGCCCCGCATGCCGGGCGCTGTGCCCTGCCGTGAGCTTTGTGCCGTGCAGCCCCCATGGAGCTGCTGCAGCTGTGGAGCTGGCACTGTTCCCTGCTGCACTGCACTGCACAGCCCTCTCCCCGCCAAACCCCTCTGTGTTTCAGGCACATCTGACCTCAATCCCTACTTTTGGTTTTCCTGGTCTTTCCAGTTTTATTCTCCATTTTGAGAGCTTTTCATACCAAGCCCCATCCCTCCTGCGGTCCCGCTTCTCTGTCCACCCCTCTCAGCAGACTTACCTTCCATTTGGGAGCTTCCCGTGGGCCTCCATTTGCACTGAGGCGTTTGCCTTCCTTACAGGTCTTCATGTTCCTTCCCCGTCTGCCTGTAGCCCTCGCCCTGAGATCTGCCCCAGCCCAACATCTGCTGACCCCCCAGTGTCTCGGTGGCTCTCAGGACATCCCCACCTCTCTGCAGCACCCCTTGCTGCCCTCTGTCTGCAGGGCCCTTCCCTCTGCTGTAGGATGTGGAGCCGATGTGAGCTCCTGGCTGTGGGCTGAAGCTCTTGGCGTGCCGTGGCAGCAAGCTTTGTGGTTCCTGTGGCCACGTGTTAATATTTCTGCATCAATTCCTGTGGTGTTTTCTCCCAGAGCTAGGTTGCAGTAATGTAATAGGTAGACAAACACTATGAATTATGCCAACGTATAGAAATGCATTGACAGAGAAAGTTAATAGTGCTGCGCTGGTCCTACAGCATTGCTGTTAAAAGAAAGCCGTGTCTGTATGCAGTGCGAGGTCTCTAGCACTGTTGAGAGTCATTCTTGGGGCTCAGTCTTCCCCAGTTTTACAGTTGAAGCTGGAAAACGTGCAGATAAGCAGTGACGGGTTGCCTCTGTCCTGAAGATGTGATGGTAATTTTCTGTTTTCCTCAGACATGAGGTGCTGGGTGCAGGTCTGCAGGCTGCAGTCATTGCTTTCCCAGGAAGGGCGCCAGGCCCTGATGTTGGCCTGCACACGGCCTCTGCTGAGTGTGAAGTTTTACGGTGCTTTTTGTCTTGTCGTACTTCGGGGTATTTCGTAAAGAAATACAGAATAAACAGCAACAATCTCAAAAACATTTGCAACGTGCTGCTCCTGTGCTTTCCTCCCTCAAATGTTGAGGTTTGCTTTTTACTTACCGGGATTGCTTGCTAATTCCTGAAGAAAATAACGGGACTGGAACACGTGCACTTGCGATCGACGGAGCTGTCTTACATTTATTCACGGGGTCGTGTTTGCTGGCAGGCCCAGGGGCCTGGTAAGTGTCGGTACCTTGATTTATTCCTTGACTACCAACTGGAGCTTAATCTGGATCAGCTGTAGTCATGGATACGTGGAAAGGACAGTTGGGGTTTGTTTTTTAAGCGAAACGCTCTTGTACACGAGCATTCCAAACAGTGTTTTGAAGAATTGTCAGGCTGTCCTGTCGGGCTCATGCAACACGAGCACTGGTGCATGATCGCTCTGCTCGGGTTTCCTCTGAGTATTTCTTGGTTCAATTCATGGATTTGCTTGCGTGTGGGATCTGTTGCCCACGGTGCTTCAGCACTGCATGCTAGGAGGCTGGATTTCAGCATTGTGCCGCTAGCAGGTTGTGGCCTGGCTGTGCGTTGCTTGCTGCTGGGGTGGTGGGAGAGCCTCGGTGTGGTGCTGTGTGGCTGCAGCCCCCGTTCTGCCCCCCGCTGCCCCTGCCCACATCGCCCAGCCCTGCTGGGGCAGCTGCTCGTCGCCGAGGGGTGGCAGAGGTGGGGAGATGGCTTCTGTGTGCGGGGCGCTGCGGGAAGGATGGGGCGGCCCTGCCGCTGGGCGCCTCCCACGCTGCCCTCGGTGGAGCTGCCGGCGGGGGGCTGTGTAGGCAGCGGCCAATGTGCTGTTTTCCATTTCGTTTGGCAAAATCGTCAGAGTTCTTCTGCAGAAAATGTCCCGCAGAAGTGACAATAACAATATTTTGGATATAAGCCGAGCAGAAAAGGATAATAGGAACTCCGCGGGCATGTGTAGGCTTTTGATTCATCCTCAGAGATGACAGATGTGCACTTATGGAGGTATGGGAGTGGGACTCTGCATATTTATGGTGAATCCTTTGCTCCCACTCTTCCTATGTGATTTTTGCCCTGCTCTCTGTTCAGCGCGCTCTTCCCATCCGTGTGTCATTCCTGCTGGAAGCCCCGCAGCTGCTGCCTCCCTGTCCCACCCTGCAGCACTCCTGGAGGGGGAGGCGGAGGAGCGGAGGTCCTTCACCAGGGCAGGGTCTCATGGGGTGCAGGGTGGGCTGGCAGGTCAGGATCAGGGGAGCATCGGCGTCGGGGAATGAGGAGGCAGTTTGTGCACAGGACTGGTGCTGTGCCCATTGTATGGGCTTTTGTGGCAGTATTTCTTCCTTCATTTGTCTGCAAGGCTCTCTGGTTATACTGCACTGGGAGTTGCCTCACCGTTGGTACAAATAGGCATTTTTTATGTATTTAAGACCAGCATTCGATCAGATCACAGCAACAGGTTAGAGGAAGCGGCTTTGTTTGCAAATAGCTGACAAAGGCAGTAACTGAAGGGTTACGTCTGCCTGATCCTTCCAGTCGTGGCTCCTCACTGCAGCTATGGAGCAAGTAGCGGATCTGGTGCAGGTGGGTTTGCACGTGAGGAAGTCAGTGCCATCTGCTAATTGTTGTCCTTTGGAAAGCACAAATAAAGCACCCACTGAATGTGCACAGCAGGGACGTGGGGAGCAGGGGAAAGGAGGGGAGCGAGAGCTGGCTCTGTGCTGATGTCCTGGCCCTGTCCTTTCTGAGCTCACGCCTGTTTGTGGTGCTTCTGTGAGACACCTCCACACTGCCATGGCTTTGCTTAGCAAACTGGCACAGGGTGTTTGTTAGCAACTTCAAGCAGGTGAAAACAGACCACTGGAAGAAAAGCAAGCAGTGCTCTGCATCTTCCATGTGAGGCAAGGTGGTGATTTTTAATACAGCTCAACCAATGCTCCCCACTTTATTTTTCAGTACAAGCTCTTTGCAATAAAGCACTTACAAATTTAAATTCTTTTTTTCTTTATCTTGTAGTGAACTTTGACCACTTCCAGATTCTCCGGGCGATTGGGAAGGGAAGCTTTGGCAAGGTAGGCTTGGACACTCAGCTCTGACGTTCCTCCGGCATTTCATCGGGTAATTGCTGCTGAGTACTTACAGCGTATCGAAACAGTATTGGTGCTGAAATTAATTATTTTTATTGTGGGATGGTGGCTGCTGAATTAAAACACAGGAAAAATGCCTTCAGGAAAGCACTTTGTTGCCATGAGGCGGTGCTTTAACCCTTGGCATCTTGGTGAACAGCTGTATTTTACAATACTGCGCAGTTCTGACCATCTTATGGCAGGTGTTTGTGATGTTTTCTGTTTCCTGAGGAGGTTTGTTGTTAGTGAGAGCAGGCAGTAGGGCAGGAGGAGCTGGGAGCGGTGCTGGGGGCGGCAGGGCTGGCGCGGTGCAGTCAGGTCTCTGCAGCCTCGGGCAGCTCTCCCATCCCACTCAGAAATGAATTCTGCCTAAGAGCTTTTGTTGATTTTTTTTTTTTTTTTTAAATAAGGTTCTTTTTGCCAAGTATGTGGGAGAAGGTGGGAGAGGATGATCAAAGAGCTGGATAGCTTGCGAAGTCAATTAGTTTGATTTGCTGGTTTATATTCCTTTTTCGTTCCCTCTTTCACTGACTGTGTTTGCTGCTTTTATCACAGCATTTTACACTGCTTATTTGAAGAGAAAGATGAAAGCTCAGTATGCACCTATGAGACTTCATTGTGCTGTTACTGTTTCACAGTTATTTTGTCACCTGCATTCTGCTGTGTCCCAGCAGTAGCTGTGCCCTTCTGTTTAGATGAGACACCTGCACCCAAGAGACTGGACAGGAGCCATGGGAGCAATTCAGACAGTTGCTGAGTTTGGTTGTCCTAATCACCTCATGCCATGGCTGCGTAGTGTGGGCTTTGTGCTAGGACTGACTAACACTGGGTCAAGGAAATGCACCTTTGAAGATGGGCAAAACATGGAATATTAAACTGGTAAAATAGCACAAACTAGCTTAAAGGTGAGTGCAAGAGCCTTCGTATCTCCCTGCACTGCTGAAATAATCTGAAACACAAGTTGAATCATCAGAAGAAGACTTTATGCCCTCGTTTCCTTCTGGTCATCTGGGCTGGCTTCTCCCTGTCTGTCTCTGATCAGTGAGGGCAGGGGCCCAGGAGCTGGGCCGTGCTGCTGCTGACTGCTCTGCACGGCAGTGGCACAGCGAGCAGCGCGCGTGAGCAGCCTGTCCTACCCTGAGCCTGGCTGCTTGGGACCCACACAGGCAGAAGCTCAGGAGGTCTATGAGATGTGTTTTAGCAGAGAGCCCACGTTTTTACCGATGGCTCAAAACTTCTTTTAAAATACTTAAAATCTGTGGAGTCCTGGTAGTCTTGAGAACCAGTAGAAGTTCAAAGTGCACCCACAGTCCTGATGAGGTGCCGTCCAGCTCTGCTTGGAGCTGGGAGAGCAGACGTGTGAGCAGTAGCACTGTTGGTAGCACTGCTTGCTAATGAAGATGTTTTGTCGCGGCCCCGGTTAATGGAGGTATCTGTTGCATCGTTCTGGCGTGCGCGGGGCAGGTCTGCCCACACCGAGCCCTGCCTGCCTTGCTTGTGAATCCCACGGGAGGAGGGCGAAGGAAAATGTCATGCCGAGTGCAGTGCAAGTCAGGGAGAGGGTGGGTTTTAAACAGTCGCCCACATTTGCACTCATAACTCTTGATCAAGGAGGCAAAAGCTAAAAGGAGAGTCATGTAGATTTGTGAGGTTAGGGGGACCGTGGAGAATGAGGTCCTTCATTTGGGTGGTGCTGTAGGGGTAAGGCAGACAGCAGGTGCTTCTGACAGCAACAGGAAATGTCAGTGTTATGACCTCTGCTCGTTGCCTAGGACAAAAAACCTGAACTGGGATTGTTCAGTGCGGAGAAGAGGAGGCTCAGGAGAGACCTCACTGCACTCTGCAACCTCCTGCAACCTCCTCAAGCGAGGCTGTGGTGAAGAGGGGTTTGGCCTCTTCTCCCAGGCAACGAGCAGCACACGGGGTAATGGCTGCAAGTTGTACCAGAGGAGGTTTAGATTAGACATAAGGAAGAACTTTTTCTCTCAGTGGTCAGGCACTGCAATGGCTGCCCAGGGAGGTGGTGGAATCGCCGTCCCTGCAGTGTTCAAGAGGCGTCTGGACGACGTGCTGCGTGCTGTGGTTCAGTGCTGGTGGTGGCAATGCTGATGAGGAGACGGTTGGACTGGATGATCTTGTAGCTCACTTCCAACCTTGTGATTCTATGATTCTATGATAAACCAAAACCTGACTAAAAAATAGCAGGGAATGCTTCTTTTGAGGTCATATGAGGAGACTCGTCCTTCCAGATGTGAATTTTCAGGAGAGAAGGGAGTTGTGTGCAGCAGCGCTGCGTGTGCTGGAGAATTACTTGTACTGAGAATGAGAAAAGGAGGAGGAATGTTTGTGTCTCAGGGCAGGGTCTTCCTGACTTTGAAGAGAGAATCACGGCGGCTTTGGTTTCTGTTTATGTTAAAGAAAGATGAAGTTTACACCATCACAGTCTTTCAGCCATCAGAACTGTATATCATTTCAACAAAATGCTGAAATGATTCATCTGTCATCTTTCTGGATAATTATGTCAATATGATAAATTTCCTTTGATACTGTGAAAAGCTTTTTACATTCACAAAGTCATGTAAAACACATTTAATGATGGAAAATGTGGAACTACCTATATGAGAGCTGTTATTTGGAAGCAGCAGGTGAAGCAAAAGGGAGCTCAGAAATTGCCTTTGCGGAGACTGTTTTTTGAGCTGCCTGCAGAAAACAGCCCCTTTTTGTATCCTACAGAAGATCTTAATCATCATTAAGATACTATTAATCAACTAAAGGTCGTGCTCAATTCCTTGCTCAAATTGTCAAATTTCTAATACTTTCCGTGCGTATCAGGGATCGTATTATTTAATTTGCAGTTGTTTAATAGGAGTGCTGTGTCTGTCCTGTGGCACAGCCCTACTTCTGGCACGGGGCAGCCTGCTGCAGTTTTGCTGGGCAGTGACTGGCGGAGCAGCAGCCTGGGGGGGATTTCAGCATTGGGTCCAAGTTAGGAGCTGCTGTGCTAATGGGAAACTCAGAGTGAGTGCTGGGCGGCTTCTTGAGAGGCTTGGAAGCCTCGGAGGCATCAGTTGCATGGTAGGTGCCTTGACATCTCCCTTTGAGAAGCTGACCTTTCCTGGGTTAAGTCTTTTCAGTTCGAGCCAGGAGGCAGAACGGCAGATCATTCTCCTGAAGGTTTCCTTTTATCTGAGCTTCCATACATACTCTGAATCGGCTGCTTTTTCTTTTTCTTTTCTTTTTTTTTGCCAAGGATTAAAGAGCTGAGGTTATGGGAAATGCATGATTTTCACTTCAGTACTGTGAGGACATCCAAGCGTATCCGTCTTTGCTTTTGAAGTCAGGGGTTGGCTGGGTTTCCCGTGGGGAGGAGCGGCGATGGGGGCACGAGGTCTGATGGTGTGGTGGAGCCCCTGCCCCAGGGCTCAGCCCTCCCACCGCCCGCCGTGCCCCTGCCTGCTTTGGCACTGTGTCCCCATTGCATCTGACCTGCTCAGGATGGAACGAAGGGCCATGAAGCCAATCAGCCTGCAGATGGAAGGAAGTCCAAGGGTGCTGGTGTTATGTGCAGAGCAGTATTTTGCTGTGCTGCCGATCCCCATAGCAGTCGGCACAGCTCAGTGCTGTCACTGCTCCTCGTGGGGCTCACGCAGCTCAGAGCTGCGCTTTGGAAGCTTTCCTCTGCCTTCCAAAGGTCACACGTGCCCGTCCCATAGGTACACTGCCAACAACGTTCCCTTAGACTCTATTCTCAGCCGAATACCTCTTTGATATCAACGCAAACTTTATCCCTTGTATGTTTTTCACAGCTTTACAAATGTTGAGTTTTCCTTCTCTAAAAGAAAAACTAGAAACACAATCCTTTGGTCTTAAAGCACTGCAGGTTTGGCCCTTTTGTTTCTCTGCCTGCATGGGACAGGCAGGAGGCTGAGGTCACCCCAGGCTGTGCGCCCTGCAGGCCCTGTGTCAGCACCGTGTGCCGGCCCTGCGGTGCCACCAGGCTGTGCTGTGCTGTGCTGTGCCCAGCAGTGCTGGGCTGTGCCAGGCACAAGGGCTGTGTTGCAGTGGCTCCATTGCCCTTATGGAGGGCTGGTGGTGTGCAGCCCACCCTGCTCTCTCAGCGCCGCCAGAGCAGACCAGGCCCCATCCGGTGGCATTACACTGAGTCTCGGGTGGAGGGTGGGGGTCTCTGGCAAGGGATCTGCAGGAGCTCCAGCATGAAGGCCTGCTGCTGTGATGGCTGCAGCAGGGATGGGACTTCGGCCTCTGCTCCCTCATGACCTGGAATGGTGCACAAGGTGCTGCAGAGCACTGTGGTGACCTTCCTATGGGACTGAAGGGAGCCAAGGGAGAGAGGACGGCAAAGAACTGAAAGCTGAAATGGCTGTGTGGTCCAGCAGTGCCTTGGGGTCAGTATCTCTGGTCAAGAGCAGTGGGAGTAAAATTACAGAGCAGAAAACGCTGTCAAGTGATTCTGCGTGAGGAAATGAACAGTAATGTCATCTGAAATGAGTCTGGGACATGCTGGCATACCTCACTGAGGACGTGTCTGGGGTGTCAGAAAGATCAGCCTTCGCAGGACGGTGATTCTCAGTAGGAGCTGCCCCCTTTTTGTCCCCAGTGCTGCCCAGTGCCTTGTTAACACTGGCTTTAGAAGCCACTTGGGGTTTGTTCCAGCCCCCGGCATTCCTGGGTGGGATGGAGGTGGGACCGACCCTGCCACCAGCAGTGGGGCTGGGGACTGGCAGAGCCACCCCAGCACTGTGCTGTGCCCAGCTGTGTGCCCCTGGCCTGTGCCCAGCCGAGCTGTGCCAGCTGCAGGTGCCGAGAGCTGATTCTCCACACAGTTCTGTTTGCTGCTTGCTTGGGGGAAGTGTGACACTGGTTGTAAATCATGGCACTCAAGCACTGTGCCTGTTCTCAGGTAGGGTCTGACCCTGAGCTCGCTCCCATTTGTCTGCTGATTCATTACATCATGTCTCAGGGAAGTGTCCTGCCTATTTTGCTGAAGCTTCTTAATGAGGTGAGGATGACTTTTCTAGGGCAGTACTTGTGACTCGCTCTGCTCGTTTGCAAGTGCATGTCTGCTCCCACACCTTCCTCTTTGCTTCCCACCCCAAAGCAATGAAGGGCAGAGGCAGAGTGTGCTGCACTGATGCTGCCTTCTGGGCTCGCGCGGCTGGGCAATGTACCACAGGTCGTGTGCACAGCCAAGACTGAAGTTTGTGCATGAGCTCGTCTGTCTCCTTGGTGGGTGCAGTGTAAGCCCTGAGATGCTTTCATCAGGTTCACTCCCCAGCACTTGTTAGGCATGTTAAGTGTGGGTCCCAGAGTTGTTGGGGAAGGTGCCTGCTTATGCCTCTCCTGCAGTTTTGTCACCTTCTTCTGTTGTCATTTCTCATCAAAATGCTGTAGCACTGGGGAGGAGTGAGCGTCTTGCTGCCAGAACAAAGCCTGTCTGTATTGAGACAAAGCAGCAAGCCCTGACTTGGTAATGCTGAATTCATGAAAATGCCCTGGTGCCCAATAGCATGGGTTAATGACTGATGGAGCCCTCCTCTCCTGCTGGCTCTGTGTTTTGCACTCTCGTTGCTGTTCACAGAGCTGAGAGGAGCTGCAGTATTTCAGGACGGCCCTCCCTCCGTGAAATCTGTCTGAAAGTGGACAACAGTTCTAAGTCAATGGGAGCAAGTATGAAAAAGCCACATGTCCTCATCTTCTCCACAGATGTTTAATTCATGAAGTCACGAGCTAGGCTAGCAGACCGGGTCCCTAGCAGCATGAGCCTGCACTGTAATGCAGCTCATAGCAGAGCTCTTCTATGGAAAAGCCTGAGTCAGGGCTGTGTGCAGCAGCCGTGTCCCTGATGCTTGGAGCAGCTGTGTGACACAGCTGGGGCAGCTCAAGAGGTGTGCAGTTCCCACCAGCTCAGCCCTCGTGGTGGCTGCAGCATGCCAGCTCCATCTGTGTGTGCCAGTGCTGTAGTAACTATTCCTGGTTAAATTCTGGCTCCTACCTGGGACTTCTCTCAGTAGTAAATTCTTCTGCCCGTCCGATTCTAAGCTCCAGTCTAAGCTGCATGCAGGCTGCTGCTGTCTAACGTGGCCAACTTTAAATGGTCTTGTTTTAAAGTGAAAAAAAACAGTGCCCTGTTTTTTCGTGTTAATTATAAATCTCTCATTGGCTTAAATATGGTGAGCATTTGGATCTCCTCTGTGTTCTGACAAGCCGTCATGCAGCCCACCCCCACACGCCCATTCATTGTACCGAGAGCAGGGGATGTTTCAGCATCAGATGCAGGATTTGGCAGCAATTAAGTTGAAGCTAAATTGGATGTCCAGATCATCTGCAAGTCCTAGAAGCGGCAGCTTATCTGTTACACCGGTGGTTGGACAATCCAGCTAAAAACCACTCCTTGTCAAAAGCAATACTTAACAAACAGTACTGGGAAATGTTGAATGTGTTAGCATGATACAGCAAATATTCCCTTATTTCTTTTGTAGTAGTTCATTAAAGTAAATATTGTCTGTATTCACCCTGAGGGCTGTGGGGTGTCCTCTCCTTGTTACCTAGGCAGCGCCGCAGTGCAGCAGTGGCTGTGGAGCGAGGCTTGCTCCCTGCTTCTGGTGCTGTGTTCCTCCTGGTGGGTTGGCCAGAGCTCCGAGCAGTCTGACATTCACAGACTCCCATGTAAGTGTGTGCACCGCTGAGGAGCAGATCTGTTTCTCAGTAACGGTGCAGACATAGAGAAGCTGCAGTGGGTACAGTTCTGTTCTGTTTTCACAGTGGTGACTGCGGGGTCTGCCCACAGACCAGTGACAGTGACTGAGATTCTCCCTGTGTCGAAGTGTAACATAAGAAAGTAAGAGCTGTCCTTGTGATGGCAGATTGCAGGTAACGCTGCTGCAGTCGGAGCTCTGCAGTGCAGGGCAGGAGGTGCAGCAGGAGCTGCGCCCAGGGCAGGAGCTTCTCCCAGGCTGTACCCCCAGAAGGCATTTTCCCCACGGCGTGCTTTGATTCCTCCAGTTCTCTTGTCTATTTTCCAGTATTTTAAGAATTTGGCACTGGTTTTCCTGGCTTCCAGGAGGACCATGCAGATTGGTCTGGAGATTCACTGAAGGAGAATGTGTTTGGGGACCCTCAGCATCTGAGTGCCTTCTGTGTTCTTGCACTGCAGGTCTGGTGGGTCCTTGTCCCTGTGTTGTCAGTTCCAGCTCACAGCAGTAGTGATGCTGTAAAAGATCCCACTTCACTGTTACAGAGCAGAAACTGGAAAGTAAATATGTTTTTTTTCTGTTACCCAGAGCTGTGAAACTGGGTTGTACTGGAGGGCAGTGATGGATACGAGACAGGCAGATATCCATTGGATATCCATTTCCACACAAACATGAGATTTCCTTCTCTGGACCAAGATCTAAACTGTGCTCTGGTTTTCGTAAGAGTAAGTGTATTTTTCTCATGTTCTGTACAGTTTTATTGTTGTTGACATGTCACAGTTCTGGTGAAGGATGTATTTTCCTGTCTGGTCAGGATTTCTACCTTCTTCAGTGTACACCTGCACGGTATAGACATGAAGTCTCAAAAAGCAAGAACAAAAAGTGAGCACTGCTTTCACCACTTCAGTTACTGCTTGCATACAGGATCCAAGAATCTGTGATTGTTACCATTCCCTCGCAGACAGGCAATAAGATTATTGTGTTACGGTGCTACTTCTGATCTAAAAAGTGTTTTTAAATGTACCCCAAATGTCTATAGAACACCTTCAGCAGATTGTGCAGTTTAACAGCCCGTGCTGAGGACCGAAGAGCACCCAGCCTGTTCTCAGCAGCTGCAGTCCTCCTGGGTGCTGTTCAGAGGACACTGGGAGCTCGGTGCTCACCGCTGCTGATCTGTGAGTTTGTGCTGGCAGAGCTGCTGCGTGCTGCTGCAGCCAGGGCGCACAGCTGGGCTCTGTGCTGCTGCCAGCAGGGCTGTGCAGGGTGCTCAGCAGGCAGCTCGGGGGATGCGATGGGCACCGAGGGAAGGTGAATAACTCGGCAGGATTAATTAGTGGAAGCACAAATCTCCACTAGTTAAAAAAGCTCCACTAAGTGCCTAATGGGAAGCTGCAGTAGATCGGCGCTGTGCCTGGTCGGGTGCTGCGAGCTCTGGGTTTGGGCTGTTCCTTTTTCACAAGGCAGAGGTAGTGGGGGTGTTAATGCCATAGTGTAAAGCAGCTCTGAACAGATGGGGCTGTAACCTGCCCGAATGTCTGTCCTGCCAACTCGCTGGCTCCAGACCTGCAGTTGATGGAAGAATTCCCGCTCGGAGCAGCACACGGTGTGCGTGTGGAGCTGTGTGCTGTCAGGCAGCGCTTGTTTGAACGCACTGTGATTTCTGGCTACCAGCTGGCAGACCCGACACCCAGAGTCAAAATTTGGGAGGTTTTCATACAGCACTGGCATGTTGGCTGGTTTTAATGAACTGAGGTGAGCTTTGACCGCCTGCCGCTGGAAATCTCTCCCAGTTTGCTGGCCTTGCAGGTGCCAGCATCTGCAGCATGGCAGCTCGAGCAGCTCCGTGTGATCCCACGTGCCTGCTGGTGTGGGAGGAGCGTTGTGGGGGGCAGTGTCTACCAGGGCTCTGTAAGAATTCGGTGATAAACTCATCAGCACAATGCAGTCGGCTCCTGCCAACGCCACGCCGAGCGCCTGGCTGCACGTTTCATTAGCTCCCTCCTGAGAGGTCCGCACCTGGGGCACGAGCTCTGCCTGCTTGGCTGGGAAGCTCGTCCCGTGCGTGCAGCCCTGGCACAGCGCGGTGCTGCCGGCCCATGGCACAGCGCTCCGTGCTGCTGCCTGCTGCGTCTCTGCAAGGTGAGTGGGAGGGTTCTGAGACAGCGCAGGGAGTGTTTGTGCCTTGGGATCAGGAATAGCTTCGGCATCAGTTTATGTTCAGAGATTAAATAAAGCCCTCCGTTCTTCGTTGGGAGTAATTAGATTTCTGTCTGCTCCCAGATTTTATCAAATGTGTAACTAAAAAAAATCATCTTGTCTACCTCTTTGACTGGCATATAAACATCACAGATCTAATTATGGCCGTAATGAAAGATGGTTCCAAATACAAAGCTGGACGCAGAATGCACGCTGACCACAGAGGATGTACTTTTCACATGTTATTCAGAGTTGATTCGCAGACAGGAGCCCTGATCTCCACTGGAATCCATGGGTTGCTCCATCCTGCAGTGAACGATGGCTCCAGGATGGACACAGCCAAAAGGCAGAAAGAAGACGAGTCTCACTGTCTTCAGGGGTTTTTCTGCAGGTTGATGTGACTTTTTCACCATTGTTCCTGAAGTAAGATCAGAACCAGCAAATCCCAGCAGGGAGATGAGTGCAGTGAAAGCTGTACCAAACTCTGGAGCCTGTCAGGTTTCTGAAGGACGGCTCCAAAGCAGGCTCCCCAGGGTCCTCCTCCCCATCACGGCAGTGGGAAGCACAGCTCCCATCCACTGTGAGACTCCCAGGGAAGTGCCTGCAGGGCCACACCGTGCTGCACCAAGGGTTGTGCTGGAGGCTGTGAGCAGAGGCTGCCTACACGCTGCTTCAGTGTTCTGTAAAGGCACCACGTTCTGGGCTGTCAGTGATTTGTATCAGTGAGACCACAGAGCTGCTGTGCAGGAGGGGAGAGGTGGGTAAAAAAGGCAAAACAAAAAAGCAAGTGCAGGTTTTTCTTTTCTGGTTCCTTGGTTTATGTGCTGTCGTGTCCTTAGCTTTTCCTGGTATGTTTGGGTTCACGTCCCTAAGAGGCTGTGAGTAGATAATCACTCATACCCCAAACTCGATTATAGAGACATCTGTGTAATATCTGACTGGATGTTATTTCCTCAGCGTAACGTGAAAAGGAAGTGCCTAATCTGAGCCATCTAAAATTGCTTTTAATCATAGGATTCGTAGCTTGTGGGTAACATCTGCAGTGCCTCTCTGTGAAGCCTTAGAGGGAACCTGGAAGAAATCCCATGGTAGCTGCAGATGGAAAACATCCACTCCCGACTTGCTCAGTACAGGAGCGGGCCAGGAGAGCTTTTCCTGAGGTGTTTTTATGTGCTGGCTGTGTTAGTTCAGATGTGATTTATGTAGGTGGCAATATAGGAATAAGAGTCATTTGGAAAGAAAATAATTATGCAGCTTTGAGCACTTGCCCAGCTTTCCTAGCCTCATGAGTTCCTTTCCCTGGCACACGGAGGGCTGGCTGTGCTCCGAGGTGGTGTGCATCAGTTCTGCAGCCTTGCACAAGGTACGAACACAGGCACAAACTGAAGTCGGCAGTGTGGGGCATGAGCTCTGAGGCTCACGTTGTGCACGGTGCTCTTTATTTTAGGTCAGACGGGGTTTTCATCTCTATCGTAAGCAACTAAGGGAGGGATTTTTCATGGGAGTGTTGACATGACCTGAAAGCATCGGCAGGCTTGCTGTGAATAAAAGTTTCATCAGCTACCGCTACAGCTTGGCTGGAGCGAGCAGCGGTATTGAATTAAAGAGCTTTTAATGATTTATGGCGCTGTGGCACACCGGTCCTTCATCCATCCGGTGATAAAGCATAACTTTCAGCAGGGAAAGAGCAAAATTGTAAGGCTCTGTGAAAAAGATCTTCGGGAGTAAAATGTGGTGTTTGGAATAGAAAATAAAACGAGCTCTTGGGGTGAGGACGTGAGAGCAGACATGTCAAGCTGCTGGCCTGTGCTTACAGCATGTCTCTGGGGATCATTGGCTTTTTCTGCTCACTGCAAGTTCATACCTCTTAATTTCTCTTATACCCGAGTAAACCTGTTCTGATTTTGACCTTTGCCTGTGCAGAGGAGGCTGTGTTATCAACACACTGCTATTACTGAGACGTCGCTGTGACGCGGCCACAGCTGCCTGAAGCTGTCACCAGCCCAAGGGCTGCCTGGTCCTTGCTGGGGAGCACAGCTCTGCTGCTGCAGGCTGGCCTGAAAACATGGGGGTTCACAGGCAGCATCTGAGTGCAGCAAGAGGACCCGTTTTGCCATGTGTCCCTGTCTGCAAGCACCGAGTCCCACCATGAGTGCAGCAGCAGCAATGAGCCGTGGCTCCTCCTGAGCCAGCCCAGGGCACAGCCATGAGGTGATGGTGTCACTTTGGTTGTGTCACTGTGCAGTGAGGGTTGTGCTGCAGTTGGAGCTGAGTGTTGTCAGCTCTGCACGGAGCAGGAGGTTGCTGTGCAGACTGCCTCTGTGATCACAGCTGCAGGTGTCCCATTCTGTTCAGTGGGGCTTTGTGTGCTGGAGATAATGGTTGGGTAAAACACTGCCAGAGACACTATTGTCAAAACTGTTCCCAGAATGAAATTCCAGATAAATTAGCTGCATAATGAAAGCAGTGAGGGCTCTTTGTTGTTCTCAAGTCTGTTTGCATTCCGGACCAGACAGTATCATGGCAGCACCCAACCTGGCCACGTCTCAGCCCCTCCAGCCCGAGGAGCCCACCCTGAGCAGCACCTCCCTGGGGTCAGTGTGGCCATGGGGCTGCTCAGCTCCCCCCAGTCCTTTCTCCTTGGATCAGCCGGTGTCATTGCTGTGTGTATCACGTTCCTTCTGCAGCCTGCATGACTCTGCTCCCCATGCTGCCCTGCCAGCTGCACCTGAGGTAACACCGCTGTCCTGCCATCCATCAGGTATTCTTGCCGTCCATTTGTTGTTCTGTCCCTTCGCTCCTCTCTGGGCACCCGGAGGCCCCGCAGCCCCACTGCCGGCTGCTCGGGACCACGAGACATCCACAGCCCAGGGCTGGAGCCCCACGTGTACCCGGCGCAGGGCTGGTGCTGAGGGCAGGCCCGCATCCTGCGCTCCTTCCCAGCTGGACGTGGGCTGCGGTGCTGGAGCAGCCTGTGGGAAGTGGGTGCAGGCTTAGCATTGAAAGTGCAGCAGAGCTTTGCTGGGGGGGCCCTTACAGCCCCCTGCTGTGGGCTGGGTGCTCCCCACCAGCTCGGGCTGCCCAGGGCCCACCTGTGGCCTTGGTTAATCCAAGGATGGGGCATCCGCAGCTCTGGGCAGCAGTGCCACGGCCCCGTGCTTCCAGCACTGCTCTGCCCTGCTGCTTGCCGTGGTTTGTGTGCTTGGTGCTTTAGTTTTATCACTGCAAATACACCTCGAAGACAGCTCTAGGTTTTGTTATCTTACCATGCCAAAATAACATTTGATTGGAGGTTTTATCCTTAACATTTATTCAAAGTGTAGTGGAAATTAACATTATCTTTTAATTACAGTTCTTGCACAGATGTTAATTACCAGACAAAGACTGTATTTCAATTACGCAGTGCCATCATAATACGAAATGGATATGAAAATTGGTTTGAAATAACAGAGTAACTGTTGCTGCCTACTGTGCAACTGTGATGCTGTGGCCACGTCAGCCGTCTTTGGTTTCCTTTCAAAATGATATCATCCTTTGCTATTACTTTCCTGATATCAGCTGAAATTTGACTTTCATTTTTAAAATATAATTGACAACATTATGGTTTCAGTTATTGGTGTAGAGCCACGCTAAAGCAGCATGGAGGAGGCAGGATCTGCAGAGGAGCAAGTCCCTGACAGCCACGAGATGCACGGTGGCCTGGGGCTTTTGGGCCTATATATTAGGATGACCAGGTGCTGGAAGGTCTGTCCATTGGCATGACCATACGATGGATTCCTGCGTTGGAATGCGATAGGTTGGAAGGCCCGTGAACTGGAAGATCTGTGCTGATGGCATTTACTGCCTGCAGTCATCGTGAGAGCACGTCTATCTGTGCCTTGGAGCGATGTGACAGGGAGTGTCTGCATTGAGGGTGTTGCTTTCTGGGCAGCTCCTGCAGCTTGCTGATATTTTCTTGGCTGGTTGAAGAACCAAATTCTAGTGGTGCTTTTGCTTGTGTTGTTTCCTAATGACTTTGTCAGGTTGGCATTATTTCTGAGAGCAGAAGCCTGCAGCTGCAGGCGCTGAGTGCTTGGAGGTGCAGCTGGGGTCAGCAGAGCCCTGGGGGTGGATCGCCGCCCACTGTCCAGAATGCCCACGTGTAAGTGCAGCACTTCTCATCCCTGCAGAGTGGGAAATATAAGGATTTTCTTAACTTCTGAATATCTAATAGGGTATTTTGTTTGTCTAGGAGCCCAGACATAATCCCCAGGGGAAGTCAGCGAAAACTGAAGTATAAATCACTGTATTTGGGCCAGGTGTAACCACTCTGAATAAGCGTTTTACAGGCTAGAGCAGTGTCCTCCTGTGGTTCACTTTCACGTGGGATTAGGATGTTTGATGAGAGTGTGCAGTTTGCTGGTGCCGAGCGTTGACTCTGAAGACAAAATAAACAAAATCCAGGAAAATTCCTGACGGCCCTCAGCCGAGTCCAGCAACATTTCTGGGAGAAGTTTAGAGAGCGTTTTCTGGTCCTTCAAGGACAGAAGCCCGTGGAGAGGCTCTAGAAGATAACGTACTGCTCCCATGCCCAAAGCAGAAGGAAGATATCTTGGACCCAGCTGTGGGCATCAGATGTGGCAGTGATGTCCTGCAGGGGACGGGTTCACGAGTGCCTTAATTTGACATGTGCATCAGCAGAAGAAAAAATAATCTTTGTGTAGCCAAGAGCAAGCAATCTCAAGTGCTTATCTGCTTCACAGAGAGTGCCTGGCATGCAAAGTGCTTGCTTTTATTTGAGCCCACAGACAAATTGTGATATTCCATTATAATTAGCTTGAGGTAAGTCAGGACACACTATTAAATGACTGGATGACTTTTCATCCAAGTGAAGATTTCAGCCACTGGATTCGCTCGGAATCAGCAGGAAAGAAATTATTGACTTTCTAAAGCCTGGCTGCATGAAAGGTAGCAAGTTGAACTGAAAATGTGCAGAGCAGCAAAAATGCAGAGGATCAGGGAAAACATCCCGAAATAACAGCAGCAAGAACAGAAATCTTCCTGCAAAAAATAGCACCTTGTGTCCCCCGGGCACCACGAAGCCCCAGTGACTGTGCTGTAGTTCCATGCCAGCTGACACCGTGGGCAGGCGGGGAGCAGAAGGCACGGTGGGCAGGCGCAGCTCGCTGGGCGCTGCAGGGGGGCGGCACGGCGTGCATTTGCAGCAGCCCAGCCATCCCTGGGACTCGCAGCAGCAGCGCTGGCTGCAGGGACTCTGCTCTTCTGAGGGTCTCTTGTTTTGAAACTTGAAACACGTGGCTTTGCTGTCTGCTCAGCAGTGGGAGAAATGCTGTGGCAATGAAGGCTGCAGGACATGCTGCAGTAACAGCGGCAGGGCAGCAGTGCAGGGAGCAGCAGTGATGGGCATCTTGAGAAGACCCAGAGGGCTCTGATGCCTTTACAGACATCCACGTTTAGATGCTTTCATGTGCTGCGTGCTTTAAGGGCAATGCCTACCTTAAGCTGAGGATTTCAAAGCCGAGGGTCAGTTTTCCTCTCTTTTTCTTTGTTTTTTTATGCATCATGTGGGTCAGTGACCCTTTGCACTCCTGTGAATGCCTGCCGTAGCTCGGCTGCTGGGTGCAGCAGCCAGTCCAGGCTCAGATGAAGACAAACTTCGGCTCCAGTGACAATTTCTGTTGTCATTGTATGTGGCCCCATTAAGTGAGGTCGAAATGGGAGATGTTAAATGCTCATCTCATGTCCTGAATAGCAAATGCAAGTTCCAGCTCCTTTGTGCCTTTAATGCAATAAAAGCAAAGGCAGCTGTATACAAACCATTTGGCAGCTGCTGAATGCTCAGGGTATCTGGGAGTCGATTAAATCTTTTATGTATGTGCCATGTCTTGAGCAATATACTGCCAGCTGATGCCTGCCTTCTGCAGCGTGGATCTGGCAGCATTACATACAATTTTTCCTGACGGCTGTATTTAGCCACAGAAAATGTCCTTTGTGCAGGGAGGGACCACATTGTGCAGCACGAGGACACAGTCATCTCTTCTTTTTCTTTCTTGTGTTGCTTTACATTGTAGATCTGCTTGAAAAGTGGATCCAGATTTATTTTAAAACCTCTCAGGCTTGTTACCCTGTAGGTGTTCCCTGCTTCCACAGGGGCAGAGCAGAGAGGTAAAGATGTGTGCTGGGCACTCACCTGTCGGTGCATGGGCTGTGCTCCTGCAGCCACAGGCATTTTAGGGAGGGTTCCTGCTGGTCATGGAGGACCTAAGCAACATGGATGGAGAGGGCAGGAGCAGCACTGGTCCTTGTGTTGTGATGGGGGACAGCAGGGCAGGGACAGCAGGGCACAGAGAGCTGCACAGCACTGCAGGGCTGCACAGAGGTGTGGAGCTGCACCAGCACAGAGCTGTGCTGTGCTCCTGTGGAGCTGCACCAGAGCAGTGCTGCCTGGTGAGGGGAGGAACGTTCCTTTGACCCTCGTGTGTTTTGTTTCTTCCCTAGAAAACAGATGAAAAGTTTGTATAGTACTTGAAAGTGGAGTTACTTTGCACGTAGGTGATGCTCTTCTGTTTCAGAACACCACTTGCAAGGGAACCTGCCATTGTGTTCTCATTTGTTATGCTAGATGTCCATTTTTCCTGCAGAGAAACAGAGAGCAAATGACAGAAATGTGAAAAGCAGTATGTGGAAGGATGGAAAAGTCAAAATCTAAACCAGAACTAATGACAAAGATTTAGAAATTGATGTTTTTCTAGCCTTAATGTGAAACAAATCAGAAAATAGCATCGTTTGCTATCTGAATTGCTGGTACTCATGGACTTGTTTTTAGATAAGCTGTGTAGCGATGCCCATGTCCTAAGGGGGTATCATTGGGTCTTTGCTGCTGAAGGAAGTTACAGGGTGCAGTTACTTTCCCTTGGGGCTTATTACTGTCAGCTTGAGGCAGCAGTCGGGTCGTGCTGGTGCTGTGCGTCGCAGCAGGCAGCTCCCTGCTCACATTCAGGATGCAGGCAGCGAGTTTCAGCCCTTGTCTGTGCTGTCTGTGCCATGTGTCTGTCTGTGCTGTGTGTCTGTCTGTGCCATCTGTCTGTGCCATGTCTCCCTGCAGCTGCTGGTGTCCTCAGGCAGGGCCAGACCCCTGCTGCCCCCCGGTAGGAGCCAGCCCAGAGCATGCCCTCAGCACAGAGCTGTGTACATCCGTGGTTCTCTGCTTGTGCAGTCATTGCAATGGCAACTGCAAAATAATCCCCGTAATTTCATTGTGTTGCTAATTAGGATGTTTGTAGCAGGCTAACGATAACCTCCTATTATTTTGTCATCTTCTGCTGTAATGTGTCCTCAGTGATATTACATTATGTACCATTAACACTTGCAAATTGTTATTAATGGGAGCATTTTGGAAGTATGGAAGAGCTCAGATCTCCCTGTGACCTTTCCTCCATCCAGGGATGCTGTGGGATGCTGCAGGACCTGTTAGATGATGTGGGATCCATGGGATGCTGCGGGTGCTGTGGGATGTTAGATGTTATGAGGGGCAGCGGGTGCTGTGGCTCCAGCAGCTGGAGGTCACCTTTGGTTGGGTCTTGCTGTGGTGTTCCAGTGAAGGCTGTAGGAGCAAACTGCCAGACTTCTTTTTTCAAAGAAAACGTACGCAGCACACTGCAGTCTGGTAATGAAGAGAGGACAGACATAATGATACCAGCTGTAGGATGCTCATTAGTTCATTTCAGAATACCTGCCTTGATAATTAGTGTCGTCATCAGCCAGAGATACGGGAGCAGCACTGAGGATGCTCTGGGGGGGCACTGGGCCCCACTCTGTGCTTGGTAGCTCTGCGCTGTGCAGGGACATGGAGCGTGGCCCAGTGCTGGGCACAGTGGTGGTTGTTTTCCTCATTTTTAACCTATTTACATTTTAATAGCTTTCAGCTGAAGCGAAATGGATCGTTTGACCTTTCTGAGTACGGCCATATCTGAAATAGGTTAAACTCAATCTGCTGGTAGTGTACACTCAGCGTGTGTGAGCTTCCCCTCCTGGAGAGCTGGTCTCACATGTCAAGCAGCAGATGAGGGTAGGGAACATTTTACTAAATCTTTTCCTTCTGCTGCAGGTGTGCATTGTGCAGAAGAGAGACACTGAGAAGATGTATGCCATGAAGTACATGAACAAGCAGCAGTGCATCGAGAGGGACGAGGTCCGCAATGTGTTCCGGGAGCTGGAGATCCTGCAGGAGATTGAGCACGTGTTCCTGGTGAACCTCTGGTGAGTGGCTTCTGCCCTTCCCCCTGCCCTCCCCTGCCCCTCCCCGTGCTGCAGGGCTGCGTTCTGCGTTCTGTGTGCTCTGCACACAGCCCCATGGGGAGGTACTGCGGAGCTGGTGCAGCAGAATGAAGCGCTTTCAGGGAGCACACGCACAGAAGGCATCCAAGTGTTACATCGCAAGCATTTTCCAGCAGTCGGTCTCGTTTCATCGAACCCGTTGTGTTGGTTCTCCTTCAGAGCCTCCTCGCACACACTGCTGCAGGCCAAGGCGCTAGCATTGAGCTGCAGTGCCGGTGTGCCACGTGTGCTGTGTGACCATTGCAGTAGCTCCCAGCCTGATGTGAGAGCTGTTCTTTTTAATGAGGCCCTGAATTAGTACTGAGTGCTTTGGAATGCAGCTGTTTTCTGTGATCTGTTTCTGAGAAGTGCTGTGATCTCTGCAGATTGCCACATGTGTGGCCTTTGGCTGGAGAGCAGCTGATGGCAAAACAGAACTGCAGCAGTTTGCTGCTGAGTGCAGCGTTCCCTTTAGAGCTCAGCTATCTCGCTGAATCTTGCACAACGTAAATTCATTTCCAAATCTAAAAAGTGGTCCATTATATCTGAAGGTTGCTGCTTGGCTTTGAGCGAGGATTTAGCAGCCAAGAAGAGTGGCATTTATACAAGGCGAGGGAACCACTTGTGGTCCCACAGAGCAGAGGTGACAGGCTGAGGAGGAAGGAGGCTGGTCTCTTGTTGCTGACGTGTAGGTGGCCGTGGTTACTGGTGCTGTGCCTGGGGCTGCTCGGTGCTGTGCATGCTCTGTGCCTTCAGAGGACAGCTCAGGTAGAGGCAGGAGTTGCAGTGGGGTCAGGGAGTGTAACTGGGTCCTGGGGGCAGCATTTCCACCCCATTGGCTGTTGGCACTTCAACAACGGCATTTTCCAACAGGTAATGAAATCTGTGAGCAGACATGCTGATGCATATTTTCCCAGCTCCTGCATTTGGAATAAGCACATATTCAGGATGAGAAGTGTGTGATTCATAAGCATTATACAACCCCACATGCTCTCTCCTTAGAAACGCTGTGGCCAAATATAACAATGGGACCTTATTTGTAGTGTATCCTCACTGCTGTCACTCTCCTCCGGGATCCTCTGCAAATAGAGAGGCGTTTTACTCTACCGTAAATACAAATCTACTTCTCTGTTTTTATGGTTAAACTAGCACTTGCATTTTCTAATCCATTTTCAGGATATGCAGGGATATTTTAGGTATGGTTGTGTCGTGCTTTTCACAACTGAAAATCCGCAGTGGCTCTGAGACGACTACGAGCAAAGCCCCTGGGCTGTGTGCCAGGGAGCTGGCAGTGGGGAGTTTGGTACGGGATGGGTGCTGTGGGACATCAGGCTGGACGGGGCTCTGAGCACCAGAAGGAGCTGTGGGTGTCCCTGCTGAGTGCAGGGGAGTTGGACCAGGTGGCCTTGGAAGGTCCCTTCCAACTCAAACCATTCTATGGTTCTGTGGTTTGTTCTGGGATGTTTGAAGCAGGGAACAGTGTGCCTCAGGTAAACCGAGGCAGAATAGCAGGTAGGAATTGAAACACTCATATTTGCTCTGTGGTTTTCTGGTCTGGAAGGGCAGCCCCAAAGCCCAGCCCCCGTACCTGTCTGCAGGGGTTGCTTGCTGAGTGGTTCTATGGCATTCTGTGGGGTTTTGGTGAAGGATGGTGCTCGGAAGGCAGGAGTTAACAGGGGCAGCCGCCTCAGCGTGGAAGTGCCGCTTAGGACAGCAAAAGCATCGTGATGGCCTCGTGAATGGTGCCCCCTTAATTAAAGAGAGGCGACACCGAGGCCTCCATATGCTCGTCGTGGGGATGCAGGCAGATTGTCAGCGGTGCTGTGCAGTCACAAGGAGCTCTGCTGACGGCCACTCCCCGCAGGTACTCCTTCCAGGACGAGGAGGACATGTTCATGGTGGTGGACCTGCTGCTCGGCGGGGACCTGCGCTACCACCTGCAGCAGAACGTGCAGTTCACGGAGGAGACGGTCAGGCTGTACCTCTGTGAGATGGCCCTGGCGCTGGACTACCTGCGCAGCCAGCACATCATTCACAGGTACCTGTGCTCCGAGGCGCTGGGAGCGAGTGGGAGCTGCGGGGCTGTGGGGCTGCTGTCTGGCTGTGGGTCCGGCTGGGCTGCGTGCAGGGGGCTGGCTGTGTGTGGCTCACAAACCTTGCCCACGGAGCTGCAGCCTGGGGACCTTCCTCCTCTCAGGGGCCCGAGTGCGGTGCCTGGGGCCGTGGCTGGGGCTGGGCTGATGGAGGGCTTCCCAGGGTGGGCTGACGCCTGGAGCACTGATTTCACAGACGTGATGCATGAATAAGCAGGATGCTCCCACGTTTTTTTCCCAGGAGAAATATGCTTGTAATGTCTGAAGGGACTTGTTCCATATTAGGGTGTTTTGGGGTTTTGTCTTTCTATTTTTAGATAAAAAGGTAGATAAAAGGGTTGCAGGTTTTTTTGTAGCAGTTAATCTGTCATCTGACTGAGATTTCAGTTTGCTGTAATTTTGCTTCTCTTTGCAGAGATGTAAAACCAGACAACATTCTCCTGGATGAGCAAGGTAGGAGCTCTCTGTCTCACTTTGTCCACCCGCTACAGATTTCTTGCAGTCGAGCATTCTGTGTGTCTTGTTATGTGGGAAAGGTGTGAGAAATACACACGCACCAGGCTTTCTGTGAGAAGAGAACCGGGCTGAGCCAGGCAAAATGAGCCTGGAAACCTTCCTGGGAGCTTCTATTGGTAGTGTTGTTAACACCATTGGTTGGCTATCATGATCTATACAGGACAGCTCACATATGAGATCCCATACATTCAGCTCTCCAGTCCTAAGTCTTAGAAAATGAAGATTCACTTTCTCAAGACAGCAGGCTCCAAATACTCCACGTTTTAGGTAAAGGCTTACCAAGACCATGGCTTGCATGGGAGTTTGTTAGAAAGAACCACAGAGTATGAAGGCTAAATGCCAGTGCCTCAGACTGCGCGTACTATTGGACATGACCTGTATCTGCATTCATATGGTGAAAATGTTCTGCCCCATCCAAGGCCCCTGGCTTCCCCACACAGCCCTGGTGACAGGCAATGCAGGAACAGAGAGAATGTTCTTCTGTACTTCCTGAAACATCTCAGTGATTTCTTGATACAGACTTATGGTTTGCAGAGTGTTAGGATTTCTTTAGATTGATGTGTCTGCATTGGCTGTGCTCTGCAGTGCCAGCTCTGCCTTGGCTCTGGGATGTGGATGTGGTTGTGGTCCAACGCTTTCATCCACAAACTGTTACAGGTTGTTTTCAATCAACACGAACAAGGCGGTGTCTTAACACAGTTTCCTTGTCTTCTTTACTGACTCTAGGTTCTGATATGTCAGTGTGACCAAGTGCTGGAGCTGTGTAAGTTACAGCTCCCAAGGTAGGCTGAACTAGGAGTGTTTACTGTAAGCTGAAATATTGTGGTATTTTTCACATTACTTTGCACATCCCTCTGTTTTTGTGCTGCACGTTGGCTCAGTACTGCCACATTACATTGTTTGTATTCACTGGTGAAAAACTGAGCCTGAGTTTCCCAAGCAGTAAAGAATTTGGCATTTAAAACTGGACATGTCCCAGGTTTGAAACTCAGAATCCTGTAATGCACCACAAACAAAGAACAAGAATGGCCGGGTAGGGTGGATTAAGTTGGGTATTTTAAATGGGCTCCATGCAAAATGTGAAGCTTCATATGTGATTCAAGATGCAGAAGCACAGTGAGGTAGCACTTAGCATCAGGCAGGCCTGAGGTCCTCAGAAGGCTGCAGGAGCCCTGGGGCCCAATGGAGGGCTGGGGAGGTTCCTGCCTGCCCTGCTCTCTGCCCCTGGGAGCAAAAGCTTAAATACACCTTTATTCTGCACTGTGGGGTTCTGTGCTGCAAGTAATTCCTTCCTAACATCTGTCTTTGTTTAAGGTCACGCACACTTAACAGATTTTAATATTGCAACAATAATTAGGGATGGTGAAAGAGCAACTGCGCTAGCTGGAACAAAGCCATACATGGGTAAGAAGCAGTGGCAGGTTGTTACTCTGTGCTTTACCTTTAAGGAATGCTCCCTGCATGCGGCCTTCTAAATCCTGTCTGTCACAAAAGCACTGAATGGATTTCGCCCGTTAATGCATGCACCGAGTCATTCAGCAGAGCTTAGCTGGCTCAAGAGGGGAGCTCCTCAATGGCTGCATTGCCATCAGAGTGCTGCCCGTCCCTCCAGCGTTCCCAGCGTCCCCTCAGCTCCGTGTCCCCTCAGTTTCCTGTCCCCATGGCCCAGTGTCCCCATGTCTCACAGTCCCTGCTTGCTGCCCAGCCCCCTGTGAGACCAGCTGTGCTGCTGGCTTGTCCTGGAAGCCCCACTGGTGGCATTAACTGCACTTATGTGTGGACTTGCACGATGTGGGTGATTTTAGCAGAAACCAACTGACACTGGAGATAACCTGCTGTGGCTCTGCTCTGTCTGTTCAGCTCCGGAGATTTTCCATTCCTTCCTGAGTGGTGGCACGGGTTACTCCTTCGAAGTGGATTGGTGGTCACTGGGAATCATGGCTTACGAGCTCCTCCGTGGCTGGGTAGGCTTCAGAGCCAGAGGCCTAAGAACATGGCTCCTTCATGGGCTGCGGAGAGGAAAGGGAATTCCTTCTCACCCTTGTGTGCTTTCCCCAGAGGCCGTATGACATCCACTCCAGCAACCCGGTGGAGTCCCTGGTGCAGCTGTTCAGCACCGTCAGCGTTCAGTACTCATCCACGTGGTCAAAGGAGATGGTTGCTCTGCTGCGAAAGGTGAGGGCTCTTAGAGTCGTAGAATCATAGAGTCCTTGGAGTTGGGAGGGACCTCGCAGGGCCGTGTGGTCCAGCTCCCCTGTGATGAACGGGGCAGCACAGCTCTCCTGCTGTGTGCTAGGCTGGGCAGTAGCTGTGGTGCGTGCAGGTGTGCCTGGACATATTTCAGTGTGCTAGTAGTGTGAAACTGAAAGTGGACTTTCACAAAGTCCAGCAAAAAGACATTACTTGGTTTAAGCACAGATTAATCTTTTGTTATGATTTTTTTTTTTTTTTACTTCTGTAAGTGTGGAATCATAATGCCTTAGGTTGTAAGGGACCTTAAAGGTCACTGAGCTGCAACTGCCTTCTGCAAACAGGGATAGGATGCATTGTTTGCTAGCCAACGAAAAGGCTGTTTCTTGGTGTAATGCTCAGGTTCTTCCCTGGGGAGGCTGGGTTCTTTCAGCACCCGAGGGTAAGGTCCTTGTGCCGTGGGGTGGGCTGGGACAGCAGGGGAGCAGTGGGCTCAGCGCTGAGAAGTCTGGTTCGGGGGCATTTACAGGGAGGGATTTCGTATGTGTGCAATGCTTTCGTGTTACTGCTGCACCTGGAGAGCTGTCGGTGCGCTGTGGAGGTTGGCTTTCAGCTGTCGTTTGCTTGAAAACTCTGAAAAGTAACTGATGGGCGCGCTGTGAGCAAGGTACGCCCGGTTCCGAGTGGTGCGAGGCTCAATGGCCGCTGGTGCCGATCGGCGGCGCGGCGCTGGGCGGGCTCACATCGCCCCCTGCTGGCAGCTGCAGGGAGCGCCGGGGCAGCGCGTCGCGCGCCGGGAGGGGCGGACGGGGCTTTGCGCCCTGCAGGAAGGCCGGCGCCGCATCTGCTGCTGGATCCGCGCTGCGCTGCGGCGTTGTGCACCGCTCCCCTGTGCAGAATGGCACGCGTTGCCCCCAGCAGAAGGGGTGCGGCACTGCCGGGTCCCCGGTGCGTTTGCAGGGCCGGGGCTCTGGGCTCCATCTCTCCTTGCTCACAGCAGTGCTGTTGTCCCGCAGCTGCTGACGGTGAACCCCGAGCACCGCTTCTCCTGCCTGGCCGACATCCAGACATCAGCATATCTCTCTGCCGTGCCCTGGGGCGATGTCTGCCAGAAGCGCCTGGAGCCGGGCTTTGTCCCCAACGTGAGTACCACAGTACCACGGCCTGCCTGCTCACTGCCCCTGCTGCGGGCGCGGGGAATTCGCTGGGGAGGGATGACCCCGTGTGTCCGTGTGTCTGCAGAAGGGCCGCCTGCACTGCGACCCCACCTTCGAGCTGGAGGAGATGATCCTGGAGTCCAGGCCCCTGCACAAGAAGAAGAAGAGGCTGGCGAAGAACAAATCACGGGACAACAGCAAGGACAGCTCGCAGTCTGTGAGTGCTGCTGGGATGCTGCTTCCCATGCAGATATATTGGGGTGGAAGCGTTTGCCAAATGGAGTCTTCCTGACAGCCAAGTGTTCCTCTTCATAAGTGCAATAGAACCCTTTCACAACAATCTGTGCTTAGGGAAGTGAATTTGACAGATAGAGGTGTGGGCACAGTGATCAAGGGTAAAACTAGCAAACCATCCAACTGGTTGTGGCCTTTCTGAGAAGCACTGTCTTATTGCCCGGCAGCTCAGGGTGAGGCTTGTGCTTCGTGGTTTGTCTGAGGGCTGGATGATGGCCGCACCCACTGTGCCCGTTCCAAGTGTGGGTGCATGGCCTGGTGCCACTGCGGCCTTACAGCTCTGCCAGGCACTGGGAGGGAGAAAACATAATGAACAGGCTTGGAAGTGCCTCTGGGAGAGGGTTTGTGACCAGGAGAGCTCAGGGCTTCTGTTGTGTCTGCCACAGTCCTCAGCTGGCATGCTCACTGCACAAGGTGGCGTGGGGTAGGAGCCCAGCCCTGGCTGCAGGGTCTCTGCACGCCACAGGTGAAACATGCCACAGTAAAAGCTGCAAGGCAATCAGTTGTGCTGTTTCCTTCATCTGGTGGCTGCTGTGTGCTGTGCATTGGTTGGGGCAGTGCAGTGCTGTAGGAAGCAGATGTGCAAACGTGACTCTTCACGCACGTGTGGTTCTTTTCTGTTCTTCAACAGGAAAATGACTATCTCCAGGAATGCCTTGAAGCTATCCAGCAAGACTTTGTCATCTTTAACAGAGAGAAGTAAGTGGGGGCTGTTTTGGGGAAATAAAAGATGTTCTTTTCCTGGCTTTTCCACAATATCAGAAGCTTGAGGACCTGGAGCACCTTGCATGGGGCTTGCTGCAGAGAGGTTGCTGGAGTCTGACCTGCACATGCCGCACCTCCTCGGCTCCCTTGTGCCCCCTCTGCTCCCACTTGGCACCACCTCAGCTCCCCCTTGTGGAGAATTTTGCTTTGGGAGATGTCACAAGCATGCAGGAGGAATGCTGCAGTTCAGCCTGCAGTTCAGTGCTGCTTCGCCATCTCCAAGCACACAGAGGGGCCCTGCTGCGTTCGGAAGCAGACCAGCAGTCAGCCCCGTGCTGGGGGCTGTGTGTGGGGTGGGTGGGTGCATTGCTGTGCCCACAGGCACTGGAGCACTGAAGCCCACACGCTGTGGTCGGGCATCTGGGAACGTGGTGGTATGTTCTGCCGGCGCTTCCACCCATGTAAGGACGTCACCATGCGCTGGAGGTGCCACCAGTGTGAAGCCCCCCTGCTTTGCCTTACCCGGGCCTGCCATGGGATGCTGTGGGGGTGCTGGGGCAGCTAGGGGCTCGCGCTGAGCCGGGTGGCTGTGTGATGTGCTCCTCTGCCCCATGCAGGCTGAAGAAGAGCCAGGAGCAGACCGGCGAGTCCACGTCTGCCCCCGAGAGCACCACTGAGGCTGAGACTGAGGCTGAGGCTGAGCCCTCCAACCTGAGCATGTGCAGCTCCGTGTGCTCCTCGGCGGGCAGCAGCTAAGCTGAGGCCGCCCTGCTGCCGCCCACTGCCGCCTGCCCTGGGTTGCACTGAGTGCCTCTGGCAGTGCCCTGCGGCACCTGGCACAGCAGCTCATCCTGCAGCGTTGTAGCAAAACAGTTCTCACAGAGCTGAGCTCTGGATTTACACAGGCACCAGTTCCACTCACTGAGGTGCTGCCGTGGGTAAGGATACTCGCTATGCAACTTGTCGGAGGAAGGAGACTTATTTCATTACTTGTTCTTTTATAATGTCAGATTGCTGTTTTAATGCAGTGCGATGGCAACGTGAGAAGTTACATCTCCAAGATGGGAAGCCAGCAGGAGGAAAGCTGGATGGGTGGCTCACGCTGTATGAGGCACCGCTGCTAGCGAGGGCTGCGTGGGGCCGAGTGCTCCCACTGTGAGCTGGGGCTGCCCCTGCTGCAGCCACATCTGGAGCAGGATGGCCCTGCAGCTCAGGGATGGCGTAGGCAAACTGTTGTCCCCTCACCACTGCCAGAGTGTCCTTCCCGACTTGGGGTAAATAAATGTTCTTTGTGCACTTCTGGGGCTGGGTAATGATTAAATACGTGATCAATATGTAAAGTGTACTTAAGATACTTGCTTCCTTCATGCAGCCGCTGTGAGTGGCAGGAGCCGTGGGGCAGATGGGGCCATTTGGGCTCTGTGTGCCCAGGTTTGGGGGATGCATTTTGTTACAGGTTCAGGTTTTTTCGGAAGCAGTTTGTGACCTTCTAGTTCTGCTTGGCCATGAAAAGAGGGCAGTGTCTTAATTTACTCTTCAGTTTTCTCTAATTTCAGCGTAAAGTAGGAGTGCTGTACATAACTTACCAAAACCTGTTTTTATCTTCTCAGTAAGACAGGAGCTCTCTGATGGCTCCGCTCTGGGGGTTGCCTTTCTCTGCTTTCAGAGGCCTTCACTCCGTCGGCTGCTCAATCTGCTGCGTTGTGGCTTTTGGTTGCTGTTGTCAAACATGAGCCGTGGGTTCTGCTGCAACAAAGCCGTTGTGCTGCACAGATTGTGGCAGCGGCGTTCACCTTAAAGCTAGCGAGATGTGTTTGCTGGCAGATGCCAAGGAGGTGGCTGGGTTTGCATCCCTGTTCTATATTTGTAACGCAGAAATGCATAGAAAAGGTTTTTAACAGATGCAGACTTTTAGGGCAAACACTGCTGCGTTTTAGTTTCTGTGGATGAAATAGATCAGCTTAACCGTGTACAATTATTTTATATGAAAGATGACACTAAACATTAATTTTCCACAGTTTTATGTGGAGATCAGTGACTGTGCAGAACCACACGTTCATGAGGGGGCAGCAGAGGCTCGAGGTGCAGACCCCAGCACCGGGTGTGCAGCAATGGCTGGGTAGCCCTGCGCCCAGCCCCGTGGGACGGCCCATCTGAGCGCTGCTCCCTGGGCTGAGCTGCCTGCAGCCCTGCTCCCCCCGCTGTGCCCACACGCTGCCTCTTTCCCCGGCGCTCCCCAGCCCTGTCCCTTTTCCCCCTGCACGTCGTGCAGTGCCCAGCAGTGCTGGGGGCACCGCGTGGCCGCCGCCCCAGGCTGAGATGGGGGCTCAGAGGCGGGGAGGACAGACTGCAGAGTGTGTGCGTCTGCCCCGGCACCAGAGCAGGGGGCACGGCCAGCTTTGGGAGCACGGTGCAGCCAGGGCGCTGTGAGTCCAGCACCACTTGGGTCTGGTTTCCAGCCGTGTGTGGATGTGTGTTTTGCTACTGCCTGCCACAGAGCAGGTTCTGTTCCTGCCCATTTACTTATGCATAGAAGCTGGAGATGAAACCGAAAGCGAAGAGTGATGGTGAGAAGGAGGCACAGCAATGGTGCATCAGGCTGTACTGGGCTGCGGGCTGCGCTCTGCACAGGGGCTGAGATGGCTGCACTGCCAAAGCCCCGAGCCCTCCTGTCCATCCTGGGTCAGTGCAGCTGTGAGCAGAGCTCACGGCCATGTGTGAGCCCTGACCCCACTGCAGAGCCTGCGGGAGCCGGTCCAGCACTGCTGTGCATCTCCACAACAGCGTTCTGTACATAACTGTTTAAACACGTGCATCTTTTGTATGACAGATTTATACAGGGAGTGCCGTTACCCGCTGTGAGACGTCTACATCGCCTAGGAATTATTCTCCTTGAATTCTTGCCATGAGGTTTTTTTTCTGATCGCCGTTGTATTTGGGAGTTTTGCAGAATTGCATATTTTCAAGTGTTTCCATTGAATTCCACAGACTTTGCTGGGAATTTTTGTAGAAACCAATGCCAGGTCAGGTCCGGATGGGTCTTTTGTTGCCAATTCATCACTCTGCACCTTGGTGAGAAGAGAATAAGAGTAATACGAATGAGGCAATGTGAACTTGAGGTTGGACAGTGCCGAAACCCTGATGCCTTGGTAGGGAATATTTTTAAATCATCTCAGTGTAAATTGAATAGGTAAAGTATACCTTTGTATTTTATGTTAATACATTTCTGTAATTTATTGCATAGCAATACTGCCATGTCACGGAGCGTTTCAATTAGGACAACAAATTTGTGTTTTTACAGACACTGCGAGAAGCCATTGCCTATGTGGAGTAATAAATGTGTATTTTTAACATTGCCAAGTCTTGGCAGTCATTTCTGGGTTATTGCTCTGCAGGACGAGTCCAGGAAAGAGCATTGGGATACAGTTAGTGCTTCCACATTGCAGACCTCCACTGTTCAGCATCCAGACCACAGCATTGGCATCACAGCCAAAATGCACCATCAGTCAGCTGCACATTCGCTGCTCCTATGGGCAGCACTGTGGTACAGCTGTGTAACGAGCAGCTCCGTGTGCCAGGAATTTCCTCACAGGGGTCCCTGCCCCACAGAGCCCGAGGGCTTCGCACCTGGGTCTTGTGCAGCCACTGCTGTCCCTGCGGTGCATTGCAGAGTGCTGCACTGTGCTGCGCTGTGAAGGCTGCCCCCGAGATGCATCAAGATGCTGAAAGCTCCGTGCAAATACAGCCTGACACCTCGGGACTGCAGGATGCTCCGTCCATCCCACAGCAAGGTAATGAGATGAGCTGCAGGAATGCTGTTGTGGTGCTTAATGCAGAAGTTTAGGGGCCAGCATCGCTGCTCCTCAGTGGCTGCAAACCGCACCTGTGGGCCTTTCCCAGGGTCAGACAGGCGTCCCTGTGCCTCATGCCCTGCAGTGCCAGGCTCAGCAGTGGCACTCAGCTGCTCCCCTCCGTCTGGCTGAGCCAGCGCCTGACCCAGAGCCTGCGGTGCTGTCAGAGGGAATTAGGGCTGTGCAGCTCAGTGGGGCTGCTCCCTGCAGGCACCAGACATGCTGGCAGAGGGATGGATCTTCAGGAAGGGCTGAGACATCTTCCTGAGACAAGCACTGGGTTCTAACCTTGCTGCCCCATGCCAAGGCCAGGTACCTCCATGCCAGTGCTGCTTCAGCTCCCCCAGGCTCCTCCTGCAGAGGGGCTGCCCACAGCTGTGCCACAGAGCAGAGGGGAGGGGTGGGCCTGTGCCCAGGTACCCTAAAATAAATGAGCCCAGCTGCTAGGGATTGCAGCATTTCTCTTGTTAAGAACAGCTGTGTTGGAGCTTGTGCAAGGCTGGGGCAACCTGTGCTGGAGTTACTGCTGCCTTTGTCCTTGCTGGCTATGGTTTCAGCATTGTGCAGGTGGGGGATACGAGTTCAAGTGAGTGTTTTCACTTGAAAAAACACTCAGTTTTCAAAGATGCTTTTATTTAGATGTAAGCAAAACGCTGCTTGCAAAGAAACTAGATGGATGTTCAATAGCCTTTGCAGGCAAAAAAAAAAAAGAAAGACATTAAACAAAATTAAGTCATTTGTTTAAATATATCTGAGCATATATGCTTGATCCAGCCACCCCATCTGCATTCTGGTCCACATGCTTGGGCTCAGGCCCACAGCTGCAGCCCAGCCCCGCACACAGCAGCTGCACGGCCACAGGACACAGCACAGACCTGCACAGCACGAGCTGTTCCACAAAGCAGTGCACATGGCAAGATGAGGTACGAGCACACAAAGTGAGGCAGGGCAGCTGCTTCCATCACTTCAGGATTTCAAATAAAGTTTATTCAATGCAAGGAACAGAAAACCAACTGCGAGGCATGGGGCGGAGGGACATGCATAGATTCATGGCACAGAGGTTCACCTTTTCTGTACATACCTTTAATGTAACAAACTGCCTCGCAGAGATTTTATAAAAGAGTCTGCCCTGTGCACGCAGCCTTCAGCTGGGCCTTTTATTGGCTGTAAGACTTCACTTACACTTGGTACTTGAAAAGCTGTATAAATAACCCTTTTTAAAAAAAAGTCTGCCTACAGCAGCCCAGCCTGCAGCCCCTGCGCACAGCCCCAGCACAGGGACAGGCCCTGGGGGCAGCTGCCAGCACACAGCGCCTGGCAGGGCTCATCGGGTAACAGTCCTTAGAGAAGGGCAGTCATTGGGATAGAAAGGAACGAACACCAGACAACCTGTCCACCAGACTTCCTGTGCAGAGCAGCGAGCAGCACTGCTGAGCACACATTAGATGTACTTCTAGGTGTGGGCATGCATATGCTAAGGGCTCTGAGGATCCAGGTAAGAGACACGGAGCAGGAGCTCTAGGGACTGGGGGACATACAGGTGGGTGAGCTACCTCGGGGTGGGCTTCGTCTACTTTCTACCTAAGAGAAGGTTCATCAGGTGCCCAGGGCCCACCTCGCTTCCACCCTGAGCTGAGGGAACCAGCCGTGCCCTCCATACCAGCACCACGGGCGCAGCATCAGGACAGGGAGGTGATGTTGGAGCGCCCGCCCGGGGGGGCCATGATCTTCTGGGCTGTGCGGCGGGCAACGTGGTCATCAGCCTGAGAGCCTGGGGAGAGCAGAGCAGGACGTCAGTGTGCAGCCATAAGGCCTTTGGGGAACAGCCCGCGTCTCCCTCTAACTCCACTTGGATGCTGCGTTAGCACAGTACAATATAAATGGCCGTGTGGCCCCTGGTATTTTAAGGGGCTTCTAAAAGAGGCATGGTCTGACAGCCAGAGAAGGGGGAATGGCTTTGTGCAAAAAGAGTGAAGATGGGGTGGAGGTGAGGAGGCTGCACAGGATGGCAGCATTAGTGCTCCTTCCTGGGAACAGAGCTGTGTGACCCAGCCCTGGAGCAGCACAAACACATCCGCATTGAGCCCTGCCCCACTGACAGCCCTGCCCCCACCTACCCGACAGGCTGAACCCCGACTGGTGCAGGTTGCGCACGGGCACGGCGGGCACTTTGCTGGCACAGCCTGCGATCCTGGAGGCCGCGATGGTGGGCACAGCTTTGGTGCTGAGGACGACATCGTGGACCGGGCCGTCATACAGCCCCCGCGGGACACCGTGCACCTCTGCCAGCTGCGGGAGGGAGGTGAGGTGTGAGCCTGGCGCTGCGGTCCACCCCCTGCCTCCCCCCCAAGGCCCCTCTCCCTTCACATGCAGCAGAGGCAGCCCACAGCCCGGGGCTCCAGGTGCTGGTAGGTGGTGGGCAGCAGAGGGGGCGCATCCCGCAGGCACACACCTCAACCAGAGCAGCACGGTGCTTCGTTCTACCAACCTCTGTATTCTTGGGCATCTGGCCAAAACCAGAGTGGAGCAATGGCCCCTGTACCAGTATGCATCACAGCTCTGCTTCAGGCTGTGTTGTCTCTGCAGCGAAGCAGACTAATGACTGAGAGGCATTTGAGAACCAAAGGGTCAGCACACATGTGGTTTGCAGGAGAAGAGCAGGGTTTCAAATTAAAAGCACAGGGCCTCATGGGTTCTCCACAAGCATACAGCGTTTTCCACAGCAAGGTTTCTGGTACATCACCTTCATCCTGGCCCCTATCTCACACAGACTGTGCTCTGATCAGCATCTTGCTGTGCTCCTTTTGACCCTGGCTTTTCCTGAAGCTCTGCTTGAACCACAGATGAGGAGGCAGGGGCCGGCTGTCTGGTTGTTTGCAACTTGCCCAATGAGGCTGCCCAAGTGAATTAGCTTAACAAACAAATCACCAACAGCCGGGTCTGACACTCAATTATCATCTACTGGGAGACCAGGGACCTTCAGGACGTGAGCGTTTATATTTAGCAAGCTCTGTCTGTCCTTTGTGACAAAGCAGTGGCACCGGGCGTCTCCTTTTAGCACTGACACAAACACAGGCTGACTGCCAGCCCTGCACAGCTCCCTGCACACACAGCACCGAGGTGCTGGGGGCTGCGCCACCACCGCACTGCAGCACGGACACAGAGGTGCACACTGCGAGCACTGCTGCAGCAGCCAGCGCCGTCGGTGTGCCTGGGGTTTGAGATTTTTGCTCTTCAGTGCATAATGAAAAGGTCTGAAATAACACAAGGAGAAAGGCAGGAAGGTGCGGTCCTTAGGGGCATTCTACGCCTTTGCACGTCTTTGTGTCTCCCAGGAGAGCTGTGCTGCCACACTGGGAAGGGCTGCTGTTACTTGCAGTAACTACAACCACTCCACTAGCTGTGGGCAGCAGCCAACTTGCAGAGTGGTAATACAGCAACTCCATAATTCCCAACAAAAGCACAACCAAATTCTTCCTCCCTACCTATAGAACAAACAGGTAGAGGTTGCATTTTTGCTCTGTAACTTTGTAATAATTGAGTAATACTAACACCTGCATAATCAGCTGCAATCCTGCAGCAGGCACTGCAAGCAGTACGTGCCACGACACTGACCAGGGCATCCCACTGCAACATTCCACCAGCACAGCTCTGCTGCCTGCTGCACCCCAGTGCTTGGAGCAGAACAGGGATCACCGTGCAATAATGCACAGGTTGTGATTATGGCAAATGAAGTTCTCCTTACCCTGTTCCTCGCCTTTATTCTCTTATAAACAAAATCAGGGAACGTCTTTCTGGGAATGAAGCGACCCGAGCCCTCGGTGACAAACAGGTTCCCATCCTCAAGAACGACTTTCCCCTGACTGATGACCACAGCAGGAGCCCCATGACACTCCATGCCTTCAAATATGTTGTACTCCACGTTCTGGAAGAAACAAACCAGGATGTTTAATACTCAGAATGAGGTCAGCACTTAATTTCTCTGCTCTGCAATGAGCACAACCTGTGTGAGCTCTGTGTTATGGCAGCAAAGCTTCGTGGCTCAGTCACTGCTGCTCAGCCCAGTCCCAGCCCCCCTGACTGTCCAGTGGTGCAGCAAACAGCACGCTTTGCATTTCACAAAGGAAATGCAAGGTTTTCCACCTGTTCCTCCATTCACATGGCAAACGCCCTCATCTTTTTGATATGAAGATATACACTGCTTTGCCGCTCCCTTCCAACTGTAAAACCAGCTCAGGAAAATAATTAAGGTATCTTACCAAATTGTGGGTTTTTGCTGAGATGATTTTTGTAGCCTTGGGGTTCCACAAGACCAAGTCTGCATCAGAGCCCACCGCAATTCGCCCCTTCCTGGGGTAGCAGTTAAAGATTTTGGCAGCATTTGTGCTGGTCACTGCCACGAAATCGTTCTCATCCATCTTCCCTGAGACCTGAGCAGCAGGAGGAGGGAAGGGCTGTTCAACACAGGACAGCACAGCAGCCCACCACAACCAAATCATCCCTGGGAGCTAAGGATGCACTAGAGGGTTTGCTTTCTGCACTGGGAAAGATAAGGTCTCTGGAGAGGGCTTCCTTCGTAGGCTCAAGTGAGACAGGAGACTCACACCCACCAGAGATGGCTAAGGATATTTCAATACAGAAAGAAGTGAACCTAAGAATTAACTGCCTTAAATATCTTAATTCTCTTGAATTGTCTTAAGATAAATGGTATTTATCTCAAGAACAAATCTTCCGTCAGACTGTGACCCAGGGATGCTCGTGGGGCAGCGGCCCAGGGCTGAGCACTGTGCTCAGTGCGGGGCCAAGGTGGCCGCAGGCAGACAGAGGCACTGTGGCGATTCTCCATCCCCACCCCCTGCGAGCACCAGCAAAGAGCAGCATCTCAGCCCTCACAGCATCACCGAGAGCTGCCTCCTGACTGTGTGTCACAGCGCGGGGGCTGCTCCCCACCGCAGCCTTTGAAGAGGCTTTGAAGGCGCTCAGTGTCACATTTCCCCACTGCCGAGCTCTTGAAGGAGCCGTCTAGACAGTGTCACTCTGCAGGGCTCATCTGAATTAATGAGAAATCTGACATCACCCGATTTCAGCACCGCTCCCATCCACTCGCATTCACAACCTGGAAGGAACCAGGTTAGGTATTCCTGCACCTACCACACACTTCTCCCAGATTATGGCCATCCGCTCCTCGATGCCATTCGTCCCCTCAGGGATGAGGGTGAAGTTGTCCTTCCCCACGGCCTTCTGGGCGGTGGTGAACGTGCAGTGAGCGCTGCCTGCCACCTGCAGGTCCCCGCTGCACCAAAAGGAGACGCGGTCAGAGGACATCGCAGACACAGCGGCTCTGAACGGGCTCCTCAGCAAACCTGCCCTTCGTGCGGAGCCGCGTGCCGGGAGGCTCGCTGGGAGCTGTGACACAACAGCCCTGAGCTCTGACTGGGGGACGTGGGCACTGCGCGCAGTGTGGGCAGGCTGGGGTTGAACCCGGGGGTCAAGGAGGGCTTCCCCACCCTGAACTGTTCTGTGATTGTATGATACACGCTGATCTCATCAACGCAGGCTCACAGGCAGGCGGCTTAGACCCCTAAGTCCCACTGGAAGTGAAGAGGTGCACAGAGGTACTGCTCTCTATTCACTCATAGCACTGGAATCATACAGTAGCAGCAGCCGTAGCCTCATGAGCACCTCTGCTCTTTTCTCCTAAACTGGCTGTAATTTCTATTTATTCAATATCTTGATCTCTGCACCTCCCTTTTGAACCTCAAGCCCTTCTAATATGAAGACGGTTCTAAGAAAAACCATTCTGATGCACTTCCAAAGTACTTTTTAAAGGAAGGATACAACAAGCACATCCCAGCCCCGTAGCATACTGCAGGTTACGCAGTGCTGCGTGGACATGCACTGCACATGGCTGCAGCCAGCCCCAAAGGGTCACTGCTGCATCCTGCCTGCAGTGGAGCACGCACAGATGTATTTCTGTTTACCCATCCCCAAGCCTGCAGGGCTGTTGGTGCTGTGCTTGTGCACAGAGATGCTCGTGCTGACATGGGGGCAACAACTGACTGAAGCAGCCCCACATGCACCATCCCCAAGCACTCACAGCTTAGACTTCAAACCTCGTGAACACCAAGCGCCGCTGCTGATAAAACCCTTCATCTGACATCAACACCCTGGAGCTCAGTGGATGCCCAGGCTGTGCCGCGACCCCAGGGCCCCCCTGGCCGAGCCCCAGGCTGCACTCACCAGGACAGCAGGGAGGAGAGGCGCTCCGGCGTGGTGGGGTCGGGGCTGAGCGGGGGTGAGGTGACGAAGGCCGCAGCCTTGGCCCAGTTCTTGCTCCAGTAGTGCGAGCCGTCGGCGCCCAGGCTGGCAGTGATGGGCTCACCGTACACCACAGTGCCTGCAGAGGGGGTCAGGGCAGTGCTCACAGCCTTGGCCTCTGTTCACAGCACGCTCACTGCTCGCCGTGCTGCTTTCATTGCTCTCCGGTGTTCTCAGCACGGCAGCTTTTTAAACTCAGACTAAAACCTCTGATTACCTCGGACGTCTGGGAAGCGCTGCCAGAACGCGCTGTGAATGCATCTATTCATCCTCAGGAAAACACACATCTCCAGCTGCAATTTGCTCTGCAGCCTTGGGCTGGGCATTGGGAAAAAGAGAGCGGCCAGGCGCTGGCACAGCTGCCCAGGGTGGGCAGTCCCCATCTACAGAGGCGTTCAGAGCTGCAGGGATGTGGCTCTGAGGGACGTGGGCTGTGGGCTGGGTGGGGGACTCAGAGGGCTTTTCCAGCATTAATGGTTCTGTGGTTCTATTATCTGTACCAAGCTGGTGTCCCTCTGGCTGGGAGCTGACATGGCCATGCACTGCTGCTCTCTCAGCACACCGCTCTGCTCCTGACTCCCTGCAGGAGCACAGCTGGCTCTCCCACCATTCCCTGGTTTGAGTTTAAAGTTTGCTCCAGTTCCATTTTTCACTTAGATCATGATAGATGATTAGGAGTTGTTTTCTGTTCTTTTTTCAGCTGCATCTGCTGGGATTCAGGTGTCAAAGTTTCAAGAACATCACATCTTCTGAGTGCAGCTCAGAGCAGTGAGCTCCAGCACACAGCAAGGAACAGCCAACACCACGAGTTAGCACCCTTACAGAGACAACTGGGGTGATAACGAGCTCGCAGGCCCTGCAGCTAGAGCAGCATTCCTGGACATATGTGAGTGGGCTCACGTAGCACACAGACATGACATAGAGCCTTACCTTTTCTTTTTGCTTGAGCTACCACATCCGCTGCACTTTTGCTCATTATTTTCGTTACGTACAAGGGGCAGTTGGCTTGTTTTGCTATTGTAATTGCACGGTACACGGCCTCTGCTTCAACCTGCAGACACAAAAACAGAGGCACAGAGCATCTCCTCGCAGCCCCAGGAACATGAGCAGCAGCTGCCTGCAGTTCTTGGGAAATGTGGGCACCATTACCTCCTCGGGGCGGCTCAGGACGTGCCCCTCTGGCCCAGTGATTCCGATGTCCAGCAGCCTCTTCTGCTCCTACAGGGACAAAGATAAACGAAAGCGGTCGGTCTGAAGCACTGTGGGACACAGACAGTGTTCAGGAGCAGCCACAGGCTGACAGCAACGAGGAATACAATGATGTGACACCACAGAACACGAGGTGGCAATGACCCTCCAACCTGTTTGTTTAAATAAACCAATTTCAAGGATCAGGATTCTGCTTGCTGAATGTAAGCTACAAAGAACTGCACATCTAATTCTGCTGCACAGCACCCATTCGCAGTGTTTGTCTAGCACTTCCTTTTCTAATGGGAAAAAGGAAAATAATGGATAGCTTGCAATACCAAATGAGGTACTGACTGTTGGTTCTGGTGATACACAGCAGCTGTAATGCAGATCACTGAAAAAACACAACTCTTCAGCCTTCTCAAGCAGTAGAGACACCTGGCTACACAGGGGGTCTACACAAGATAAACAGAGGGATAAACACCACTGAGGGTGGGCAGGCAGCCTTCAGGGAGCCCCTCAGAGTTCTTGCTGGGAACTACTAAGCAGATTTCTGTGATGAAACCCAGGTGAGTGTGTGGAACTGGGAGGATGCTGCTGCTGTTACCGAGAGCCCCAGATCCCCCTGCACGTTCCTGCCACAACAGGATTTCCTATCAGCCCCGTCCTTCCAAAGCTTTGGTAAGCAGATTGTCCTGGAGGCCAAATCCCACCACCAGGTGCGTGTGGGAGGAGGGAGAAGGGGTGGGATGCAGGGACAGCCACAGCCCCCAACCTCTTCACATCTCAGTTAACGTGCAGCAAGCAACCAGAGACTGCTCTGCTGCAGCAAGGCCAGCCCACGTGGTGAGGTTTCTATCAGAAACAACCTGATGCTGAACAACCCAGGTGATGCCAGCAGACAGCATGCACTGCAAAATGCACGCTGATTGTCTTCACAAAGCAATAGAGTCCAGAGCAGGCTGCTCCTCTGTCTCACTTGGACAAATCCCTATTGATTCTGCAGCATCAAATGAGCACTAAAAGCATGCTGGCACTTCCTATCAGCCACTACGGCCCATCTGCTAAGTCAGCATTTTGCCTCACACCAAATTACTCTGATCAGCTTGCAATGTGAATGAATGTAAGCACAATACCTCCTCTATGATGTCTCCGTTTTCAGCATGCACTTGGGCTATGGCCCCCAGGTCTCGAATAATGCAGAATATTTCATACATCTGCCAAGAGAGAACAGGTGCCCAATATCAGACCAACGATGGATTCTGCTCACTGGGGGTCACTGCTTCCACTGCACAGCAGCTGCCTGCATTACCTGGGCATCGGTGCACTGAAGCCTGTCCTTGTAGGCCATAAAAACCAGGAAGGAGTTCACACCTTGGGAAGAGAAAACGAGACGTGCAGTGATTGCCAGAGCTCAGAGCCTGGGCACGGCTGAGCTCTGTGTGGGCTCAGCTGTGAGGGCCTCTCCTATTCCTAAGCACTGTTACTCAGTGCACTATTTCAACAGAGAAACAGGCACACTGCTTTGCACGCAGCATTGCACACAACCCCTTTTGTTCCTACTGAACGCAGAACACGACTCACGGAGCAGAGTCAAAGCCTGAGAACTGCCAGCGTGTTTTATATGGATAAAGGCAACAATTGATTCCAAACTATGATCAAACCACAAACAAACTGTATTTCAAGAGAAGGTAAATATGAAAAATATGTTTTAAGCTCCAAATGGTCCATTACTCGGCTGCTCTGAGTTTTAATAGGAGATTCATTGCAATTTTTTTATGTTAAACAACCAATTAGGGCCTCGCTTGCAAGACTGCAAATTACACTGAAGTCATTTAGCGTTGCGTTAGCGTATCTGAAAGCAAAATGCAGCTCCAAACTCGGCATTAAGAATTAATGAAAGGCACAAATTCCTGACGCCCGGCCAGCACCTCCCTGGGCTGCATCCAAGGGATGCTCAGAGAGCGCAGGAATCAGAACACAAAGGACATCTCCGGGAAAAGCCCAACGCTTCACCCCATTCTGGAGCCCAACCTCCAACGTTTGCACTCGAACAGCTTCTGTAAGTCAGAGCTCCTTACCCTTGTCCTTCACCAGCGCCTCCAGCTCCTCCTGCAGGCCCTCGTGCCAGCGTGGGATGTCCATGTGCAGCGCGTAGTCGCAGCAGGCCCTGCTGTCAGCACGCTGCCGCCACTGCTCGTAGGCAGCCAGCAGGCTGGTCCCAGCCTCGGGCAGCACGTGGTCCACTGAAAAACACCACACAGAGCTGGGGGGCTGCCTGGCACCACCGTGTGTGGCTGGACATCAGCGCAGCCGCTGCCCCAAAGAAACACCCCGACAGCAATTCACATGCACAGAACCATCTGAGTTGGAAGGGACTTCCAAAGGCCAGCCCCTGCAGGGAGCAGGGATGTCCACAGCTCCGTCGGTGCTCAGAGCCCATCCCCTGCCCTGGGCTGCCTGCAGGGATGGGGCACCTCCACCCCCTGGGTGGGCAGATGGATGCACAGAGCTGGGGCAGGGCTTGCCGAGCTCCGTGCAGACAGGTGCTGCTCTGTGGGCTTTGGGATCAGAATAAGAACAAATAGAAATCAAAACTGACATATGTAACAAAGTGGAACCCACACTCATAGAGCTGATAGATTTATAAGTATAGTTGCATAGCTATTAAAATATACAAAATGGTGATTAACATTTTCTCCTGTTCTATTGTCTGAGATTCAAGTTGGGTATTAGGAACAATTTGTTCTCCAGAGAGCAGCCAGGCGCTGGCACAGCTGCCCAGGGGTGGGCAGTCCCCATCTACAGAGGTGTTCAGAGCTGCAGGGATGTGGCACTGAGGGACGTGGGCTGTGTGGGGGTCTCAGAGGGCTTTTCCAGCATTAATGGTTCTGTGGCTCTATGAGGTGAAGCAGGAACTGCTAAGTGTGTTCAATATACACGTGTTACAAGAGGAGGTTACTGAGAAGCACATCATGCATTCGACTTTGCTTTTTAATGCTTTGGTTACTACAGAAAAATGAGCATTTCTCTGCTAGGAGGAGAACGAAGCTCTGCCATGACAAAGGCCCTGCACAGCGCCCAGCTCAGCGCTGCCCATCTTACTTATCATCGTGGTTCCTCCCGCCAGGGCCGCCCTCGTGCCTTGGTAGAAGTCATCAGCGGAGTCCATCCCCATCACAGCCATCTGCAGCCTCGTGTGCACATCGATGCCACCCGGCACCACCAGCTGCCCGTAGGCATCCACTGTCCTCACCCCGCTGGGAACAGCCAGGTTCTCTCCAATCTGTCTGAACACAGCATTCAGGTGAACACCCAGCCCAGCCCCGCAGCCAGGAGCTTCGTGCAAACTGAACAGCACTGGGATCTGCCCGGCAGTGACATCACACAACTTCACTTACTTTATTAAGCCATCCTCCACGTATATGTCGGCATAGAAAGACTGGTCGTCGTTGACGATCTTCCCGCCCTTGATCAGAAGCTGCTCGCTCTAAGTGGACAAAAAACAAACGTAGGATTTCTTCCCGTGGACGCTGCTCACGGTGAGATGTGGGGTTGGGGCTGCAAGCACCACTAAGTGCATCTCATTGACCTGCTAATTTATTGACACAATTAGCTTTTCCAGTCCCGGAGAGGTGGTAACGCCTCGAGGCCTTTCCTCCCTTCAAAGTAAGGCTGCAAGCCGCTGTCAGATTGATGAGATCTTTAACCAGAAACGTTAGAGAGCTGCAGCATAATTAGAGGGCTTCTTTCCGACCCTATGCTGTATTAACGAATATCAGCGAGGCTGCAGTGGGCGGTGCTGGGGGCACAAACACAGCGAGGGACGCACGCGGGGCTGCCGACCGCCCCAGCATTGCGTGCTGCTGCGGGACAGCCTGCAAACACGTCGGGGTGCGGGGAAAGGGCCCTCCTGGGTGCATGAAGGAACCACGAGCAACGGCGCTGCCTTTCGGAAAAGGCATTTATCGCATCGCTATTGTTCGTGCGAGTCCCATAACATCAATCACGAGGAGCTGCGCCGGCTGCCCCACGGGCACAGAGCAAATCCCCGCCCCCGGCTGGGATGGCGGCTCCGATCCGCGCGGCTGCGCTCAGCGCGATGCGTGCGGGGACTGCAGGGTGAGCCGACGGGAAAACACAGGATAAAAAGGAAAAGAAAAATAAATAAATAAATAAAAAAAGCAGCGTCGCTGTCTGGAGATTTCCCTCACTCCTGCTCGGCAATAGGAGCAGGGAATCCCCTCCTACAGCAGCAGCGGCGGCGCCGGTTGGCGGAGCGCTCCCAAACAGAGCGGCGACAACAGGCGGAGGATCTCCGCCGGACCCCCGCAGCGCTCCGGGCGCGGGATGAAGCGCGGGGCATCGCGGGGCTCGGGGCGCTGCGGAGAGCGGCGCCGTCGCCTTTGTGCGCGGAGCGCGGCTTTGTGTGCGGGGCCGCCGGGCAGACAAAGGCGCAGAGCCGGAGCTCCGAGTCACAGCGGGTCACGCGGGGCCGCCGCCACCGAAGGGCCCTGCGCCCGAAGCCGCGATGCGGGGCTGGGGGTCGCGGTTCGGAGCCGAACGGCCCCAGCGCTGCGGGGCGCTCTCCCGAAGGAGCCGAAAGCTCCCAGCCGGGACGCGCGGCCAGCCTCGGCTCTTCCGCTCCCGCTGCCGGACGGCGCGAGCCCGGCTCCCCCCCCTCCGGAGCCCCTCACCGTGCCACGAGGGCCGCTCCTCTTGCCCGGGTTCGACATCTTCCACCGCTCCGTGTGTCTGCGTCGTGCCCGGCCGTGCGCGGCCCCGCGCCTGCGCGCCCCCCGCCGCCGGCTCCCCCCGCCCGCCGGGGCCACGCTCCCGCTGCTGCCGTCGGAAGCGGCTCCGCGGCCGCGGCGGTGGCTCCGTCAGAACCGGCCCGAGCAGTAGCTGCTCCTGGCACCCACGCTGACCGGCGGCGCCGTGCTGGCCGGCCCAGCCCCCGCGCGAGGCTTCCCCGACGGCACGGGACGGAGCGGAGGGCCCGGCCAGCCCCACGCGCACACAAACACACACAAACACGCACCTGCCGGCAGCCGTCGGACGTCCCGACGTCTCGACCCGCGGTGGCAGCCCCCGGAGAGCGCGGCGGCGGCGCGGGGCTGCTACTGCCGTCGGACGGGGTCGCGGAGCCACGGGACCGACCGCAGCCACCGCCGCCGCCGAGCGAGGGGAAATCCAACGTCTTGTTGTCGAAGGCGTCCTCCACGCTGCAGAACATCCCGCCGCGTTTCTGTCGCGGCCGAGGGCTGCCCGCTCCCAGACCCGCGAAGCAGGCAGGCAGCGGCTCGGCGCTCCGCTCCGCCATGGCCTGCACCGGGCGGCACCGCGCGGGAGGAGCGCCCGCAGCCGCTCAGCGCCCACCTCCGACGGCCGCGGCCCGTCCTCTGGGAGCGGCCCCCCGCCGCGCCCGGCGCTTCTCCGCGCCGCCCCCCGCCGCGGGCGGCACTCCGCAGCGATGGCCGCGCCGTGCCCCGGAACTCCGCGCTGCTGGGGACTCCGCGGTCAGCGGTTTGAGAGCGGCAGAGATCGGCGCTGAGCCCGGCGATAGGGGCTGCGCTGCGGGTGCGGGTTTTGTTCCGGGTATCATCGATGGGTCGGGTGGAACTTCAGCTGTTTAAAATTAGGGCATAATGGAAAGGGTGAGCGAAGTGAGTAACACCTGGCTTCCACCTGTGGCAGGGAGAAAACAAGTCGCCTATTTCAAGGTTTAAAACAGCTCTTTTTATTAAAAGTTTACAATAATTTATGTATTTTACAAATGAATAGAAAGTCTCTTGATATATATCATATGAATCACGATACAAAAATACGTGTAAAATTCTGTAATTGATCGATGCAGCCCCGCCTTGGGCCCAGCAGTCGTCGCCTCAGCACCGACCCAACGTTCTGCACTCGGGATGCGGCTGCTGGAGGTCACAGCGCGGCGCACAGCACGGCGGCCGGGGATTCATTTTCTCCGGTTCGCATCGATGTTCAGCGTTCCTTTTTAGCAAACACACCTCGCATCAGTAGGGGCTGTGCTGCACTATTCGCAGCACGGATTCCTGAGCCCCTGGGCTGCCGGTGGCTCCGTTTGGGAGCTGCGTAAGGCACTCGGGGATGCGCTGAAAGCTGGGGCGCTGCTGGAGCACAGCGCTCACTGACGGCCGCGCTCCTGCAGCCGGGTGAGCTGAGATCAGAGCGGCTCGTAGTTCAGCTGTGTTGCATCAGTCCAGCCCAGGCCGTGCCTGTGCCCAGCGCTGCAGTACCCGAACTGGGAGCACCTGCGACTCCTTCGGCGTTCCTCCAGAAGCTCCCCGTGCTGCACATAACACACTGCACGCTCTTTCCAAACTCCGGTAGGTGAAATCAGGCTGCCATAGCAGAGCAGCGGTGAGCGGGCAGTGCGTTCAGTGCGTGCCCCTCCGTCCTGTTTGGAGCAGGGCTGGGGCTGCCCAGGGCCCCTCAGCCCCCAGGACCGAGCCCCGAGCCTCCCCAAGCCGAGCACAAAGCTGAGCTTATGTTGAGCTCAGCAGCACGTCTGTGTCGCTGTCCTTCTGTGCCTTTAGACAGAAGAAACTGTTTTAAAAACATTCTTTGAGCCGTTGTTTTCTTTCCTATGTACATAACTTTTTACATGTAAATATTAACATCTACATAAACGTAATCCCTTATTTACACATGGACCCGTCCTGTACAGCTTTCTCATTAAAGAAAACACCGTAAGGAAGTCTAACCAAGAGCTGGACCTGTGCGGCACGCACACGGGACCGGGGTCTGAGTTACGGGGGATCTCAGTTTGGAGGCGGTTCTCTGCCCCACGCCGCCCCCCGGTGGGGTTAAGGCATTCTGCAGATGCCACAGAGCACATCCCGGGCCTTCCTGGCTTGCAGAATCTCCACGAGGGCCCGCCGTGTGCCACACACAGCTCTGTGCAGTGCTGCCACGTAACTGAGTGCGGTAAGACGTTGCGTTTAAGTGCAATTCAAAACGGACGTTTGGGATTTGACTTCTTTGTGCATAAAATGTGGAAGGGACTGTTTGGCTCATCTGTGTCACCCCAATGTAGGTGCTTGTGTGGGGTGGAGCTGGGTCGGGTACATGACTCCTATCAGATATATGCTGATATCGAAGTCCATAACCTTTGATTCTCGTTTTGTCCCATTATTTCAGCACAGATGAAACACTCTTCTGAACAATCTGAGCTCTGACAGTTCTGCTGTTGGCTCCCGTGCTGCTCAGTGCCCGGTGTGAATGGAGGGCTGCTGGACCAACACCAGGGCTTTAGAATTTTGTTATCAACGGGTTCACTTCTCAGCTTTCTAAAGCTGCCGTGGGTTGCAGAAGCGGTGCGGGCACCTATGGGAGAAACAAACACAGGGGTGAAGCACAGCCAGAGGCCCCTCCTGCAGCGATGCTGATCCCAAACACTGCAGCACTTCTGGGGACCCCCTCCCACACTGCGGGGTGTAACTGCTGGGCAGAGCAGCCATGCAGGGCTGAAACAAACTGCTTTGGGACACAGAGCCAGCGTTGGCGTGGCTCCCAGATAGGAGCCTTTAGCTCCTTCAAAGCCTTTTGTTCGTTTGGCAGCATATGGTGCTACTGGTGAATCTGCACTACACCTGTGTGGAACTGTCGTGCAACCGCGCAGTTGTGTTTAATTGCTTAATGATGTTTGATTGCTTTTTAGTAAGACGAATCTATTAGCTAACAACTGTAATTGTACACAAACCGTGTGGAACTATTTCTAAGTAAGGAAAAAAATATGGGGTGGTGTATTTGCAGCTGTTGGTGCTCCGCAGCCACCCTACCAGAGCAATTATTGCAGGCTGGGCAGGCTGTGCTGGTCTGGCAGGGGTGAGTGGTGCAGCCCCCATCTCCATGGCTGTCACAGCACTGCCATCTCCTTCACAGCCCCCTCATGGTCCTCCTGTCAATTTGTGGCAGCCCCGGGGCTTTTCCTGCTCATTACGAGAATGAAGCCAGCCACTGGGACAGCCCTACTTCAGCAAAAGCCACCGACGGAACACGTTTGCCTACATCTGCCTCTGCAGATCTTTGTAAGAAAGCCATCACAGGTCTGAGCTCCTCAGACAGGTTCTTTTCCTGGCGGAGGTTCGTCTGGGAGCTCTAATTGCCCAGTGGGGCAGACACATCCCGCACAGCACCCGCACTGCTGCTCAGGGCAGCCTCCTGCCACGCACTGCCCTGCTGCTCTGTGCCCACTCACACCACGGCCTGCTGCAGCCCTGCACCTCACCCAGCCTCCTCTCCTGCCCTCCTGTCACTGCTGGAACTACTGGTGGAACCCTGGGCTGTGGGCTGGGTGCAGACACATCCCTATCCTTAGGAAGCCAGGCTGAGAAGCAGGAGCTGCACAACAACACCTGGAACTTAAACTTAAGCCAGGCCAAAGAGTCGTTGTTCTCACTCTTCAGAATTGTCATTCTCCACAGTACATCTAAGAAATCCTTCCTGCAGCTCTGTCTATGCACACTGTGGTGCTGCTGGCAGGGACACACCAGTCCCTCACCGTGACACCACTGGGCAGCTGGACCTCCTCCTCAGCCCCACCACACGAGATCTTTACAGATGAGGACGAACACGACAAGCCGTGACTGACAGCACTGTGACTTACACAAATGAAGTTTAATCTAGCTGATTTGTGTGTGTACTCAAAACTCCATTCCTCAGACAATAGTTAAGGGCTATGCTGTGCATCTCAGCCCCACCAAAGTGAAGGAACACAAAGCCCACACGTCCCCAGCTCACAGTTCATTCCTGGGACTGTGAATGAATGAAATGGGAAAGATTGACAAAGATGAGTTTGTTTTAGCTGGTCAGTTTCCCTTGTTTCCTCCCTAACAGAATAGGATCCTGCCCTGTCTGGAAGATACAGTCTTGAAATGAGAGTAAACCAAGGAGAGAATGCTTTGGACCTCATGGAAATGAGATCTGCAGTGCTGCAGCCCCCCTGAAGGGGAATGATAAAAAGGGCAAAGTTTGTTTCAGAAAAGAGTGCTCCATGGATCATTACCTCTACAGGGCAAATCTCAGCTTCTGTGCCGCGTTAGGGCTGAATGGGTCACTCGATTACAGCTACTGCCTTGCTGGTTTTGGTGAACAAAACATCGCATTGCCAACATGATACCCAGGGAAAACAGTTGTCACTGCAGAGCGTGTAACCCGGCTGGCCTGCCAGGACACTGGCAGCACGAGCAGAAAGCTCTGTGTGACACTGCTCCAAACCTCAGCTCTGTGCTGGATGCTGCTGTTTGAGCAGAGCACGCTGTCCTGCCCTGTGGATGGGAGCCAGCAGACACTGCTGCCGAAATGCAGCAGCTGTGGGAAGGCCTGACAGATGTGGGGGCCCTTTTAAATGTTAATCAAGGCGTTTAACCCCATATTTATGCGAGCTCACAGATCAGAATTTGACTCTTCCACGAAAGCACAGACCCACAGTTCAGGAGGTTTGAGGGGGAGGCCCTGCAGGAACTGCAGCACTGAGAGATCAGAGACCGCCCTGCTCTGTACAGCAAACATGAGGACACTTGTATGAATTAATTGTGCGCTCGGCATCAAACGCCACCCCGCAAAACAGGGCTCTGCACATGAGGTCGTGCTTTGACCATTTCGATGGCTTCCATCCTTTCACTGAGCTCTCCTGAAGAACGCACGGCGAGCACACAGCTCTGCTTTTGTTCACCTCTGGGTCTGGAGCTGTTGTGCTCCCAAATCTCAGCAGGAAACTCAATCAAACAAACCCTGTGCTATTCAGAGGTGGTGGAAGCACCGTGCTCAGGCCCTCAGAAAGAGAGCAGAAGTGAATCTGTTCATCTGACTGGAATGGTTGGCTGCAAGCTGACCTTAACAGCAATACAAGTCAGTAGAAATATTTTTCCAGCAATGTTAATTCTAAGCATTTAACTGTCTGGGGGGTCCTGCTTCATTACAGAAACATTGTTCTCTGCTTAGCATTTTAGGTGTCTGCATTTTGTAGCTGTATCTGACGGAGAAGGACATGATGCCATTGTCTTTTCTGGGTTTGTGTCCAATTAATGCAACAAATCAGTCCTGTGTGAAGTCTGTTGCTCTGGAGCAGCATCTCACATAACTTCCAGAAAGCAGACTTTCTGCTTACAAGGAAAACCTCATCAGGTCTGCTTCACACTGTTTTCTGGTGGAATTGGCTGAACAGTAATTTGCAGCCTTTCACTTTGGCTTCATGAACTGAAATCCCTCAGTGATCAAACCTCCAATCTGCGCTGTGCTCAGGCACCACCGTGTCGTTATTTCTGCCCGAGGTTCCTCCCTCTCACCTCGTCTCCAGACACTGCAAATTCGGGCTGACACTGTCATTTCTGTGCATTTCTATGCACTTCAGCCCATATAAATCCCTGAAATATTAAAGCAGAAAAACGGTGCAACGAGGCGCTCCACACTTTTCTGCATGTTGGTTATTATTAGTCTGCAGGAAACCCCTTTGTTAATACTGAGCCACATTCTGCTCTTTACTGGGATCAATTACACAGGATTTACATCACAGTAAACACCAGCAGACTTCGAGCCTTCTGCTTTATATGCTCCCATTCATCCCACTGGGGGGAGCTTCCTGAAGTCCTGAATTTCCCCTATTTGGCTCATGCTAAACAAAGATGTTTTGAGTCCTTCTGCACAGCAAAGGATCCCCAATTAGTATTCTAATAACGTAGCTTATTAACCTTGCCTCCATACCCCTGTGAAGTAAGCCTTTTACAGCCCCTTTGAAAATAAATGGAAATATACAGGATGTGGCCGATGGAACAATGAAGCAAAATTTAAGCTCTAGCAGCTCATCATCTCTCCTGTGGATCGTTTCTGCAAAAATGTGCTGCTGACCTTAAAAAAAATCTCTTCTGATAACTGAAGCACACCAATAAAAAGTGCAGCATGATTACACCGCCAATAAATAAAGTGATTTAGAGAAAAGTAATTATCTACCAAAGGAACAGGATAGCATGGACAGATCCTGGACAGAAGCATGGACATAAGGCCGTGGGGTGACCTCACTGCAACCTAAGGGGAGCCTACAGAGGGGAGGGGAATCAATTCTTTGAAAGGGTTGATGACTGCAGGACGAGGGGAAATGGTTTGAAGTTGAGGGAGGGAAGATTTATGTTGGATGTCAGGGGGAAGTTCTTTGCTATGAGAGCGGTGAGGTGCTGGAGCAGCTGCCCAGAGAGGCTGTGGATGCCCCGTCCATCCCTGGAGGTGTTCAAGGCCATTGGATGGGGCTCTGGGCAGCCTGGGCTGCTATGAAACGTGGAGGTTGGTGGCCCTGCCTGTGGTGGGGGGCTTGGAGATTCATGATCCTTGAGGTCCCTTCCAACCCGGGCCATTCTGTGATTCTGTGATCCAGCAGTGGTGTAAAAGGAGGTGACCCGACGGGACAGCTGGCAGCAGAACTCTGCTCTCCAGCTTCACTGCTGGGCAGGTGTGAAGGCGCCCAGAGGTGCCATGGGGAGATAAAAAGATCAGGTGCTGAAGATCTCGATTTGGCGTTTCTAATTGCTCTCCTGCCTGCAGTAGGAAAGAACGCTGAATATTCTCCGTTAAAAATGGTACATCCACTCCTAAAGCAAATTCGTGCTGCTGAAGAAGAAACAGGAGGGTAGAGCTGTGTCACTGCCTGGGATTACTGTGCACCGTGAGCCCGAGGGCGGCCCACTGCTGCTCACGGGGGTCAGGAGGAGGCAGCTCCCCGTGCTCTGCAGGGCGTCCTGCATGCCCCGTGTGCTGAATGGCAACGGCGCCCACCTCGCAGGCTGAGCTCTGCCAACACCTAACATTTCCAATACCTAAGTTTAATTAGAATAGTAAATACATTGCTATCTTGTATTATCAGTAGGAAACCTTTGCAGACGTGAATCTGGATTGCTGCCTGAGTGCGATCCTGCCCCACGAGGGGTGTCTCCCTCTGAGGGCAGACACAGGAACCGCCTCCGTCGCTCTGCGTTATCTGCTCCGCTCCGCAGCGCACTTTGACATCAGGGCCGGCTCCTGAGAGCTGTGCGGCAGCCCGAGGGCAGCAGGGAATTGTTCTGGGAACCCCGACAGCAGCGTGTGCTGCGCTGCTCCCGAGGGACGGGGCTTCTCTTTTTAACTTCTCTTTATTAAGCGAGATCAACGGGACAAAAATAACGGCTCTGGGGGCGCTTAAACGCTTCTACGGGTCCGAGAACAACGAGCCCCGGCGGCGCTGCCGCCCCCTAGCGCTGGCAGCTCGCAGCGCCGCCATCGCCGCCCCGCCGGCCGGAAGTCAGTGAAGAGCAGCCCCGGAAGTAGCGGGCTCTGCCGCCCCGCAGCCGCTCTCTGTGCTGCAGCGCCCCCTTGCGGCGCGGCGGAGCTCTGTGCAGGAGGGTTGGGGGCGGCCCCGTTTCAGATCGGTAATTTCCAGCCGCAGCCCTGCGCCGTGTGTCGGCAGGCTGGGCGGGAGGGAGCGCTGCGGAGCGGCACGGCGGCGGCTTGCGGCTCCTTCAGGGCTGACACGTTCCAGCTGATCCTGATGGACTCTGCTTTTGGGAGTGAGCACTGATTTGGAAAAAATAAAAGCCCAACAACGAAACAGCTGTGCTCATACTGAAATTCGGTGTCGAAATTATGGACTAAAGTAAGACAAACAAACAAGTCATTTACATAAAGACCGTGGACTATTCCATTTCTTCTCTGCGTTATTATCACAAATAGGTTGAGGGAGCCAGACCGACCGCCACGCAGTTACGAAGGAAGTCATACATGTAATTATATAATAAATCAGCTTTTAGGAATCTCCTGCCTTACCTGTCGGAGCTCCCTGGCTTCGCGTTCCTCCCGGTGCTCCCAGCGGTGGGCAGCGCTGCTCCCTGCAGGCTGGGGCTCCAGGAACAGCAGGCGGCTCCTGTCATCCACCAGCAGGTCCGGATTTACACACCTGGCTCCAGTTCCCATGTGGCGAAGTACTGGTGGGACTCCCCTGGGGTTCTTCCTCCTCACCTGTTGCTATCCAAGATTCCCTCTCCTGGCTCCGAGCCCGGCCTCGGGCACATGCTCTGCATATCCGTGCCTGCGCTCCTCGTGCCACCTCCCACATTGGGATCAGGGATGGTGTGTTTTCAGGTTCTTTCTCAAGTTGAACGTTTTAATGGACAGTGTTGGGCCTGTTAGCATCATTCAGGAATAGCAAGCTCCAAATTAGCATGCCAGTTTTGTCATCGTGCTGCGCAGCATGGCCTACTGACAGCTCACAGCCAAGTACAGTTTCATTTCCTGAAGGGTTCAAACAGAGCTTCACGTTTTCCCCTAATCCTGGCCTGGTGGGGCAGTCAGCAATTTGGGCAGACCCTGTGCTGTGATGAAATGCCTGGAACACAGCGCACTCTCGTAGCTCACGTTTATCTTTTCAGGAGTTATTCACCTGGAGCTCCCTCTATAAATTTCTTTCAAGACAGATTTGTAAATAACTATGAATCACAAATATAAATGACTGACATATAAAACGGGACATAGTCACTTCCACAGAGAAGCAATTCTCTACCTGCTTAGCAGGGAACTAAAATATATTCAGTGTATCTGAATTAGTATACTGCTCCTTAGGTAAAGCTGAGTTATTCCAAGCAGCAGAGACAGGCTTGGGAGAAGCCCATAACTGTTAGCAGAGGCAGGGCTTTTTGGCTTTCTTCTTTGTCAGCTTAGTGCCAGCTTTTGAAAATGCATGGACAGAGGTTTCAGCGGTGCAGACCCCGCCTGTGCAGAAGTTCCCACACAGCCTGGTTCATCTTCAGTCTGAAAGGATCATAGGGTTCGCTCCTCCATCTCCAGCAGCAAAATACAATATATATTTGGCTTTCTTGACATTGCAATGTCTCTTTCTCTGTCTTGGCAACCAATGCCATCTTCCACTTAGTAACAGTAGAAGCAATTCCAGCTTCATCAGTAGGCTGAAACAAGAAAAATACATTAAAACATGGATCAAAGAAAAGAAAATCCATTCCTAAATAACACGCACAAAAATTCTGTAAGGTTCATATTTGCATATATCTGTTTGAATTGCACAACAAGTAAAAAAGCATTTGTGTCGTATCCCATTGACTTCCGTGAGTAACAGAGACCGTTCCTTCCAAAGCTGCTCATGGCCAACGTGGCAATCTCTGCCACCTCTCCAGGCACAAATGGGTTGGCCTTTTTTCTCCTGTTTTCATGAGATAATGGGTAATCCCAGCAACACTTCGGGCACACGTTAATTTAAGGTGTGGGCAGCTCTAGAGAGTGCATGGACACAGCCGGGGCAGGCTGTGCAGCACTGGTGGGCTCTGTGCCACGTGGGAAGAGGAGGGGACCCAAGCAATCCGAGTGCTTACCTTCTGCATTTGGCCTGGAGGGCTATGACCAAAGAATGAAAGCTAGAGAGAAAAATAAAAACAAAAATAAAAACTGAAAAGGGGAGGGAAAAGAGGAAAAAATGGAAGAGAAGAAAGAGAGTGAGATTTTACAGTGTGTTTAGCTGAGAATAAGCCATGGTTACAGACAGTGCAACAAATCTTTGTGTTGGGAAGCAATACCGACTGCAGGGTGACCCCCAGAGCCAGCTCTGCTCAGCTCAGGCAGTTACCTGCATCCCTTGGGGCATGGGGAAACACGGCCCAGCTGCAGCCTGGGGCAGGCAGGCAGGGAGAGCAGCAGCTGAGATCTTCTGATACTCCAGAAGTATGCACTGCTAAGGCTGGAGCTTGATTTTGGGCAAGAGTTCAGCTCAACAACTATTGTGCCTGCGGTAAGGGGAGACTTAGACTGGGTATAAGAAAGAAGTGGGAAGTGAGGCACTGCGTGGGCTGCCCAGAGAGGGGGTGGTCCCTGCAGACAGCCCAGGGCAGGGAATGGGCTCTGAGCACTGATGGAGCTGTGGGTGTCCCTGTGCATTGCAGGGGGGCTGGACCTTACAGGTCCTTTCCAGCTCAAATGATTCTAAAATTCTATGATTCTACAGTTCTGTGATTCTGCAAGTTCCCTCTTGGCAATTGCTCAAGGAATAGATGTTTCACATGAGGGTCACGTTAGGGCAGAATGTGAGTTATGGTTTGGCCAAAATTGAAGCTGTAGGAGGAGAAGTGGCGCCGGGCACGTGGGAGCTGCTTCTGTGTGAGATTCAGGTGGGAGCTTTGGGCATAGGGAGAGAACTGCGAGAAGGTAATTTATGCACAGCATCACTTTTTGTAAGATTATTTTCTTAGCAAAGATGGAATGAAGATACAGACATGCACACATCATGTATCAGCTGCTTCATCTGCATTCTCTTACCTTTTCCTCTAACTCTTTTATTTGTCTTTTTTGGCCTTCAATTCTTTCTTCTAGCTCTTTAATTCTCTGTTCAATTTGAAATTTAAGAAGAATATATTAACCAACCGAACACAAACGTACCCAGAAGATGTATTATTTTCAGGGATGTGACTCGCACATATCTCTTCTAAAAAACAAATGCGTGTTTTAAGCCATAGACGAGTCCTCTGTTAGTGCAGCACCACGCACGACAAACCCACAAAAGCCAGGCTGCCATTTCAAGGGATGCTCTGAGGCAAACCAAACCTGGCTCCAACACCAGGGACCCCGGCGCGGCCCTGCAGGGGTGGCATGGATCTCAGCGTGCCCCTGCGATGAGTGCTGCCTGCCCACTGCAGCACATACCTGCTGGGCGTGCTGGACGAGCTCCATGCGCTCGCGCAGGATTTGGGCGTCCCTCTCCCGCAGCTCGCTCATCACCTGGCGCTTCCACTGCTCTACCGCGCTCTTCAGTTTCTCTTTCTCCTCTTCTGAAAGAAGTTCGGAAATTTTGGCTCCAGCTTCTTGCTGCAGGGCATCATAGAGCATGGCTTCTAATTCCAGAATTTGCTAATCAAAAATAATATATACGGCTGTCAGCTCAACGTGGTCACGGGTGGTGGGAGGGTTCAGCGGGGAACTGGTCGTCCTTCCTCTGTACGACAAGGGGAGGGCTGGGGGCAGCATCCTGCACAGGGCAGCACAGAGCTCAGCCACAGGCAGGGCGCTGGGAGCCCCGTGCTGCAGGGCTGTGGGCTGAGTGGCTGCTGGGAGGGCCCCGGTCCCCCCGTGTGCCACCCAAACCTTGGGGCTCAGCTCCTGCTTTCACGGAGTTGGCGGACGGTTGCGGAAAGGGAAAAGACGAAGTAGTGTGGTGGGAACCTCTGGGCTGATTGAAAATGTCAGAGATGTCTGCTGTGATAACTCAGCTGAATTCAAAACGAGCAATTTGCTCCATCTGAGGTGGCTGTTGCTGCTTTTTTATTATGACTTAGCAGAGTCGGGACGGAGTAACACTCGTATTTACAAGAAAACAAGGAATTGCACTTTGGAGCTGCAGACATGGGTGAGAGCAGCAGTAGCTGCTGCGTCGCTGCAAGGATGGTGGGATATACAAGAAGGTTCTCCTTCCACTTGTAGCAATAACCCCAGCAAGCGGGCTGACCATAGCTGCCCTAACAAAACCCCACTGCTGGGAACACGTTGGGCTCCACACCTTGCTTAAACACCGTTATACCTCTCTGCTTAAATTGAGTTGCGAATAAAATGGGAAGAACTGAGAAATTCAGTGTCTTCGGGGCAGTTGTATCTGTGTGACAAAGCGTTTCTTGGAACAAAATCCTCAGCAGCAATCAAGGGAGTGAAAGCCGTGCAAAAAGTGTGGCGGTTCAGGCTGGTAATCGGCTTGGCTGTGGCTGCAGGGGAGATTAGCAGCAGCTCGTCTTGGGCAGCACAAAGGGAACATGGATGTGAGACAAGTTACACAAATCAGAATGGCTTTTACCGTTGGAATTTCAGGGAAGAACAAAGCTTCCTGGCTGCTTTCAGCCCGCATTTGTGCGTGTGCAGAAACTCACTGCGCTGCCTGAGAATGTGGGGAAGTGCAGATAATCCTCAGCCAGTTCTGCACGGACGAAGGCTCACTTCATTATGCTCCTTCCTTCTGCTCCAGTGGCAGACAAAGAGCACCAAGCTGAGCATTTTGCCAAACCAGGCTTAAGTCATCCACACAGCACTGAAAAGTGTACTGAAAGCTCTCCCAAGTGGTTTGACATCTGAGCAGATTATGGGTTCCCAAAAAAGAGGTGTAAAAACCCATTGCTTCTCAGGAAGCATAACTGTCCTCAGGATTTAAGGGAAACCAAAAGAATAGGCTAAATCTATAGGTCAAGGTGTGCATTTATGCCTATATTATGACTACACAAGTACTTTCACTGGAGGAAGTAGAATGGCTGCGGGCTGAGGAGGTGGTTGAAATGGCATAGGATCCATTAGTGCGTGCAATGAACCTCACCTAACAGCAGTTTCGTTTCAAGTGTGCAGAATCCCATAATATCTCCAGGTATTTTGGTGGCAGAGACCATAATCTAAGATCTAAGAGAAAGTCTAGGCAAAAATCTCTCTTTCATAAAGAAAAGCACTATCATTAACTACAGCCTCTGCTAAATTTAAATCTGTGTTTAATAACTTTACATTTAGGTCCTAAACCTGCAGGGACCACGCACACCCAAGGACCACCATCCCCAAGGAGCTCACTATGAGACCAGGGCACAGAGGATTTGCTTAGCATTCCAGCCATGCAGTCCTTGGGTCACTCCATGAGCAGCAGTGGCAGAAGCAGAGGGCATTTCTGGAGACAGCACAGCACAACCTTACAGGGGGGAAATGGGTCCCTCTGGCACTGCCCGGTCCTCACCTTGTGCGCCTGGTCCAAGGACTGCTTCCTGAAGTCCAGCTCCTCATCCAGGTAGCCCTTCTGCTTGCTGAACAGCTCCTGGTGCACAGGGAGGTGCAGTCAGTGCTGTGCCTGCCCTCCCTGCCTTCCTGCAGTTCCCCCCCTCCCCATTCCCATACCTTTTCATTCTCCAGATCCAGCATCTTCTGCTGCAGTGCGGACTCAGTCACCTCAATCTGCTGGAGCCACTGTGCACACAAAGAGAGCAGGGCTGAGGCAGAGGCTGGGGGCTGCTGGGACACAGGGCCACAGGCAGCAGTCAGCCCTCACTGGAAATTCAGAGTGCATCTTTGCACTGCAAACATGCAGTTAGCTTCACTGATTGACAAGGGAAGGATGGAACCTACTGTGACACCTTCACTTTTATAAGAATTTGTGATGGAAAAAAAACATTAGTTCCAAGTTTGCCATTTGCCCTCCAACATTTCCCTAATTAAATAGCTTTTTAAACCAAACAGTTTGTGCACATGGCTCGAATTTTCTCTCTATTCTGACAAGAGCCCATTCAGGTAGCCCTATAGGGAATCATGGCCTTTGGTGAACACCCTCTGGTTCATCCCCAGCACCTCCAGCAGCTGCTCTGAGCACCAGGGCTCATCGTGGGGCTCCGCAGCCGTTACCTTTTCAGCCAATGTGAGAACTGTCCTTGCTTGTATGACAACCACTTGCTCCTCGTTGGTCAGGTTCTGCACAAGATCAGAGCAGAATTACAACAAGTCCCGGCGCCTGGCATGTAACCCAGCACTGGGCCACTGCTGTGTGAGATAAATACGAAATTAAATCATTCGAGCAACAATAAACCAAGGCAAATAAAAATAGCATTGTAACGCAGCGTTGCTGTAGGAACAGCTGTAATTAACTACTAATGCTGAATGGTGATCACACAGGTGGGGAGTTCTTCTAAAACTCTGGCATTAAGAAAGAAGATGCAGACACCAGATCTTGTTTTTGTCCAGCAGGGAATAAAAGCAGCTGCACCACACAGAACTGAGCCTCGTGGGACGTGCTGTTAGAGGAGAGGTGCAGTCCTTGGCCTTTCCTTGCATGCACAACAGGTGTGACTGCGGGCACAAGGCTGGAGCAGCAGGGTGGGAGGTGAGCCCTGGGCGTAGGACTGACCTGCCATCACCACTTCCAGTCCCGCATGGCCTGACATGAACAAGGGCTCATCTTTCTGCCTTTCCCAGGGCCAGCCTCATTCACTGATGCTTGGGTTTATGCGCATGCTTTTATTCTCCACACCCCAAGGATTTTAGGATTTGTCACGCTTCTGCCAATACAAGCATCCTTAACTGCAGCAGCAGTAAATATTGCTAATTACTTCAGTATCTTCTGATTGCTCTGCTATCTCCTAGCTTCAGGGCTGTCTGGAGGGGCAGATGGAGGGTCTGAGCAGTGAGAGGTGCTGTTCTGACTGCTCCATGTGCCCCATGCACAGGGACACCCACCTGCAGCTGCAGTGTCTCTGCTACACAGGTGTGTGGGTGCACACAAGATGTGTATGTGCGCAATCACTCCGACTTGATACAGGTGAAACACTTTCAAACTTCTTACTATTTGTTTCTTCTTCTCCTACTGCTGTTGTAACTTGTTGCGTAACATCCTGCTTCCATTTAAACGTTTTTGGCATTGGACAAAACTAAAACACACAGCAGTTAATGGAAATGTAAAGCAAATGCAGAGAACAAAACGTGTGTGAGCAGCGTCGAGAAAAAAAAAAAACAGAAGCACGAAAATCCAAAATTCCCAAGTATTTTCTAAACCATTCATTGGCAATTTAGAAGCAATACTGTGGTATCGAGGTCCTGTGCAGCATTTGCAAGAAGGCACTCAACAAAAGCCTTGACAAGCTGGGGAGCACATAGCGTGCAGCTCAGCGCCCGCTCTGCAGACAGCTTTGGCCATTGCAACCCAAGCAGCTTTGCTACAATAAACGTGAGGACAACGCATACCAAAGCATGCACAATATATTAAAGGAACATACACTTACGGCGTTATCCCCTAAAATGTCCAATTTTTTCATCAGCTCTGCCACTACTATGTCCTAACAAGAGAGGAATGGAAAAAGCAGGAGTCAGAACAGAGTGTCGGATTTGATTTAGAGAAAGGAGAGCCAGACGTGGGGATCCTTACTGTGACACCTTCTGCCTCGCAGTAAACCTGGAGAGGGCTTTTCCCCTCCGTGAAGGGAACGTGGTGGAAGTTGATAGCAGGCGATCTTCTTTCTCTCTCCTGAAAGAAGCATTTTCTGATTACTGCACTGCTGTTGTTGTTACATGCACCAGGATTGCCTCCAGCAGCTGGCAGAGCAGCTCTGCCACGGGCACGGCGGCGGTGCTGGAAGTAACCTGGGGTACTTTTCCTCTCGTCAGCACCTTCACTGAGTGCTGTGTCTCACAACAAGGCAGTCGGGACGGGCCCAGCTGTGGTGCCCCAGCCCCAGTGACACGCAGTGTGGGGCAGCAGCACAGCCCTGCGGCACGAGCTCACCTCCAGCTCCAGGATCCTGAACTCCAGGAGCTCGTTCTGGTCTTTGACGTCCTGCACATCGTGCTTCAGGCGAGCCTCCTCTGCTTCCATTTGTTTGATCTGTACAAGAAAGCAATACGCCTTGGTACCATTTTCTGCATTCCATAAGCAATAGATGTTATTTGAATAACACCAGTAGAAGTGCTGGGCACCTTTTCCACAAGTTCTTGGTTCCTTCTGTACAGTGCTTGCTTCTCCTCAATCCACTTCATGTCCTGGGAAACACAAATGGTTGATAGTATGGGTGAAAACCATCAGTGTTTGGCACAAGCACAGCAGCACGTCGTTCATTAAGTCACACATACAGAGAGGAATGATGCTGCATAGGAAATTGCAACTCTGTTGTTTGCCTGTGATGCAGCAGAGCAACTCATCCATCTTATTTGAGAAAGTCTGGAGAGTACAAATGGAATTTAAAAACTCTAATGACCAAAAAGAACTAAGGTTAAAAAATGTTTGCCTTCAGAGGGCTATGTCTCACCACCCAGTTCCTGTTAAATTTTGGTCACGTGGATGCAAGTCATGTTGGTGGACATGAGGCAGGCAGCCAGCAGCCTGCACTGGGCACTGCCTCCCACCCCCAGCTCTGACAGCTTCCCCACCTTTTCCCTCCTTCAGCATAGCAAACTCTTACCGAGCTACAAGGAAAGCTGGCGATGGAAGCTTACTGTAATGCATGCAGACCAAGCGTTTCGTTAGAGAATGGCCATCCTTCCCTCGCACTCCCCTGCCCACCCTGCACTGCAGCTGCCCCTGGGATGGGGCAGGGGCTGAGGGCATTACCTGCCCCTGCTCCGCCAGGGCCTTTTCCAGGTCCTCTATCTGAGCCTGGGATCGGTGTATCTCTGCTTGGAGCTGCTCACGTGTCTGTAGGAGAGGAGGGAAAAACACCACAGAAATAAATAAGTAAATACAACTTTCCCTAAAAGCCGAAAGCTAACACAGGTACGGAAAATGCTTAAAACATCAAATCCTTTTCACAAATAATTTTAACAGCTCTATGGCAGGGTAAATTCGGGGCTAAGCACGCAGCATTGGTCACTCACTGTGAAACGAAGCCTACAAGATGGCACGACAATTTTAAGATTTTAGATGAACATTCTGGTGGTAGGTACAAGAACGGGACAGGACACATGGCTTCTTACAGCCGACCACAGGAGGTGCAGCTGGCAGCCCTCTGTGCTCCACAACGAGGGGGGTGACACCAGCAGGCAATGCATGCATTCGTCTCGCCATGAAAACCAGTGCAAGGAGTGATGTGGGACTCAGCAGAGAGCACACTGTGTGAGCAGGGACACACTGACAGCACGCACTGCTCCCTGTGCACTCAGTGCCCTTCCTTCTGCTCCTACTGCACGGTATGCCATTCTCACCCACGCTCATAGCTTCCTTCTTAAATATCCAACGCCTCCCTGCATTTTTGAGGGAGAGCACATGGAACTGTCAGTAGCTGTTTTATTCATCAAATGCTATGTTTATAGAATGTTTTCTTTTCTCAAACCATTTATCTGCTCTTTATCCTGTCGTTTGCAAATGAAAATGATCCTTTTTTGATCGCTATGCCTGCATCTTTCTCTTAGGCTTCAGACTGCCAGCTGAGAGCACCCTTACTGGCTGTGTTCTCCCTTGCACTCTGTGCCCCAGCAGCTACACGACACACTGTGTCCTTGTAGCACAGAGCAGATTCCTCATGACCAGAACGTCTTACATCTGATAAGACATCAGGTAAGGAAATGCCACTAGAGGCGATGAAGCTGCGTGGCCATGTGAGCCAGGCAGACAGGCAGAGCTGCACAGGGCACTTGGAAACCTCATTAAGAAGATGAATTTTGGGGCTATAATCCATATTATGAAGAATCAAATAATTAGAATCCAGAGGAACTGAATAACAGGCATCATGCATTTAAGGTCAACCATAGTGGACTTTTATAGAAAGAGAGCTTAATTTTAAGGATTTCCCATTAAAAATCTGGCTGAATTTCTCTTAATCTGATCACGAGGTGAAAACAGCAGAAGGAATTCACCTCGGCAAGCAGCGCAGGCTGTAGTGGGCTGGGCAGGAGGGAGGGAGTGGGGTGGGAATGGGGATGGGACCCCCCCATGGGATCCCCAATCCCACAGCCCAGCCAGGTGCCAGAGGGCAGCTGACAGCTGCAGTGTGAAGAGGTACAACAGCACGGTGCACACAACAACAGCCCTTTAGTGCATGTAATATAAGCCATTTAGACCTTAACTTCTCGCTCTGCATCCAATGTTCCTCCGACCTGTTCCTGCAATAGGGCGTAAGCGCGCTGCAGAGCCTGGTACTCCATCGTCAGCTGCCGGAACCGCAGTTCTGTCTCTTCTTTGGCCATGCCCTGAAATTGTTCAAAACAAGAGGTAATAAGTTAAAATAATAACAGTAATAATAACAGATGAGTGGATAATTGCTTTCTCTGGAAGCACTTCTCTAGAAGTGCTGAAGTCACTACTATTAGAATGCAATTTGGGAAGTGCAGCACTGAAGACCTTGTTTGTGTGCTCACACTATTGCTCTTCTGTCCAGTAATCACCTCCCGCATACACCTTACTAAGATAAAATATACAATTATATAAAAGAAACAGAGAGAATCTCCTTCTCCTTGAGAAGATGAAGACTTCTGTCTGAGTCATACACTAGTAACTGGGTGACCCTATATTACTTTACCAGGCAAAGCCATCACACGTGAAGGTGAAACCAAGCTTTCTTGCATCACGAATAGGTTTCCAGTCTGCAGATTGACTCACACCTAACATCTCAATTATTAAAACAGGAATCTGGAGATACCAGCTGCAGAAATGGTGACATCAACAGGAAGAGCACCTTTCGTCTTCTTTCCCCTCCTTACCACATCCAGCACTGCGTGCTTCCATGTCAGGCTGACCACAATATTTCACTCTACATGAGATGAAATGACACTGTGGGTGCATGCAGAAGCTCAGAGCTGTCTGCATGGGGGGAAATGGCAATAGAAGAGTGAAAAACAAATAGGTTCCAAAAAATAGATTCAGCCTCCTGCAGTGCAGCTCGCACCTGGCAACCACTTGTGTATCTTTTAGGGTAGAAATATCATTGTTTAAGTTCCCTTTCAGAACCAAGAGATCTTATTACAACCTATGAAACAAAGTGACAGAAGAGAAACTGCAGCTATCATAGCCTGCAATGGCTACTGTCACTGTTAGCAAGTGGTGTTCATTACAAGGCTCTTGTTAAGCTGAGGAACAGGGCTGGCATACACCAGGGAGTGCATCTGTAGGGAAGAGGTGCAGAATGCTGGAAACAATCCTTTCCCTCCATTAGACACACTCAGAGTCCCAGAAACACCATATCCTCAGAGCATTGCAGGGAGCCAGCTCTTCCCCAGCACCGTGCTGGCTGCAGAACCCAGGGCAGCAGGGTCATACTGCTCATGGCTGCACTCATGCCAAGCTCCGGATGACAGAGGAGAAGCAGGGTGCATGTTGAGTGCAGGAGAGCCACGGGAGCAGGCCTTCCTCAGGGCACCTGGGACCTCCCCTCTCCAGACCCACTCTGGACCCAGTGTCTTTAGGATAACAGTATTTCCAGTTAGGCTAAAAGCTGTGAAGTTACCAAAAACCTGAGACCCAGAAACATTACCCATCACACCCAGTGTGACATCAGCACCAGTCTGTAATGCTGTGGTCAGAGCCGACCAGAGGTGGACAGACCAAGGGTTCCACTGCACAGCAACAGCAGGTTCAACGCCCAAAACACACCACGCAGCTCCGTGAATACCTCTTCCAGGTCATCATCAGGGGTGCACGGGGTCTGGTCCGTCCGATCCGTTTGATATGAGATAGAGGAACCATCAGACTCCAAGGAGGCTTCTTCATCGTAGCCGAAAAACGTCTCCACCACCGGCTTCTGGCCAGAGAGAGGTGTCAGCGTGTCCTCGCGCCGTGCCCCGCACTCAGCCGCTGGGCCTGGCTTGGGAGGGCTGTAGGAACTCTCTCCTACCCTGCAGCTTGTGGGGTTTGTGCGCACGCCCCGTTGGACACCACCCCCAGCCCTGCCCCCAAGCCGTGCCATGGGGGCAGCCTGCTTTGGCCCTGCACTCACACCCCGTTCCTCCCCCAGCCCTCACAGCCGCTCTGCCCACCGTGCCCATCACAAACCAGCTTGTTTTTTTTTTTTGCTTTTTTCTTTTACCTTAGGAATTCTTGTCATTTTTTTCCTTTGCTTCCTATACCTTAACAGCTTATCACGTTCCTGGAACAGCAGATACAGAGCAGTTAATTAAGTTAACCACTGCAGTTTTCATAGTCACGAGGCAACCTAAGACGGCAGTGCTGGACTGGTTTTAATTTTGCTCCAATGTCTTCTGAGTTTACAGTAAACAACTGTCAAATGCTCTTCGTGGTCATGAAAATCCAAATAGCAAAACAAACGCAGGACAGCACAGGCACCGCTCTGCACCCTGCTCCATGCAGTGAGGCTCTGTGCTGGGACAAAAACAGAGCCCAGCCCTCTGACTGCTCTGTGCCACGCATGCATGTCATCGCCCAGATTGCACAGAATTCTGAGGCTGTTTGCAACAAGCACATCCAAAGCCAACAACATTAACAGCAAGCCCAAGCCAAACCCGCCTGCATTCCCCAAGGATGTGCAGCTCTCAGAGACTCTGATGAAGGGGCTGAGCCTGTTCTGCTGCCAGCCAATTTTTCTCTTTGCTGGTAATTATGCCTCTCTTCATAGAGTGCTATTAATTTTTTATTGTGCTGATTACTTTATTATTGTTATTCTGGATGGCACATCCATGCAAACTCTGGAGCTGAAGAGCCAGTGAATTCCTACAAGGATGCTCTCCCACTGCCTCACCTCAGCCCTTTGCTGGAGGGTGTGCTTATGCTGGGACACTCCTGCATTATCCGCAGTGACAGAGAAAAATCAAACACTTGTTTTTTGCTTGGCAACATAAGCTTGCTGCACACTTAGCAATGGAAAGCAAAATGGTACAGATGTTTGGTGCATATTGGTGGCTAAACTTAATGAAATCTTCAGCACCAAGAGCCAAGGGATGAGTTGTGCAGGGCCCTGTAGGGGAGCTGCTGTGGGTACGATGAGGCAAGGCTGGGATATCCTTCCAAAAACACCCCAGTGATGTGGCAGAGCTGTCCCACAGATGGGCACCATGTGCTGTGCCACTGGGACGAGCCAGCCCTGCTGCCATCTGTGGTGTCCTTGGGACAGGGGAAAGCTTTCCTCTCTCAGCAGAGCTCTGCTCCACACTGGCACTGCATTGTTATACAAAGAACAACTGCTGGTAGGGCCTTCAGTGGCAACGGCACTGGAACAGACACTGAGTTACTTTGCTGTCCAGAAAGGGAGGAAAGTGACAATAAGTGTCTCTTGTGTGCTTTTCATGACCTGCATTTAAAATATGTAAAAAGATGAGGGTAAAGTTAGCCTCTCACGTACCATGACACTCTTCACATAGCCGGCAGTTTCCAGGGTCTAACAAAAAAAAGAATGAAATAACTTCAGTAAAAGTGGATACAAGAAATAACCCACAAATAAAACAAACACACTTTTCTTGAGGAGTGGTCTGGTCACAGTATGTGAAACACTTTCATCTGCTCTTTTCAAAGACTGAGCACAAGTTAGCAAAGAAGAGAAAACCAGAGCACAGTGCTGCAGAATGCGCCCCTTGTTCATGCAGCAGTTGCCCCCAGGCCCGGTGCTGCTCTGGCTGAAGGAGTCTGGGCAGTTTGCTTTGCTGGTGCAGGATCCGGCCGCTGGCGTGTGTGTGCTGGGAGCACTGCAGTGGTCGTGCTGTGCAAGCACTACATGGGATGAAGGATTCTGTCCAGATGCTGTCCCACATATAACCTAGATTCAGGTCAGTGACTGCTGATCACAGACACCAGCTGTGCTCCCTCTGCTGCTGTGCCCTCCCTTGGGCTTCCCCTCCTCTGTGTGTCCTCAGATGGCCTCCTGTCTGTGGGGCACTGTTCCACCTTACCTTAGAGAGCTCATCAATGATATTCTGCTGTTCGATGATTTGTAGTCTCAGCAGATCCACTTCTCTTTCTTCCTGGCTGTGGTCGAGGTCATTTAAGGAGCTCGGTCTCCGCATTGCTCCTGCTCTTTGCCTCTGAAAGAAACCCATGTGGCAAAAGAGGAAACGATCCAGAGGCTTTGCTGAAGAGCTGCATTCAGCCTTTCCCGTTCCCAGCTATTAATGCACTCATCTAGCAGCTGTGCTCACAGCTGCCCCTTGGTTCTGCGGTTCTGCCCACATCCCAGGCCATTCTCCTGCTGGAGAAGGCACTCAGGGGGCTGTGGCCACCAGCTCTGCCTGCTGTGCTGTGCACTCGTGTGCACCTGCAGCAGCCCGGGTTGCTGTGCTCTGGGATGATGAGGGGCTGAGGTTGGCCCCGTGGTGATGGCATCTATGAGTGTCACCACCAACAGCTGTTGCTCGTGGCTGCCAGCAGTGCTGGAGGTAATGCTGGAGGGGAAGGGAGAGCACAGTGGGTGTGGGCTCCCTTGGGTGATGGGGTGACTGTGGTACAAAAGGCAAAGCTGAAGTGAACTGCTTTGTGTTTGTGTTGTAACAGCGCTCTGTGACCGAGCAGCCATCTGATCGACATCCACAAAGCTCACACAGTTCCTTTTCTTCACAACTATTGTTCTGTCAGGCCAAAATAAAGCACGTTATACAAAAGAAAACAAGCTGAAGCCACAAAGCACTCAGGGCATCACAGCAAACAGCAGAAAGGAGAAGGAATTCCCAAGCACCTCACAAGCTGTGGTGCTGCTGTCGCGTTGCCCTGTGGGCACGGGTTGCCTGTTCTGGGATGGCTCTCATTCCCAAACTTACCATTGCTATGTTTTCCTGCGTTACAAATTTTAATTTATTTTCCATTCGACGTAAGGCATGTGACAGCTCTTCATTCTTCCTGCTGAGGCGTTTGTTTTTGTCCAGGATGGGCTTGTACTGACTTTCAGCTTCTCTGAGGCGTTTTAACTGAAAAATTAAGAGAGAATTGGTACCTCAGGAACAATTATGTATTATCAAATAAATTAATCATTTTCTTTCCCTACTATAGTAGCAGTACTTTCTCTTAATATGTAGCAGAATATATCAGGAAATTCTTGGTATAGCCCATTGGGGAGTGGGTTGTTCCTCACTTGTGAGGTTTGCAACAAATATAGCATGTGGGGAATGTATTTATTGAAAACAATTATAATCACAGAATCACTGAGTGGTTTGGGTTGGAAGGGACCTCATGAATCTCCAACCCTCTGCCACAGGCAGGGCCACCAACCTGCACATTTAATGCTAGACCAGGCTGCCCAGGGCCCCATCCAACCTGGCCTTGAACACCTGCAGGGATGGACGGGGCATCACAGCCTCTCTGGGCAGCTGCTCCAGCACCTCACCACTCTCATAGCAAAGAACTTCCCCCTGACATCCAACCTCAATCTGCCCTCCCTCAAACCATTTCCCCTTGTCCTGTTGTTATCTGCCCTTTCCAGGAGTTGTTTCCCCTCCTGTTTGTAGGCTCCCTTTAGGTACTGCAGGCTGCACTGAGGTCACCCCACACCTCCTCTTCTCCAGGCTGAACAAGCCCAGCTCCCTCAGCCTGTCTTTGTAGGGGAGCTGACAACTCTTGCCAATTCCTTCTTAAAAAAGACACCGTTTTATAAGCAAAAATCAGTGTGATCAGTGCTGTAGCAGCGCAGTGCCCATCCCAGCGGCTCACCAGCTCGTTCCTCTCCTCCGACAGCAGCGCATTGCGGTCCTCCAGCTTCCTGATGATGGCACTCAGCTCGGCGATTTTCAGTTGGAAGCGCCGCGCATCCTTTTCATCCAACTGCTGTTCCTAAAACAAAGATCAACTGCAAATAACTGCTCCTAAGTGCGCAGGGAATAGCAGTGTTATGCAAAGCTCAGCCTCCTTTTTATCCCGAATCCAAATATTTCAAAGCTATCAGATGGAAGAGTGTAAGGTACGCTTTAGTGGAGCTGACCACTGAGAGCTGCAAGATGGGACCGATGGAAAGGCAAGAGTGAAAATGTAACAAAGTATGCAAATGCAAAGTATGTATATGCAAATACAAGGTGGAAAATGCTAAACTTGGAAATAGAAAACATAAAAAAACAAGGCAGTGTTTCCAATGTATGCCACTGTTGAACTGAGTGTTTCAGACACGTCACCCACTCCGAGGACTTTGTTATAAGATGGTATCAGAAGTACTGACATACAAATGGGGAAAATCCATGCAATTATACCATTGCATAAGCTCTCTTCCATAAAGCTGTGGCCCTTATTGGGTAGAGTCACTCGTAAAGCAAATGGGGCAGCAGTTTATCTGAGTGAAAATGCTTAAATCAATTCATAAATGAAGAGAAATACAGGTAGGTGCTCTCATTCAGAATCAGAGAAAAGTTACATCTATTTACAGGTGTGACGTGCTATTTTTTCCTCCTCTGTACTTATTCTGATGTTTGGCAGAAGTTGAGCACAAATCAAAAGAAGCAAATTAGTGCCCTCAGTCCCGGTGGCACTTTCTGGAGGTCTATGATTCCTCATTCAACAGGTGCAGGAGAGGCTTGGGATAAAGAACAAAACAGATCGCTTTGCTCATGTGTGACTATTTACACTTCTACTGAGAAAATTAAGGCTGTTGCAAAGGAAATCTTGATGAGAATCAGCAATGGAGAAAATTGGCAAATGTGAGACATACAAGGTTAGTTAACTGAAGCTTTCTGCTGTTAGCAAATTAAGGCAAAAGCAGAAAGGTGCTGTTGTTACAATTAAAAAAAAACAACAAACAACATCGTGAAAAGATGACTAAGATTTAATGTTTTGGATATTGTGTTGTAGAAAAGAGATAGGAAAGAAGAGGTTAACAGGCTTCTAATTGACCTTCTGGCCCACTGAAAGCAATTGCAGCGCGAGGATGGAGGAGCAGGGAGTGCAGCACGTGGGCTTCCAGTGCTTGTGCACTGGGCGCCTTCACCCGCCTCCCTCTGTAAAGCAGCCTTGCTCATCTGCTTGCACAGTACATTGTCAGCAGTTCCAACAGCTAGCACACATACATCGCTTGGTTAGAAAAGCATTTGCATCATTTGTTGGCAAGAATTGTGTCAGACGGTCAAATTAAGGCGGGTGGTAGAAGAATGGTACGGTAAGGAAAGGAAAGAAGAGAGAGAGGAAAATTTTCACCCTGGTATCAAAAACAAACAAAGGAAACCAGAAAACAAAACGACAAACAAGCAAAAGCTCTCCCATAATTTGGTTCGGTTTGAAATGTTAAACATCCAGCTAATGAACGAGAGCGAGAAATTAACGCCTCTCCGTTTCCCCTGGGTCACTATGGGAAAGCTGTTGCTCACAGGGCACTCATCAAGATCCTGTCATTTGGTGTCATTTGGTCATTCTGCTCGTTCGTTTGTTTAGGTGAAACCACGTGAAAGTGCTTACGGGGCTTCCCGAATGATCTGAAGCGTCTCCTGCACCACTTGCATAAGGAAGTTCCCGCTTGGGGCTGCCCAGGTGCCGGTCAGACTCTTTGATCTGGGACAGTTGTTCATCTAAAGCCTCCTTTTGGAGCTGCAGTCTCTGGGCATGCCCGGCTTGAACCCCTAACTCTCTTTCCAGCACGTAGACTGCTCTGTCTTTAAACTTAATCTCCTCCATCTATAAGGAGAACAGAACACAATCACACACACATGCAGCAGCTCGGCCGTACGAAGCGCCCTACAGCCCAACCATTGCCACAGAGCCAACCCCTGGACATGAAGACAAACCCTCCTCTTGCAAACACAACAGCAAGGAAAAATGGACAACGAACAAACCCAGCATTGCTTCAGTAACTCATGAGCATTGTGCATGCACGTGTGGCCGACCGACAGCTTCTAGAGACCACCCCAACTTTTCAGGAGTTTTTCTTTAAAGCAGTTAGGAGACAACCCGCAGTTTCAGTACCACTTCAGAACACCCCCCTTCACTTCAGTGAACAACAAAAGTAAAAGGGATAAAAAAAATAATAACTTTGAGAGAAAGAAGTTAAAAGTTGAACATTGTCAATGCTCGAAAGGTTTTTCTTCCCAAAAGTTTCCTTTTGAGTGATTTCCTTGATGATCTCCGCAGCAGGGCAGCCCTGGGCTCCTCAGGGCAGTGCAGACAGGACGATGCCAGGGCTGCCAAGGACAAGCAGTTGTGCACTGGGGCATTTGCCTGCAGGTGTGTGCAGTGCTGCAGCACGACCTCAGGCCCTTCACAGCTGCATTGTGCTCATACACACAGTGTGTGAACGTGAAGCATTAAGTGCACACACACACCTCTGGGTGGCCAGCTGTGCTTACAGGGAGTGGATCTGGGAAGCTCGAGATTGCTAAAGCACGCCCACTGAAGCACCTGTGCTCTCCAGGCACAACACGTGCATCCTGGGCAAGTGAGGTTTTAAGCAGTTTTGAAGCTGGACACATTTCGTTTAAAGGGACTCTTTTAAAACATGGCCTGCTCAAATAAGAATGCTTTGCCATGCGAGGACTGGATTTGACACGTTTATCTCTTTGTGATAGCTTTGTCTGTGACCTGGAAAACAGTGTGAAAACTTGGGGAAGAATGGCACAGCACATGGACACATCTCTCCAAGGATGTTGTCCCTGCCTCCTGGGAACAAGTGCAGGTTCTCTTTGTAAAATGCTGAAAACAGGAGCTGCTCAGCTGCACATTAGTATGGGTGCTCTGAGGAATTCCATTAAGGCAATGATCTGCTGACTGTGACTCAGATATATCTGTAGAGGCCCTTCTGCTAAATATCTAAACAGTTAGAATCATAGGTTGGTTTGAGTTGGAAGGGACCCTAAAGATCATCCAGTTCCAACCCCCTGCTGCAGGCAGGGACACCTCCCGTAGCCCGGGTTGCTCACAGCCCCATCCAGCCTGGCCTTGAATGCTTCCAGGGAGGAGGCATCTGCAGCTTCATTGAGCAAAGAGATCAATAGAAATCAATATGGATCCATAAAGGAAAAGATAATGCACCATCAAACGATTATTTGCTTAAAATAGATAGAATGTTGGTGGTTATCTCTATTTTTGTGAAAGCAGAGTCAAGGTACTACACGAATAGCACTTTAAAAGGAATAAAGATACAGCAGAAAATGCACTTTTAACACAGTGCCTCAGCAGTGGTCTATGTTTTAGAAAAAAGCCTAAAAGAACATGTGGTGAACAGCTGAGGAAGCATCAGTGGCCACATTTCCTTTCTTAGGATGAAATTCACATTCATGAAGCACATAAAACAATTTGATGCTGCCATCTCACTATTAAAGTGAAATGGTGTGGAAGCAGTACCAAAGGAAGGAAGCATTTCACTGCAGTTGTTATCCAGCACATTTCTTCCTTGCATCACAGACATCAACAGGAGGGGTAGATGAGGTCCTGGTAGCAGTGCCAGCCATGAGCACAGCTGAGACCAGTTATGCAAACCTAATTGCATGCGGAGCACAACGTGTTGTCCTCTCCTTGTGCTCTCCAGTGCAGTTCCTAGCATGGTTTTCACACTTAGCTGGTCTTAAGCCTTGTGGCTCTTTTAAAATGCATTATTTCCACAATGATTTTAAAACCTACATGTCGGTTTCCCTGCTTGGGAAATTTCTACTTGTGATGTTCTTGGGGCTTTGCAAATTCTGCAGACACCTGCATTTGATGCACATGAAAGAAAGGCAGCCCTCCATGGGCAGCAGCTGAGATGTCAGTGAGAGCAGCCCTTTGCAGCAGAGCCATTCCCTAACAACCTCCCTGCCTGCATCGTGTCCTAGACAGCAGCCAGGGTGTGCAAGGGGAGAGCCAGCAGGTAGGGAATGTGAGGGGACAACACTGGCCAGAGAAGGACTCTGTCTGCAGGCTGACTGAACTCCAGCCAAATGTTTGTGACGTGCCCAGGGAAAGCAGCATGCCCAGCAATGCCCCTGCTGACACATGGACACTGGACATGGACACTGGAACAGGTTGCCCAAGGAGGCTGTGGATGCCCCATCCCTGCAGGCATCCAAGGCCAGGCTGGATGTGGCTCTGGGCAGCCTGGGCTGCTGGTTGGTGACCTGCACACAGCAGGGGGTTGGAGCTGGATGAGCACTGTGGGTCTTTTCAACCCAGGCCATTCTATGGTTCTATGGATGGTGATGGGCTGGGTCAGATCCAGCCCTGCAAAGCACCCGCATTCCTGAGTGGGGTGGCATCAGATGGAGGCCATATGAATGCATCTGAATTCATGTATCTGCTGCTTTACATTGTTTTGAAATGTACAAATTAAAAATTGAAGTTTACTAAAACCAGAAGGGACGTTGCCATATGGACTTGTTACTGTCTGCAATATGACTCTTGTCTCTTACGTTAACGTCTTGGAAGCATCTGAGCCAGGAGAACTGGTTTTCAGTAATAGTTTGAGGGTTTTGAGAAGTGCTTCCCTTTCATAAAGAACAGAGTTTTCCACGGAGCACCACACCAGCTTGGAACATCACGGCCCTCCCCCGTGAGGTGCCAGCGGCTCCATTGAAACCAACTGTGGTCAAGTCAGTGGAACAGAGAGAGCTTGATGTCATTCAGGAAGCACTTAGGGCCTGGTAAAGCGATGGCATCGTGTAATTTAATTAGTATGGTTAGATAATCTGATTCATTGAAGCAGGAATAAAAAAAGTTTGATTTCCAAAGGCAATTTAGAAAACATGACATTCAGTCGCTCTATTCTTCATAACTAAGGACATATTTATTTTATAACTTCTACATTAGAGGCCATTAGCGTGGATTTTATTGTAATGCCTTAAGTTTATTTAGGATGTACATTAGCCATCCTTTCACTGTGATGTATTAAATCAATGCATCCAGCAGTGTATGTTTAGAGAAGAATTACTTACACTGCAGGATATTTGAACAGCACTGACAGATCAGTTGGTTGTAAATTGTTTTAACATCCTCGTCTTAAAAGAAAATAATATATGAGGGGAAGAAGCAATGTGAATTCTGAGAGAGCGGGTGGCAGAGTACAGGGTGAGCAGTGCTGCAGGGCATTCCATGGAGAGACCACACTGCCTTGCCTTCACATGGGGCCATTTTATTCCTGGTGCTGGTCTGTGTCAACTCCGTGACATAGAACCATGACAGTCCAGTTGGCTTTGATTTAGCTTTCTTAATACTCAAGTGAGAATGGGTTAGAAGAGACATTTATGAGTTTATCCTGAGACACTGCATACCTTTAAAAACATGGCAGACCCCAAAAGATGGTAGCATCAAATAAATACTGAAAGAAAACCCAAAATACACCACATTGGAGTATGGGTGTTCAATTTGTTCCTGTGTTCTTGGGAATGGTAGCAAGGTTAGGAGAGTCCTGCAGATGGGCTGTGCTGCACTCAGAGGCTGTGGGAGAATGGCAAGGCAAGCAGCCAACTGCCAGTGCAGGAGGAGCTGTTCCAAACTCCAGAAAGTGCAGGTGGCTACCAGGTTTGCTTGCAAAAACTTCCCTTCCATGGGGAATTCTCCTGTTTTTCTTTAAATGGCACATTCTAACATCCCTAACTAGCTTCCAAGTCCATTGGATTTGTATTCTGAAGCTGTTGGTGTGTAGCTTTTGAGATCCAATCTGTCGTAGCTGAAACTCAAATGGTCTGAAGAGCTGATTGAAACACACAGATGCAGCAAGGCTCAGATGGGTCCACGGAGAGGACTGTCACTGTCTGCCCTGGGGGAAAGCCACTGAGGGGGGACGCAGAGGGGAGAATTCCTCCTGAGCACCCTGCAGAGTGGTGGGGTCATCACCTCCAGGCTGCAGGGCTCAGGACTCTAGGATGGGAGAAAACAGCATGCTGGGATTGCATACAGCTTGTTATGGAATGTTTACAGGAACCAGCAATGGGGAGGGATGGAAGTTGGTCAGTGAGGAGCAAAGGGTGGGGAAAGAGACGGGGGGAAAGGGATGAAAGGCTGCAGGAGGCCAAAAGCATGGCTATTTTGTGGGATTCCCCTCACACAGCTGGCAACAAAAGGCCTGTTCCTCACATCTGAAACATGGTTTGTACCAATAAGCACTGACAGAGGTAAAAAGAAGCTCCATACAAAATCATCCCAAGCAGGTTTAAAAAAAGACACTTGGACATCACTATTAGCCATCAGAAAATGGGTCTGGAGTAAGCTCCGAAAGTTTGGTTGCCCATCCTCATGCATCTAAGCAGCCCAGCACTTTCATTGAACCGCTATCAATAGCAAAAGCGTTAGTAAAAGCACTGGGACAGACAGCAACACATACCAGCCTGCGGATTTCCCTCTCACACTCCCTCTTAATCCTGGTGATTTCCTCTTGGTGCAGGTGATACACGCTCCTTATCTCTGCGGCTTTAATTTTGTCAGCTTGGATGACCATAGTCAGAGCCTCCTCCACTTGTTTCTTAGCCCCCTTAAGTTCCGAAATTTCCTGCTGCATTTTTATTTTCTCTACCTCGAAGCCCCTCTTGGCCTCCTCCTTGGCCTCTGTCAGCAGCACGGTTTTCACCTTGTCGGGAGCCCCGTCGCGCACAGCAGTCAGCAGGGCCTGGAGTCTCTGGATTTCGTTATCTTTGATTTTTATTACTCTGAGCAGTTCGGCCTCGTGCTGTCTCAGCAGTGCTTCCCGAACAGCTTGGAGCTCCTTCATTTTCTCTTCGTGAAGTTTGACTTTGAGCTCTGTGACCACCACTGTGCTTTTGTGCTGCTCGTGCTCTTTGATTTGCTTCACCTCCTGATTCTTCTCTCTCTCCAACTTGCTGACCTGCATGGAAAACCAAACAAGAGCAGCATTTTTACGAACAAAATGATTACCAGAAATTCTGAGATAATCTAGGACAGATATGGATCACATTATTGTATCAGACCTAATGTTTTACATCTGTGCCTGGGAGAGCTGGTGCTACCGATGCAGGAGTACAAATGTCCTTTGTCTCAGGTGCTTTAGGAACCCTCTTCAGAAGAGCTTTTGGGTACCAATGGGATCAGCAGGCACTGCCTTGGCTGCTCTGGCATCAGATCCATCCCTTAGCAGACCTCACTGCTCCCCCTGCCTTCATGCTGTATGCTTCAAAAAGAGAAATTTCCTCTCTTGAGGCATTTCATTTGAACAAAATGCACAATACGAAACCCTTTTCCTCAAGGAGAAGGCCTTTATGATTTGTGGGAAAGGTTCTTTGTGCTTCCCATCTGCAGTGCTGCTGGACTCCAGGTCTGGCCCCATCAGATGGGGCCCTCGATGGGGCCCCAGTGCAGCCGGGGGTCTCAGGGCTGTGTGTGATTCCAGGCACACCAGTAACACCAGGATCACATTTGTCACAGCCCTAATAGGATCCGTCCCCTCCCACGGAAGCACCAAATGTTCACCATGTAGCTACCAGAGCCAGTGTAGCTGCACGTAACCAAAACTGGTGGTGGCAATGGATAAAACTCTTCAAATGCAACTGGTCCTCTGTGTGCTGTGGCTATGAAATAGTGCACTTCAATGAGGCACTAAGTCAGAGATCCTTTCCTTTAATTCTGACCACAGTAGCAGTGAATGCAGCTGTGTGCATGGGGGGTCACACTTGCACACGCACCGGGAGAGCTGGTACTGCTGGCAGCAGCCACCAGTGGTGTCCTGGGGTACCAGTGTGCCACAGGTCCTAGGGGACAATATCCACCTCAGTGGGAGCAGGTTTGGCACAGCAGCAGGCGTTGCAGTGCAGTGTATTCCAGCATGTATCTGCTGTAGCACTCGTGGCGTTTGCATACGTGACCACCTCCTTTGAGCAGCTTTGCTCAGGGGCAGGGAGCACAATTCCATTTGCTCTCTTTTCTGCTCCACGTTGTTTATCAGATCAGTCTGTGCATATGTTCAAATGCCAAGATTAGGAAATGAATATTTGGTACTTTATAATTATTTACTTACTGGGAAAAAAAGGTCAGGTCAATTCTTTTTAGCGAAGCTGCGTTTGTCTTCCTATGGTGACACAATAAGGCTTCCTTGCTAAGAATATGTCTAAGTCTGTCTCCCAAATGAGAGCACTCTATAGAACTAAACACTGAGGCTGCAAAGGAAAAACTGCAACGTTACAGAGAACTGGAAGAAAATAATTTGAGAATAGGAGAAAAGGAATCCTGACAGCTCAATAGAAAAGACTTTGTCAAGAAGTCAGCCTCAGTGGTAATATCCGTATATTTTAATAATCCCTTGCGGTCTCAGAGACTTCAGTTTGCCTGATTTAGTGCCCGAGAAGCATTAGCTGACATGTAAGTGTAATAAATTTCTGCAAGAAGCACAAAACCCAAGTGAACTAAGCACTAATATCCAAACACCACATGAGGCAAATGCTCAGAAACTGGACTAACATGTCTGTGATACAAGCTATGGACAGGATTACGTTTCATACACACCTAAGAATTAGCCAGCACCTTCCAGAGAAGTCTGAGCCCTTTACTTTCTGGCTGGGTCTCTGAAGAAGCCCTCCTGCCACATCCCATGGGGCTGCTCAGGCACAGACCTGAATGCAGCTGTCTGCACACGCAGGGAGGTACAGAAAGCCTGGCGACAACTGCTGCGAAGCCCCAGACAGCAGAATTTGATCAGGTGCTTTTTCAGAGATGAATTCTGCATTGCAAGTAACAAAATGTACCTGACCACAGAAGGGTCAAATGATATTTCAGTTCAAAACCGTAGCAGGAACTCAATAGAAGCTATGATGAGAAGCCATGTATCAAAAAGGGGATGGCAGTGGGATGGAAAGCAGCGTCCTTGTTCTTAAAGCTGCAGACCCTGCTTCACCACGCAATTATTGGTTGCCGCCCTATTGAAATGTATGTGTGTGTGTTGCCTTGGCCAACTTCCTTAAAAATTAGAATCGTAGCCTCCAGCGTCACATCTCGGGGCCGATTGGTACAGAGCACAGCGCTGCGCTCGCGGGCACTGCGTGCCTCTACCGGGGCTGCGTCCCGGCGGCCACGCAGGGCTGATGGCTGCCGCGGGGCCGCGGCTCCGGCCTGGGAGCGGGGCGCCTTGTGCTGCAGCACGGGGGAACCGCTGGATGGGCTTCCGAGCTGGATGGGAACGGACCAGCTCGCTTCACACAGGGTCGATCCCCGCTGGCCACGTGTTTCCCAAGGCACGGCAACGGGCTGCGCGCGAGGCGGAGGGCCGAGAGGGGTGGGAAGGAAGCACACCTTGCTCTTCTCCTGCTGGAGCTCGATCTGGATGTCGGTGAGCTTGGCCCGCAGCTCCTCGTTGGCGGCCTGCAGGGCGGCCAAGGCGTCGGGCCTGGCGCGGCTGCTGCCCCTCCTCGACATGGTGCGGCCCCGCGTCCCCCTGCGGTGCTGCTCCTCCGGCGCTACATCTTCTCAGCCGCCTGCAGGGAGGGAAGCAGACGTGTGAAGGCAGGGCTGGGCAGCGCTGCCGGGCGCCGGCGTCCCCTGTGGGCACTGCGTGGCTCTGCCCGGGCTGCGCACCACCGCCCTGTGACCATCCACAGCCAGGTTTATGGTCAATAAACGTGCCTGATAAATACGGGTTTGCCGCCGCGAGGCGTCAAAGGACGGGCTGCGTGCCGGCATCTCACCCCACGCTGTGCGAGCGGTGCTTCAAAGGCACGGAAACCCATCCGTGCCACGAGCTGCTGCGGCCTTTCTCACTCCTCCGCCCGTCTCCCGTTGCAGGGAGGAGCGCCGAGCTGGGAGCTGGGATTCGGGAACTCGAAGCTCACACCTCCAGCTCAGGTGCTCCGCCTGTGGTGCGTGAGGCTGGCTGGAGCTCAGCCTGCGCTGCTGGGTGCACAGCACACCGTTTACTCCACTGGCTGTCACTGAAACGTTTCTCACCGTTCATCTCATCATTCACCTGCACTTTGCATTCACACAGCACGGAGGATGTGGACTGTGCTCTGTTGGACTCAATGATCCCGGATGCCATTCCTAGCCTTAGCAATGCCTGGCCTTCCACCTCCAGTCTCAAGGCACCCTCACGGCTCTGGCTGGGAAATCTGCTTCCAGTACGGGCAGAAAAATGTCTCACATAAAAAAGTTTGCTTTCCTCCAAATAACTTTAAGAAAGCAATGGTAAACATAATAAAAGTGATAGAAATAGCAAGAAGTTATAGGAACAAGCAGGGGTTGCACAAAGCCCCAGAAGATCTCTGTGCCAGCACACGTTTTGTTGTTTGGGAGCAAAGAGCAGAAAGGATGGCGCTTCAGAACACAATTGAAGGTTGAAGAATAGCAAAAAATCTAATGAAAAATGCTTTGCTGGAGAAGTAAGTTGCTAAGATAAAGCCAAACTGCAGACAGATTGCATGCATTCATCAGTTCCAAAATCCATTGGAATGCATTTTTAACTGCCACCACACTTCTGTTTTGAAATAACAATTTGTTTCCAAATTTTGGTGAATTCATACAATAAAACATACACAGAAAGCTCTCATTTGGAGAAGTATTCCCAGACTCCTTAACACTAACCTTATTAATGCAGATAAAAATGCTTTTAGACAATGACTTTGAATGCACTGAGATATTCATCTTGATTCATAATGAAAAGCACAGTAGAGCAGCCCTAGTCCTGTCCAAGTGCTAGGAAGGAGGCTAAGCATTGCAGACAGCTGCAAAAGCAGAATAATAATAAATATAAATAACATCATAACGAAAGAAATCCAATTTATGTTCTAAGAGCAAACACTGCATCCATGAGGAGAAAAGAGCAGATAGGGGCAGCCACCTCTGGTGCTACTTAACCGAGATGAGAAGCTGGGACAGGGCTGAGAGCAGCCGGGGGAGGTGGCCAAGTTTGGGAACAAATGGACAGAGCTGCTGGGTGATGGGGAGCACGGATGTGGAGGGGTGGAGGGAAAGAGCTGCACTGCTGCCAGGGGACCAAAGCAGGGCAGTGCGAGCAGCCTTAGCTCTGCTGTTTCCTGTGGTGGTGTTTGACTGCAGCCTCCATTTTTCTACAGAAAAAAAGCCAACATGTTTTTAGTAATTCAAAGAAATTAAAATGAAAAAAATGTTGGATACACGCTACAAAATCTGTAAAGAGGTGGTGTAGATATCCTTAGCGTTTGAAATTCCTGCTTGTTTCTGTCAGAAGATACACTGCGTCAGTGACTGCTCGAGAACAGAGGTATCTTCAAGCAGAAAATGGGGCAGTCCATAGCCCATGGCACTGAATTCCTCCTTCTGAGATGAATGAAGCATTTTTGTGTATGACGACTTTCTTCAACAATATGTTGCAGTGATGGCTGCGGTCAGTGGAGTCTGGCTGCTCCACAACCCTGGCAAATGAGAAGCAGCGTAATCCAATTTTAACTGCTTATATGTGAATGTCAGAGAAATAACAGATTTAATGACACAGTGATTTGTCAGAATAACTTACATCAGAACCTCTACTTCTGAAGGGCAAAAACTACAAGAACGTTTGCTTGTTCACAGAAAGCAAACTGAAGAAACTGGAACAAGAAAGCAAAGGGCAAAACTGTTAATAGAGGCACAGTAGAAGGAGCATGAGCCCAGCAGCTGCTTTGGGGGACAGCACACGGTCACAGCACAGAGCTGTCTGACACCCCCAGGGTGACAACTGAGCTACAATTAGCCTGTTCTGCTCTGTCCCATAGGAGCCTGGAAGGCTGGGTGCTGCCCTGAGCCCACGGGTGGCCACTTTTGGCCCAGATGGGGCTGCCCACATGTGGCATCCATTCCCCCAGGAATCAGAGTGAGAAGTTCGCTGCCAGCTCAGCTCTGGTCGCACAACACGTCCTGTAACACAAGGGAGGTGACAATGGATGGGCACAGAACCGGAGTGCAGATCCCACAGGCTCCCATCAGATCAGTGCAGGCATGGAGCTGCCATCAGGAGCTTCCAACCTGGAATGCTAAGGCTTTAACAAGATTTCCCAGAGAAAAATCTGCTGCCTCACCACTACTTACTGTAATAGGACTGGTTCTGAAAAACTACGCAGAAATTGACGACTCTTTTTCTCTTTTAATTAAATCTTCAAGGCTGAAGAAAGGATATAATGATTAATCCTGAATGTAGCCAAGGAAAACATCAGAGGATTAAGGGATGCAGATAATCGGAATTTGATCAGCCTTGGTAACGATCTCTGCACAGGTACTGCTGGCACTGAGAGCTGCAGCACGATGGAGAAGCCACTCTGCATGCACATTGCAAGCTCTAAAACTTGTGAGGGAGGCAGGGAAGGTTTCCCAGAGGAAAGCACACAAAAAGAATTGTGCTTCTCCAGCTTCCCAGAGGAAACATGGGTACATGAGATGTAGATCTGTGCAGAGCTACAGCAGGATGTATTATTGGGTATGACAGAGTGCAGACCCCCAGGCCCTGGCCCAGGCTGGTGGGATGCTCTGCACATACAGAATCACAGAATGGCCAGGGTTGGAAGGGACCCCAACGATCATGAAGCTCCAAATCCCTTGCCACATGCACGGCCACCAACCTCCACATTTCATAGCAGCCCAGGCTGCCCAGGGCCCCATCCAATGTCCTTGAACACCTCCAAGGATGGACTGGGCATCACAGCCTCTCTGGGCAGCTGTTCCAGCACCTCACCGCTCTCTCTGTAAAGAATTTCCCCTCCTGTCATGGAAGAACATCCCTCCTGACATGGAAGATGTGGACCCTGGAGCACACAGAGAAGGAGGTGCTTCCTGCCCTGCTACAGACCTGAGTCTGTGTCCTTCCCTGAGAAGGAGGAGAGAGGGAAGGAAAATCAGCCTGGGACCAAGGACTGGGCATGTCAGCATTGCTAAATGCTCCCTTGTATGGTTTCACTTTAGTTTTGCCTCATTTTGTTCAAATCAATGAATGGTTAGTGAATGGTAGACAGATTTTAGATAATATACATTCATGGAACTCCACTGGATTCAGAGACACTCACTTCAAAGACAAGAAACAGTCAGGCTCCCGAGCTTCTAAATACAAAAAAATTAAAATGCAGTATGAGCAATATACGCAATTACTGACCAGATTCGTGCAGCTCTGTCAAAGTAAGGGACATAACCTGAGCTGCTGTTCACCTGCGAGGACATCGATTCAGAGAGCAAAGCAGCAAAAACCCTGCTGGAATTTACAGCAGAGACTTTGTGTGAGACAGAGCAGAGGCACCACAACGTTACAAAAACCCGTTCCCTTGTTGCTGCTTATCCATGAAGACAGCGGCAGGGAGGGCAAACGAAGACACGCAGCACCAACCATGGACCTGCCCACTTGTGGGCTTCTCAGGCTGACACGCAGCAGTGTAAGGGATTAAAGGGAAAACCCCAAAGCAGTGTCATTATGGGCTGGTCTACACACAGAGCAGCCCTGCAGCGTTTGCCGTTCCAGCGATCAGGAAGGGATCACACAGCTCAGAACGGGGCGCTCAGGAAAAGCAGCCCTGCTTTCCCTGGAGATATAATGGGAAACTGGTCTGAACAGAGCGTGGCAGCTTTCTAGCGACAGCCCTGAGCTTCTGTGCCTGCTGGGGAACAAGCATCATTGTTGCAGAGTATGAAAGTGGTTATTTGTGTTTCAAAACGTTGTGGCCTTGTAACACTGAGACAGCGGTGCCGGCTGGTGCGTGCCTGCCTGCACATCAGCCATCTGCAGGCTGCTGGGACAGGGCCAGGCATGGGGGCATATTGCTCCCAAATACTGGGAGAAAAAGAACCCATAAAAATATTTCCAAGGTAACAGCATCATCCGTACAATGATATCATCACAGAATCACAGAACGGCCTGGATTGCAAAAGACCCACAGTGCTCATCCAGCTCCAACCCCCTGCTGTGTGCAGGTCACCAACCAGCAGCCCAGGCTGCCCAGAGCCACATCCAGCCTGGCCTTGAATGCCTGCAGGGATGGGGCATCCACAGCCTCCTTGGGCAGCCTGTGCCAGTGCCTCACCACCCTCTGGGGGAAAAACTTCCTCCTCATATCCAACCTAAACCTCTCCTGTCTCAGTTTAAAACCAGCAAAGAGTTTTCCTTTCTGGAGAAGGAATGCAAACCAGTCATTCCCTGCTGGCTCTGTTCTGCTCTGACAGCTGCAGGTGAGCAGTGCTCCAAGGGGCCGAGCTGGGGTGTGCACAGCTGGGACAGCAGGCAGCATGGCAGGACATGGAGCTTGTGGTCCTGGGAAAGAATGGGCAGGAAGCACTGCCTGTGACAGAGCCATGTCACATGGGTAGATTTCCTTTTTTTTCCAGCAAGTTCTGTAGCGGGGCATCTTTAAGTTCTATCAGCAATAAGGCCTTCGTATTTTTGATGCTGGGAGAATACAGCATGTGTATGATTCCTGACATGTTTGATATTGAAAATAGCATTAATAATGCATCATACGCTGCCTCCAGCAAGGGCTCATCATTCTTTTGGCTCCTGACTTGGAATCCAGACATCAAGGCTAATTGGAAAACATGTTTTCTAGATAACAGTTTCTGAAATCAAGGTTTCACCACAGCTTAAAATAAATGAGTAAATTGCAACCCAGCGTATCATGGAATCACAGAATGGCCAGGGTTGGAAGGGACCCCAACGATCATGAATCTCCAACCCCGCCACCACATGCAGGGCCACCAACCTCCCCATTTCACAGCAGCCCAGGCTGCCCAGGGCCCCATCCAATGGCCTTGAACACCTGCAGGGATGGACGGGGCATCACAGCCTCTCTGGCAGCTGCTCCAGCACCTCACTGCTCTCATAGCAAAGAACTTCCCCCTGACATCCAACCTCAATCTGCCCTCCTTCAACTCCAAACCATATTGTACCAATATTTTAAGCAAAACAAACTTTTGCACTCTGCCTATAGGCTCTCATGATAAAGAGGCTCTTTTGCTCTTTTAATCTCTTCTCAGCTTGGAGCAGCCCCCACACCTGACAGAGGATGCCAACTCTCAGCTCACAAAGCCCAGCACTGTAACCCAGGCTCTCATTTTCTGGACTCTGCAACAGAAACTTCCAAGGATGTTACCATGAATTTTTCCTAATTTTCACGAAGACTTAAATTTTAGCCCTAATCTATCTGATAAATTCAGCACAGTTTTGCCACCCGAAACCTATGTTTTCAGTGCATAAATGTTTGTCACAACAAGTATGTGGCTTACCTGCAACATGAGGAGAAGAAGAGCTGTTGGAAATGCCATGGTAAAGCACAGCGAGCAGGCAGTGAGCCTTTAAAGCCCCGAGATCAAGAATTGCCAAGACACAAATTGTCATGCATGCAGAGTCATGCTGGTATTTAGCTCATGCGTGCTATGAGGATCTTTGTCTTTATGCTGTTGATATCATTGCTTAACTGAGCTGAGCTTGATTTTAAATATGTATACGTATTTATATATATGTTTAACAAGATCAAATGCAGGTAACCCAAACTTCCAAAGGAGTGTATCTGTCTTAATCACAATTCTGCTGAGAAAGTGTCAGGTTTAAAACCAAATCTCACGTGAATTTGGGTAGAAGACAGCAGAGCAGGGAGAAGCCTTGCAGGCAGGACAGGAGTTTGGGGCGCAGGAGCCTTGTGCTCAGCACCCTCCTTCCAGACAAGAGCCACGTGAGTGGGAAACTGCATCTCGTCTTGGAGATTTCAGCTCCAAAAAGAGGTGGTGCCCTCTAATTTGTGCCAACAAATCCCTGGTGGTCTACCTTATTTATCAACAGGGGGCTGTTCCAGAGCACATCTCAGTCCCCACCATGAAAAACAAGCAAACAGCCATCTAGGCTGTGCCTTTCAAGAAAGAGCATCCAGTAAGAAAGGAAACAAAGCCACAAAACCCCACAGCAATGGGTTCCTGCAGCTGGAAGTCCATCCCGGCCGTTGCTCAGGATTAGATCAGTGCCAGCTACAGCTTTAACAGACACATGTCAAATCCTACCGGCCGCAGTCTGTCCCCAAAGATTAATCCTCAGCCATCGTTAGCTTCGACTCACTGATGGCCGGGCCAAGGTCACAAAGTCCACAGCAAAATCCTGGCCCCTGTTAGCTACACACACATAGCTTACATACATGCACACACAGCCTGTGTGTGATTATGTAATTACCTGTCTGCTTCACATCCGTACTGACCTTTCATCTTAAATGTTACAGCCATTTGTGGGGTTTCTTTTCGTGTGCTTGTGTTTTTTAAATGCAAAACATAACTGGGAGTCACATCTGTGAGCAGCATGGTTTACAGTTACGTTAATAGCATGTAAGGACCAGAAGGCATAGTTGTTCCCAAATCCCAACACACAGAACTGCCATTTTAACACAGGTTTGATATTGCCTAAGCAGGACACCTTTTTTGCTCTTATATCTCCTATGGCTAAATTGTTAAAGAAATTAACAAAAAATAGAGGCGGTGGCTGATAGGTAGGAAGTTAATTTTTCTTTTTTCCTTGGATACTCTGCAGTACTTTGGGTACACAGATCCATTGGGGTGTTACAATAGCAGTGCAATGCACACCCACCCGAATGCCCAGCTAACCTAGAGCAGCTCGCAGTAATTTCACAGATCTCCCTGGGATTATTACTGAGGGATGCATTTCAAGCTTAATTCTCTCAGCTTAATGCTGTGTCACTGCATTATCTCGATCACAAGCAGTCTGCACAACCCATCCACTTCCCCGAGGAATTCATTCCTGTGTGATGAACCACAGGCAACTGCAACACAGATGGCATCGCGTGACCCAAAAGCACTTCATGGCAGTGTTTTGAGCACGTCATTAATATCACCAAATAATTATTTAATGGTGCTTCTCCAACCCTCTTCTGTGCGAACACACAACACAGCTGGACTGCGGAGCATCAGGTGGCATTTCACTGCAGTGCTATCAGAAAAAGATTCCAGTTCTTGCAGCTATTCAGTTGATGAATGAGATTGTAAATAGCAGGCTGTACCGTGGCAACAAACAGCACTGCCCTTCAGATTTCAGAAACACGACCAATTTCCAGAGTGACTCATCCTCAGCCAATGTGCCATCGAGGATCAGGCAGCATGGGAGGATGCTGGTGGCAGGTGGAACCTTTCCTCAGCCTGACTCTGGTTTTCCAAGAGAAAAAATGGATTTTTAGTTGGAGAATTTGTTTCATTTGTAACCAGATATGTGCCCAGTTCTACGCTAATAGAAAGACATTTAACAGCAGCAAACAAGAACTTGCTAGGAAGTCTACTACAAGTTGTTAGATGCCCATAAGCTCTAATGCTGCCTGCTCGTGTCCCAGAAGCTTATTCTTTGAGGGTCAGATTATTTCAAACCTGTTTTTTCATCGGTTTAAATTGCCACCTCTTGGCAATTGCTGAGGTCCCCTCCCCAGTCTCAGCCCACCTCTGTCCCCTCGTTTAGCAGGCAGCTCGATGCTTGGCCCATAAGCTGGTTAAGAAAGCAGAAATTGGATCAAAGCACGAGCGCTGCTGGCGGTGCGTCCTGGGGGTGTCAGTGTGGGATGGGGGTGCACAATGTGGGCCCCACTGCACTGTATGGAGCTCAGCACTGATCCTCTGCCACGAGCATCTGAAAGGGTCCCAGGGAAGGGTGGGGGTCCCAGTGCCCATGGAATCAGGTCTGGGCCTGCTGGTGGGGAGATGGGAAAGACCTTGGAAAAGACCTTGGGAAGGACCAAGAGAGCTTTGGATGAATTCTGGTAAAAGGGAGATGTTCTGTATTGCAGTCACTGGAGAGAGAGGTCTGCCCTTCACACCATGCAGGCTACTAGCAGGAACACTGCTGGAAAGGATGGAACCTAGAGTGATATCCAATTTAGTAATGATCTGTGAGTTCAGAAAGGAGAAGCTGTTTGAATGTCACATTACTGTGACTGCAGATTTGTCACTGAGCATCACAGCATGGGGCTTCTTAGCACTGGAAGTGGGCAGCACCCAGCTGATCTCAGCACAGGAACTGGAACTGGGGCAGCAAAACTATAACAAACGCAGCTGTATTGATATGCACTGTTACCCAATTAGCTGGGATAATTGTAGGTACACAGGTTTCTGACACATTACAACATAATAGCATATGGCTGGGAATAGATGAAAGCTGTTGCTGGAAATTGTGTGCTCTGGGCTATTCGCATCCTGAATCTCACCGACGATCTCACATGAACCCAAATGAACTGCGATTAAGAACTGCTGTAATCTGAAATAGCTGGGGGCAGATCTAAGTGAAAACCAGAAGTCCTTCGGATCTTCAAACTTGAAAAGGAGGACTGAACCTAACATGGGTGTCCCTGGGGACAGCAGGCACCGCCTGCACCCATCTGCTGCAGCACCTGCCCTGGGAGCTGCCCTGGGCTGTGTGATCTGCCCAGCACTCAGCAAGTGGGCTGTGCTCCTCAGTGCTGCTGAGTGCTGTGGACAACCAGAACACACTGCTCCGTAACATGGCATGTTTTAATGGTGCAGAGCACCTGCCAGGAGGACAGAGAGATGCTCAGCAAACAGAAAATGATTAATGCAAAAAGGAAAAGGAGCTTGCGGGGAGAATGGGGCAGCAGGATGAGCGCAGCACTTTGACAAACCTTTCTCTTTTTGTGTCTGCTTCTGGCACCTAAAGGCCCCTTTCAGGCAATTGCTTTCTGGCAAACAAACCACCGCCCTGGGAGCAGAATGCTGGCCTCCTCCATACAGCACCCATGGGTGCTCAGTCTGCAGGGCTCTGTGCTCATCTGTGCTCCCAAGCTAAGCCACCAACCTGTGCATGCTGTGATCCATGTGAGGTAATCGTTATCTGCCTGACATTTCCAGCTACAAGGAAACGAAATGAGTGCTTTAAATTAAATTTGAAGAAATGAATAAGGTTTAAACAACAGCAACAAAACCAGAAAAACCCTGAGTCATTCCAGGCCTCAGAAGATGACTGAACGACGTCTTGAAGGCAAAATGCCCTCCCAGGAATGGAATGGGGAGAATACCAAACCCTACAGCAATGGAGCGTGTGGTCCTGAGCACAGAGCACAGCAGCTGTGGGGCAGGGGCTGCTGTGGGGCTCCATCATTGCTGCTGACCATGGCAACGTGACTTCTGCTCGGAGGGGGTTCTGGGTTCTGCTTTAAGCAGATGCACATGGCAAGGAATTTTTAAGCTGTAAACTGATTTTTTTCTTTAAAGCTGACTTGATCCATGATGCCACATCAATCATTCCGGTCAATTTTGTTAGCTTGCAGGTATCCATTTCTCTGCAGTTTCATGGAACAGAACAGTCAGGGAGTTGAGACTTCCATTCGGCAGGGCAGAACCAGCCCACCTAAAGCAGGGCCAGGAATCCATTCCTTTAGGGAAATGTTTTCTTCAGCACAGGAGCTCTGTCATCTTTTAAATGTTTTCTTTAACCAAGACTAGCTGCCAGAAATGGGCTGACTTCAATGGAGAATCACATCCATTTTGTGCATGTTGCCATATTCAAGATACAACTGCAGAGTTACAAAGAAGGATGACGTAAATCAGAATCATAGAATCACAGAAGCCTAAGAGTTGGAAGGGGGCTCTGCAGGCTATCTAGTGCAACCCCCTGCCCTGAACAGCGACACCAAAGCTGGATCAGGTTGCCCAGAGTCAGATCTGCCCTGAAAGTCTCCAGGGAAGCTGCATCCACCACATCTCTGTGCAGCCTGTTCCAGTGCCTCACTGCCCTCACTGTACAAGAGGGCCATGTTTTACAATTGAGTCTTCTAATGCTTCACTAAATGTAAGAAGCAATAAACGTACAGATAAATTGAGTGATCAACTCAGAAGGCAGTTCATCCAAAAAAAATGAGTGCTGTACAGCCTCCTGCAAGCAGGACCAATGACAAACATGCGTTAAGGTTTACAGCTCCAACTCACACGCCTTCCACCTGCCCTCAAGAGACATCCGATATTCAAAGGCAAGAAGTAAAACCAACCACATCAGTGTATCTGCTGCCACGCTGCATGCAACAGACTAGAACTGAACAGCAGCTTGGAAATGTGCTCTGTGTCAGCAGTGAGCTCCCAGTGGCACAACGGCACCAACAGTGGCTGCCTGCTGCAGAGCTGAGGGTTGGTTTAACCGAGCCAGGAACAGAAAACCCCACACTTCAACACAGGGTGCTAACGTAATCAATGGGGTGTAAGCAGAATGTTGGCTGTTCTTCTACAGCTGAATCCTAAAATGCAAAGTGAAATGTGCCACCCCCACCCCGATGAGATTATTTCAATGAAAAGCCCCCTACAGATCATCTGCAAGGAAATGCATGTTGCCAAGCACGTTCCTATAACAGACCAACTTGTCTTCTACATCAGGTTCCCAGTATTTCCATTTGGAAACCAGTGGTGTAACGTGACAGCTCCAAGTATCTGATGCTATGACAAACAGTGAGAAAGACCTCATCTCTCAGCTAGGCCAAACATGGCTTCAAAATACAATATCAGCAACCCCAAACCTTACAGCCTGTCCCCAGGTGAGCTCTGGTCCCAAACACCTTTTTGTAGTCTTGGACTTCTGTGGTTCATCCAATAGAGAAGAATAGATTTAGCACCAGTGCTTGACCTCTGAGTGCTGCTCAAGCATGGGAATTGTCCAGATTTGCAGCACTGTCCAAATGAAAGAAAACAGAGATAAAAGAACACACACAAATAAAATAGAAAATGGATGTTTCCAGTTTCTAAAGTCAAATGTCGAGAAGTGACAGACCGGAGCCCAGTGTCAGCTGGTGCATCCACTGCCCAACATGCGTGGGTCTGTCATGTCTGTTTCTGATAGCTTAGTTTCCCAACTTGCTTTTAATTTCCCACAAGAACATGCACATCTATAGAACGAGCCCTTTTCTTTCCAATAGCTGCTAACCCTTAGATGCTTAATTATTGGTTACAGATTGAAACTGTTTTGTTGCACTCGAGGAGTACCTGGGTACCAGAAGGAACATGAGTCTGCCTTGCTTAAAGGCTGCCACTCACTCTCCCTTTCTATCACTGGAGCTCATTTACCCATCCCAAGGACCTATCCCACATCAGTGCCGTGGCCTTTTTTAGCCTGCACAGCACCAAGTGCCAAAATGCTCCACCAAAAGGAAACCTGCAGCACCACATGGGCTCTTCTGGCCCATAAACACCAGGAACGAAGTCACCCATTCCCAAATGGAATCTCCTGGGAGCAACGCCAGCCAGTGTCCCTCCCAGAGACTTGTTCAGGCTGGAAATAGTGCTGGCCTTGCTTTTCATTGTGAAAAATGCAGTATCACCAAGTGGTGGAACCCTCTCACAGAGCTCTCTGCCTACAGACAGGGCGCAGCTACAGAAGAGCTCTTTCCTTATTATTTGTTCAGTGGGTAATGGCAGAATCCCAGCATGATGGGTTGGAAGGGACCTCAGAGCTGCACAGCCTGCCAAGGGCTGAGTGCCCCCTGGTTCTGGCTGCCCCGGCCCGGCTGTGACCTGGGGCTCCTCCAGGGACGGGGCACCCACAGCTCTGGGCAGCAGTGCCAGGGCTTCACCATGCTGAATAGTACTTAAATTCGGCATTTCCCATCTGGCAGCCCTCTGCACTCACTCCTCCAGAGAATATTGCTTCTCACAAGCCTGTGCTGCACCACTCCTAGTTAGGAGGATGCACCCTCCTGGCTCCCGACCTCCTGGCTGACCCTCGCCCTTGGCAGTGAGCAGCAGCCTGTGCTCAGTGAAACCTTGCAGGTAAACACACGTGTACAGCATGAGAGTGCAAATCTGAGTCTCAGTTCCATGGTGTATGCTTAAGGGCTGGGTGCCAAGCAATTAGCTGCTTAAGAAGATTTGGTAAGACGAAGCTTAAGCAACTCATCATGTACAGGGCACAGAATCAGAGGGGGAACAGCCATTGGGATGGACAGTCCCAGCAAAAGGGCTGCCTGGACTGGAGGTGGGCTGGCAAAGTTTGGGACCCTGCTGGCAACCTGTGGAAAGAGTGGACAGGCTATCACAACCTGCTGATAACAGAGGATTATCTAGGTCAATCGAGATGAGGGAGGGATATAAAGCAAGAAGAAGGAAGAAAAATTTAAAACAATAAGCACAGAAAATTAGGTAACTAAGCAACGCAAGATTCAATATGAAAAGTACAAGATAATCTATATTTAAAAATACAATTTGGCATACCCTGCAGACAGAGGTTTAGAAGGAAAGATCAAGCCATCACTGGGGACATCTGTTGTGTAGCAGCAAGGTAAACAAGGTATTAGATTGCAATAGCAGGAGATAGGAAATAAGATGGAAAGCATTGCAATGTTGCAGGAAGGCAGTCATTATCACACCAACACTCATCTGAAACAAAAGGTACAGCCAGGAGATAAATTACCAGGATCTGTGATTTGTGCAAGAGACATTAAGCAGGCAGTTATAAATTATTGATGTTATGAGAGTGAGAACAACTGCTCTGATTTTTTTCCACAATACTGCAAGGACAAGAAATACCCAACATTATTAAGGGACGCTGGCAGGGGACAGTTATGGGTTTTGCAGAGGAAAGCTGCACCTTCCCTTTTGCTCTGTGCTCTGCAGGCAACAGCAGCACGCCCTGCCCTGCTGCTCCCATCAGCCAGGCACCACCAGCACAGTGCCACGCTGCTCCAAGGCTCTGCAGCCCTGTGGCACCTGCAGGGCACAGCTCCCAGCCCTGCACACCTGTCTGAGCCTCCATAGGGTGCTGTTGGACTGCTCTGAGCTGCCTCCGTGAACCTCAGCATTGCTGGGTTGGTGAGCAGTGAGTAACAGAGCCCCAGGAGGACTGGTAGGAGAACAGCCTGCAACACCACGGTGTGGGGTGACCTGCAATGGCACAGCAGTGTGGAAGAGGACTGTCCCAGCACACAGAAGTGCACCTGCAGCAGCTGAGGAGCACTGCAGAGAGTGCCCTGCTCCGCTCCAGCCGTTACATCTCCATCAGCAGATACTGAAAGGAACACAGGAAATATCAATATAATTATGCAGCCTTTGTATTGCTCACTGCTGTGATCGGGTTCTGGTGTTTTTTTGTGGCTGTTTTGAAGGGGCTTGCAGCACAGTCACTGCAGTTTCTCTTCCCCTGCAGCAGTGGGCCCTGTGGTGAGCTGCCCCAGCACTCAGCTCTAGGCATACAACCCCTCTTGCATGCTCTTTTATTTCTTTAAAACATTCTCCCCACAGAACCCAGACTCCTCCAGAAAATAGTGGAACCCAAAGCTCACCACAGGGCTCCAGCTGCATCCTCACTTGTTGTTCCAGCAAGATCATCGTTCTGATTCCTTCTTGCAGCTTCCCTGAGCACACATGGTGCAGGGAAGCACCCAGCCCTGCTGCCCAACCACAGCACAACCAGAAGGAAGGAGATCAGCCCCATCGCTGGGAATGTCTCACTCCAACCCCAGCTCACATCAAATGAGGATCACAGAGCGAATCTATGTCTAGATTTAAATTTCCTGACTGGAAAAACATCACTTTTGTGTCAGATCAGCATGGGAACAGCCCAGGGCAGCCAGGGCTGTAAGCAGCCTCTCTGGGCCAGGCACCAACTCCAAGCCCACGGCCGGAGCCACAACATATCATCATTCAGTGCCTGCAATAAGCCCTGTGGCAGACCAGCAGGCTGGGTCAGCTGTGCGGTTCGGGCTGCGGAGCTCCCATGGCTGCAGGCAGAGCATGACAGGAACGCAGTTGGCCTGCGCTGAAAGCCCACCTTGCTGTGATGGAGAGGACGTGGTGCAGAGCCAGGCTCAGCACTGCCCCGAATCACGCCAGTTAGGAAAGCATGCAGTACTCAGATGACCATGAAGAGCACATGGCCTCAGCTTCCAGCCCTGGGGAGCCTCAGTGGTTATTGTTCAGCCTCCACATGCTATTTTGCTTTCTCTTTCGGAGAAAAAATAGCCAAAATGTACCTGCTGCTCAGAACCAAAAGTGGAATAGAACACCAACAAGTTTGTTTTGGCAGTAAGACACGTAAAATACTGTCTTCGGTGAATCTGCAGAAACATTTATAGCTCCCAGCACAACTGCGTTGCCCCCAGCCCCACATCAGAGTGCTCCTAGGCTGGGACCGGACCTCCCTCGTACAACACTCCAGGCATCAGGGCTGAGACAGCAATGTCTCTTGGTCCTTCAATGTAGCAAGACCTTTTCCCCCACCCTTTCAGTTCACTTTGTCCATTTCTATATTAGAATAGGAACGGACAGGAGTGAAGAGTGGGGCCTGAGCGAGGAGCAGGACCACAAGGGCTCAAGGGTGGTGGAGAATAAGTGGGGTGGGAGGGCAGCCTTGGGGGCTGGGCAGTTCTGCACCAACCACAGCCCCTCGGGATACCAGTTCTTGCTTTTTAAAATCTATAGAAAACACATATTTACCCATGATATCTTAAGTTTAATATTTACGTTGGAAGTGGTTTTGTTCATAAAATACAAATCTGCAACCTACAAGGGACTGCCAATTAAATTTCCGTGTCTGTATCTGAGATTATAGACAGAGATTATTTTTCCATCTGAATAATCTGTATCTTAACAACACAAACAGGGCTACTTTCCAAAGCCAAACGCTGTGTTTTCATGGTGGTCAGGGGATGCTGCTGTGCAGCTCTGCTGGTTGGCTCCCAGCACCGCCAGCCCCCTCTCCCATCCCCCCATGCACACTCACACTCTGGATTTCACCCCAGTTCTGTAGATTTAAGAAGACGGAAAGGCTTCCGAAAGCAAACAGCCTTTAGCTGTGCGTCTGAACCGCTGGAACGCGCCATAAAAACGAGTCTAAATAAAGCTGTTGCTTCCAGCCGGCGGGGGAGCGATGCGCCCGGCGCCCCCAAATTCAGTAGGATTGCACTGCGGGGGCACAAGAGGGGCTGTGCTGTGCCTCAGGCCGGGCCGGGGGCACGGGGCTGCTCCTGCCATGGGGCGCGGGGGGCTGCCAGCAGGGCTGGCACCGCGTGTGCCTCGGAAAAGCCACGCAGCCGCGAGACAGAAACGCGACAGAACCCTTCTGCAGACAGAATCACACCTGCAATGCACTGTAAGGAGGTGATCAAATGGGATCAGCTGAGAAACGCGCTCAGCAGGGATTCCGAGCGGCGCTGCCTCACCTGCGCGCTGCCTCCGGCGCCGAGGGGCTGTGACTCAGCACAGGGAACAGCTTTTGATTTTTCAGATGGAACTTACCAAACCGTGCCAGCGTTACGGGGAGGATCTGCTTCCTGCATCCGCCTCTCTGCCGGCCTCTCCGGAGGTATTTTCACTAAGCCCTCCCCATCTGGTTATGTTATGATGACGGGAGTCGGTTTATTTGGGGAAAATCAATTGCAAGCCTGCATGGGAATCAAGTGGAGCAAGACAGAAAAACATCCTCAACCTCTATCTCTGCTGCGTGTAAGAGCAGATGCAGCATCTTATCATTAGCCATGGAGCTGTGTGACTAGGAGCAGCAACCTCCACTCTGAGCATCCCTGAGGCCACAGCCCCCTACACATGGTGAACATCTCACAGAGGGGCAGGAGGGCTGGGGGCTCAGAGACAGCAAAAAGGAGCAGGCACCCGGCGAGCTGCAGCTCAGGGCACAACCTGTGGCTGCCGCTTCAGAGAATGCCATCTCCAGCAGGTGAGGAAGAAAACAGGTTGGCCTGTTCCAGTGCAAAATCCAGCCTCTCCATCTAATGCCAGCAGCCTGTCTTGTCGGGTAACACACAGCAAGATGTCATGTCCAGGTACATTGAGCTGCCCACTGAGGGGCCACAGCCCCAGGCCAGCTCCTGTGCTCCTTCCACTGCTAGCACAACTGACTCGCAGCCACACTGCACATCTGCATGGATTCAGCACAGGTCTCTGCAGCCATTTATTCATAGAAACACATCATGGCTGGCTGGAAGGGCCCCTAGAGCCCCCCAGCCCCACCCCTGCCATGGGCTGGGTGCCCCCCAGTTCAGCCTGCCCAGGGCCTGGCTATGGCCTGGGGCTCCTCCAGGGATGGGGCACCCACAGCTCTGGGCAGCAGTGCCAGGGCCACACCACCCTCAGCAAAGAATTTCCAACTAGCATTGCATCGAAAACTCTCCTCTCTTGGTTTAAAGCTGTTCCCTTTTGTATCAGACCATGTAAAAAGTCACTCTCCCTCCTGTTTATATGCTCCCTTCAATACTGGAGGGCAGCAACGAGGTCTCCCCAGAGCTCTCCCTTCTCCGTGTTGAACACCCCCAGCTCCCTCAGCCTCTGTTTACTTAATGGCTTGTTCAAACCACTGAAATATTGAAGACCATCAGCTACAGCTGGGCAGTTGTTTATCACTGAGAGCTCTGAATACAGCGCTGCTTGGGGCCGACAGGCAGCTCCAGCAGCATCCCCAGCACCTGCTGACAGCCACAGCATGTCCCAGTGCTCCTGGCAGCAGTGCTGCTGGGTTTGGGCACCACACGGACACAAACACTGGCCCCGCTGGTTGCAATGGGAGAATAGCACAACTGAGAGATTTAGAATGGATTCAGTGTGTGAATTAGTAAGAAAATAAAGAAATGAATATTTCATGGCACCTGGGAGACTGCAAGGTGAATGAATACCTGGGGGGGGGAAGGGGTTTTTTTACTAACCTGAAGTGCTATCAAAACAAAATTTAAAGTAGTGGCTCTCCCAGAGGCTGTGCCCATGCAGCAGGGGGGAACACTGGGACTTCACAGCCACTGCTGTGTCCTGCAGCAGGGGTGGGAGAGATGAGGAGAAACTGCACTGTGTCCATTTCTCCCACAATGATTTCATGCATAGCCCAGCTCCTGACTGCACTGCTTTGTGTTAGACCCTCCAGGTGGAAATAAAGCATCTTGGTGTGAGCTAAATAGATATTTCCTTTGATCAAAGTTTGCATAGCCTTCCTCCCTTTCTGCTTCTCTTTATAGCACGCTTTAAGGAGGAAAAAACATTTTGGTTTGATGCACGCTTCTGGACAAATTTTTAGCACGTGTGCATGTCACTGAGAATAGAAAGCAGGTTCTGCAAGAAAAGAAGAGCCCACGTCTCATCGCCACGGGCAATCAGCCCCTGCCTGCCTCAATCCTGCTGCCAGGCACCACGGCCCTCATGCAGGAGGGGCTGCCTGCGCCGTGCTCAGCCCCTGCTCAGGAAGGCATGGCCACTGCAGCCTGTGGGGCTCCTCCTGCCCCAGCAAAGCTGAGCCGTGGGGGGACAGGAAGGCTCCTCACCAACAGGAATGCTGTGCCCTGCTGCTGTCAAAGCAGATGCTGTCCCTTGGCGTCAACTTAGCATCAGATAACAAAGAAAAGTTCTGATGCCTCTTGCTTCTGAAGTAGATATGGTAGAAAGCAGAACAAAACCCCTGTGTCTGAGATCAGAACTACAGATATTTCGGAGTCCAAGCAGAGCGCAGCACCGCACGGCTCTGCTTTCCAGCCCTCATCTCACAGGTGAATCATCACAACGGGCAGGCACACGTTTCTGAAAAGCAGCCTAACGCAGGGTGCCTAGGAGTTACTCCACAGAGGCATTTTTGGAAGAAAATGGCCTGAAACTGAGGCACCGTGGAGGCAATTCAGCAATGCTGTGACCCCCAGGCGGCCACGCTTCCTTTGCAGTGACTTGAAGGCGCAGAGCACATTCAAATCCCTGCTTTCCTCTTCCACATGAAAATGGCAGCAATAAAATGATTGCATGCTTATCACAAGTGCTTGCTGTTGATCTCACCCGAATGGCTGACACCCGAGGCTTTGCAGTAATAAAGCAGGGACTTCAGTGGTCATAGCATGAAGTATTTGGACTCAGACAAGTCAAGCCAGTGCTTGGAACTTTGAGAAAACTTCAGAGACCTGAGTTTGCACATTTGCTACTTTAAATAGTGAGTCACATCAACGTGAATTGGGCATCTGCAAAATGATGTTCTTATTGATGGCCCTCAGCCAGAAAACCAAAGCTAAGTTTAATGAGAAGTTACTGCTATCCAAAGTTGCCTTTTTTAAATGGCATCTGAAGTTTTGCAGGTTCTCACCCACTGCTCTCCAAGCTGTCAGTGGGAAGTGGCCTGTTGTGTGTTAGCATTCTGTGCTCCTGTCTGTAAGGAAACGGCCCCATCTACATCAGTGCAAACGCCTGGGTCCTTTGGGCAAAATAGTAATCATTGCTGTTACTGAGACAGAACATTTCATGCATATGGTGCTGATCTCAGTGGTCAAATAAATAAATACATAAATTGTAAATAATAATAATTCTTAGAGGAATGCTGAGATATCCTGAGTTACCAACGAGAGCTGTGAGAACGCCTGGGCTGTGGAACAGACAGATCTGTGTGCCCCAGGATGTGCCTGGAGCTGAGAGCAGCACAGGGACTGCAACAGCAGCTCTCAAAATGAAAAGCAGAGCAGGAGACATTTCCAGTGTGCTTAAATCACAGCCCAGAGTTAGCAAACCGGTTCCTATAGACAGCAATGTGTAAAGCAATGATAAAGGATGCTAAAGAAAACACAAAGATGAGGCAATGAGCCCAAGGGCTGGCTGGGGGCAGGAGCAATGCAGCTCATAGTTTCCAGGGCAGGCTTTATCAGCTGAATTACCTGGCTTCATTAAATGCTGATATTCAGTTATACCTTCAAACTCTGACCCATAGATATGCCTGTTGTTTTAACAAACCCTTGCATTTCTCACTCCCTGCCTTTCTGTCTTTCACTCCTGATCTGGAGATCTCCATGCACATCTATTTCTGTGCAGACATCCCTTCCCAGGAGGTACATCTACTCCTGAGCCGACTAATGCTACCTGATATCACTGTTGGTGGATTGACATCGAAATGTAAGGAGAAGGAAAAATATTCATGTCTGTATGATACCATCAGTGTCAAATGCAGCTGTTGAGTGACTCATTTGTAACTGACAGCAAAGATATTTCTTAGCAGGAGCACCTATTTTCCTTCAGTTTCACACATTTATTCTCAATCCTGAGTTAATCAGCAACTTTCCCCCCTCACATACTGTTACTGCTCATAAATACAACCAAACATCCCTGATGGCATCCGACCAGAAGGCTGGCAAGCAGAGCTGCCATGTTCAGATGGACACCCGGCCCACTTCTGCTATGGAGAGCTGCCCCTTGATGGCAAATAAAGCGGCTGGTGCCAATAGCAAGCATCCTGCTTGTGGAGGCCATTCCAGATTTCCCCAAAGCACTCAGTGCTGGTGCTAAGCCACTCCTGCTGAGCATCTCAGCTCTCCAGATGATGGAAGAAACTGCTTACATCTTTTACATCTTTTTCTTTCCCATGAACTCTGCACAAATGGAAACCCCCCCAACACACATTACTTCATATCAAGAAAAGGGAACACACTGCAGGCTGTAAGAATCATCTGCCCCCCACTCCTCACAGTGCTCCTCCTAAGAGGCTGCCAGTGACTGCAGAGTGAGCACAAGCCATGCTGTAAGCCCAGTCCCAAAGCCTGCTTTGTTTCCTTGCCATGCACACCTCTCTCTAACACTACAAAGATGGGCACCTTGTGGTATCCTTCTCCTGAGCTCTCCATCCACACTATGGGGTGACATTGGGTCTACCCAAATAGGACCCCAGCCCCAGAGATGCTGCCCAGCGGTCAGGTACTGCACTGAACCAGGCCTTCCCTCATGGGACAGCCCCAGCACATGCCAACTGCTCCTCTTTTTTTCATCCTGCATATCTATAATGCTTCCCATTTACTTCTCCACTATGCTTTAATTTGGTTTGCGATACCCAGACCTCATCAGGCCAGGCCTCCCACCAACCAAAGAGATCTGCAGCACCACCCTGTTCATAAGAGCTGCCCAGACCAACCCAGCCAGGCTGTGCTGAGCACCAAGTCAGCAGCTCCGTGCTTGTTGGGTAACTGACAGCCAAGGACGGACACCTGTGGGCAATCAACCTCTGTGCTGACAGCTGCTAAGCCAGGATGCAGCCTGGGGTGGCTGTGCACAATGAGATGCGTGCAGCGAGCCAGCTGAGTGCACAGCTTCACAGCCCCACCAGGTCTGAATGGTGGGAGCAGTGCTGTGAGCATGGCTGAGCCCAAACAGCACCACGTCCTTTTCCTGTACCTCCTCTGACTTTACCTCGGATGCAAACAAGCTAGAAGCAAACTTCCCATCCAATGCAAAAGCATTTCCCAGGAACCAGCGAGGCCATCTGGCCTTACCTAACATGCAGGAAGGAGTTTCAATATCAGCAAGTGAAGAAATAATGCACTGCGAGCAACCATTTCACTTCGCTACCAACATAAGAGGCAAGTAATGTAGAAGCACCAGTGAGCACCCCATAATCACCGTGGGGATCTGCAGTATGGGCCAAAGGCCACTTGTGCCTGGGGACCAGTTGGAAGCACAGATATCACAGCACGCCGTCACTGCAGCCCTGCACAGAGAAAAGGCTGTGACTGAAAATCGCTGCCCGCCTGACACGCAAACGTGGCACCAAGGATGTGTGCAGAATTTTTTCCTATATGTAGAGGAAAAGCTGAAGCTTTGCCTTTAAGGCAGAGAAAGAGGTCTGTGCTTTGGGTGGTTACATCACATTTGCAGTGTGCCTTCACATTTCTCAAGAGCTGCCTTTGCTGATATTTGTTTTCAGATGGAGTAAGAAAATATCGCACACGAGAATGAGCCCCGAGTCTATAAAAAGCCAATGCTATGGAAGCAGCTGTGCCAGATTTAGAAGGAACGTAAAGAAGACATCTTATGAGCCACAAGAATAAAGAACTGGGTCAGTTCAGTGCTCTAGTTTATGTGAGCTCCCATATAAAAACATGCAAGCCATTAATATTCAGGTTTTATTTCTTAGGATGGGATTGGATGAGAGGTTTTCTCTAATTGTAACACACCTCACTTGTGTTAGTGTTGCACAAGCACCAGGATCAGTAGTGCTTTGTAATGCCATTAGTTCTTCTGACACATAAATAGATACAAATTATTGCCTTCAAATAAGAGAAAATAAGTTGGAATGTATCATGTTACATAATGTTCTCCATTTCCAGAACTCAGCCCCTCTTGTCTCTCTTTCGTCTGTATCTGCCATCCTCCCTGAATCTGTGCTCTGTGTGACGAGTAGAGATCAATCCTTCAGAATACAGGAAATATTGCATTCACAGTTCCCACGTCATCTTCATCTGCTTCCGCTGGAGTTACCTTGTGATCCGACTGCATTAAGCTCACTTTGCCCTGACTGAGTGCCACGAAGCCCATTTAGAAAATGTCATTCTGATGTGCTGCCATAAACTTCCAGAAGTACGCAAACAAAAGAAGGAAAGAAAAGAGATTATTTTTCACATTCGCATCTCAGCCACTCTAAAGGGAAAAACAGCAATTATGAAATAATCATGCAGTCATGAAGCTGTTTGATGATGTTTAAACTGGAGGATTTTAAACGTTCTGCACATGGTCCTGAAGATGCAGCATCCATGGCTTGGACTGTGGGTCAGTTCTAGGGTGCTGCTGCCATGCGCTGAAGTAAACATTGCTGAGGCTATAATTGGGGTGGGAATTCCTATTTGCGTATGAATCACACTGACATTGGTTTCTCTGCTATCTATCATAATACCAGAAAAGTCCTGGCTTGAGAGCAGCCCTGAGGAGAAGGATTTGGGAGTGCCAACTGATTGCAATGCAACACAGCCAGCAGTTGCTCTCACAGCCCAGAAGGCCAACTGCATCCCGGGCTGCATCAAGAGAAGGGTGACCAGCAGGGCGAGGGAGGTGATTCTGCCCCTCTGCTCTGCTCTCGGGAGACCCCACCTGGAGCACTGCGTCCAGTTCTGGGCCCCCAACACAAGGAGGACTGGAGCTGCTGGAGTGGGTCCAGAGGAGGAGCACGAAGATGATCCGAGGGCTGCAGCACCTGCCTGCAAGGCCGGGCTGAGAGACATGGGGCTCTTCAGGCTGCACAAGAGAAGGCAGCAGGGAGACCTTCTAGCGGCCCAAAAGGTGCCTACGGAAAAGCTAGGGAGGGATTTAGTGTAGGAGCATACAGCAACAGGACAAGGGGAAGTGGCTTTCAACTGGAAGAGGATCGATTTAGACCAGAGGTCAGAAGAAATTCTTCACTGTGAGGCTGGTGATGCACTGGAACAGGTTGCCCAGTGAGGCTGCGGATGCCTCCTCCCTGGAAGCATTCAAGGCCAGGCTGGATGGGGCTGTGAGCAACCCGGGCTACGGGAGGCGTCCCTGCCTGCAGCAGGGGGTTGGAACTGGATGATCTTTAGGGTCCCCTCCAACTCAAACCAGCCTATGGTTCTACGAAACGTGTGCCTGTCCTACCCAAACATCCACGCTGCCTGTCACCAACTGGGATGATGCTGTTGCTCACTGCCCGACCCAGTCCTCATTAGAGAAGCTCCAGTACAACGCCAGCTGTCATCCCACAGATGGATGTGTCCCTCTTCTGAGGTGCAGCTCGAGCTGTTCTCCTTCAGAAGTTTCCAGCTGATGGTGGCTCCCTGCAGGCTGCCTGGGGCAGGCAGGGCAATGCGTGCTGCATGGTGATAGAAGTGGTGCTGAGGTCCTGACCTTCACGTTATGCATGTTTTAATGGGACTTCAATCTTGAGTTCTCCTGTGTGTGAGAATGAGCTGCTGGTTGGAGGATAGCTTCTGATTCACTTTTATCCAAAGGGAATCCAGACTGTGGATGCTGAGGCAATGCATAGCAAAGCACAAGTGGGTATTGACAAGAGATTTGCTCTAAGAGTGCTGTCCTCTCCCCAGCTGGACACACCTTATCTCAAAGCATGGCTCATTTCCTATGGAGGCAACTGGAAAAGTAACCCGCTACGAAATGAATCAAAGAGCAATTTTAATGTAAAAGTAGTTAGAGTGCAAAGTATAGCAAAAAATATTGTAAGTAGAGCCTTGGGAATTTGAGTGTCAGAGCTCTATTAACAGCTAGTGCAAACCTGTGCATCTTCAGACACTTGTTCTCCCTCTGGCACATCCTGAGTCTCCTGGAGTCAATAACACTTCTGACACTGATTTGGTGGCATCAGAATCAGGCTCTTTGCATGCAATGTCTTTTTAATTGAGTGCCACTAATACAGGATTTGTTTCAGATTTACATCCCAGTGAAATACAGCATGTGCCACCTGGGGTTGGTTAATGCTGCCCTGCACTGACTGTACGTGCCAGGGGACACATCGCCCTGCATCAGGGATGAGCACGACAAAACCCAGCAGTCCTCCAAAGAGAATCACAGAAGCAGGGTAGGCCGAGTTGGATCACCGAGTCCAGCTCCCAGAGAAGCATTTTTGTTATCGAAAGCCCAGCTTTGAATCAGTTCCACCTGTACCAGAAGTGCTGAAACAGAGGAGCCGGGGTTGCCACAGGCTGAGGGTCTGCGCAGCACCTCCTGCTGCACTCTGCACAGCTGAGCTCTCTGCAATCAGCACCCGGCCTCTTGCAGCACTCAGCTCTGGCTGTTGCTGCTGCACAATCAGCATGTGCAAAGCACAGCATCACCCCTGGGTTCTGGGTAGCATGGGGATGCCCAGGGCTCAGCCTGGCAGCTTGGGGCCAAGGCGTGGCTGCACCATGCAGAGATGGAGCTGAGCCCTGGGGCCAACCAAAGGAGAGAGCAGGAGACCAGACACTGCGCTTACGAGGACAGAAAACGCACATTCTGTGTCTTGAACTGACTGCTTTTCACTTGCAGGAAGAAACACGAGGTTCCCAGTTGCACTTGACCTTGCCAAGGTCAGATGACCACACGGCAGAACTGCCTGCAGAGCAGCACAGCAGGAGCCCCCTGGGCTTACAGCAAACCAACGCGTTGCCAGGAGCCGCCGTGCCCAGCTGGGAGCCGTGCTGATGGGTGATGGACCTCCTCCCTCCCCACGGTCACCTCTGCCAGCAGATCCTGACTGTATACTCCTGGAATAACGAGAAGTGGCTGCTGTGGAGCTGAAGGAGTGAAGGGGTTTTATTAAAAGAAATGAAAAAGACATCGGTCTCCTTTAGAGTATTTTCTGCTGAACTACATTGCATTCCTGAGATCTTTGGGATTTGGCCTATCTTCAGAAGACCTGACTGTCAGAGACAAAGGAAAACAGGGGATTACCTTCCCAGGTCAGAGCCCTAAGAGTTTGTGTGCTGTTCAACCACTGATAACAGCCAGCACTTAAAGCTCCGGGGACAAGTAAGCTCCCCTTTTCCTCAGCGTGAAGATCAATGCTATTAGCCTGGTCTGGAGAAATAAAGATGGGATTAAAGGAATGATTTAATTTGGAAGCCTGAAGCACAGCCCAATATCCAGCTGCTTTCCCACCACCTGTGTAGGTGCTGCTGTCTTCTGTCAGAGCCCCACAGCTGGCAGAGGGATGGAACCCACCTGTGCCCCAATCTAGGAGCTCCATCAATCAATCTACATAAGGATTCAGAACCTGCTTTTGCTTTGTTCTCCACTGCTGTTACACGAGAAGAGCTGCACCTGACACAAGGTAGGAGAAGAAATGTTTTGAAAAGAAAGCACTGTAAAGAAAGATCATTATTTAAAAGCCTCCACTTATCCTAGAATGGCTTAGGTTGGAAGAAACCTTTAAAGGTCATTGAGCTCCAACCCAAACCCCAAGCCTGGCTGCTCCCTACCAGCTCAGGCTGCCCCATCAGGCCTGGCCTTGGGCACCTCCAGGGATGGGGCATGCACAGCTTCTCTGGGCAGTTCCAGCACCTCAAAGCCCTCTGAGTAAAGAATTTCTTCCTAACACCCAACCTAAATCTTTCCTCTTTACTTTAAAGCCATTATCCCTCAGTCCTATCTCCATTAGAGCACACAAAAGATGGGATACATGAGAGATACGATTGGAAGAACAGTGAAATAAAAGCCGTATTCTTTGGGTCAGCTGACTGCAGTTGGGAACTTCGTAGAGATTCGTAGAGTAGGAGATGTCAGCAGCCACCGCTTCCAGGCCGTGTAAGAGGAAACGCTCCATAGGTGCACGGCTCCCCACACATCCCAGAGCAGAGCTCTCCTAACAGCCCCCTCAAAACGGCTGCTAACTTTTCCATCAGGCCCTCATGGCAGCTGCAGCTCCCCCTGCTGCAGGCACTCCTGTCCCCCACCCCCATTTCACTTGCCTTTGGGCCCACATCCCCGCTACCAAACGTTCCATTCCTGAGCGCTCTTTAGCACCAGCTGTGCTGACCAGGAACAGCAGAGGTGAAAGAGGCACTGTGTTAAAGCCACCGCAGGCCTGGCAGCAGGGAGCTCCTGCCTGCACACTGCTGTGCTGCAGTGCCTGCGCTCCTCTGGAGGTGTCACCAGCTGAGAAACAGCACGCCAAAGCCTCTCTGGCTCCGGTGCATGTGATCTATCATTTCTGCCTGTTTCAGTAAAGGCACCACGGTGTTACTTGAGAGGGACAGAAATGGCAATGAGATGATGGGACTGACACCACAGGGGGAGCAGGCAGCCGGGAAAAACCAAGTGCTTTCTCCAAAAAAAAAATAAATCTGACAAGCAGCCCACAAGGTACGCAGTACGTGCAGTACAGTTCAGAGAACAGGATGCATCCAAATCAACAGTTTAATGATCCCAGGAGCCAGTTTCCCTCATGACAGCAATCCGTCACAGCCTTCATTACCCTGAAGCACCAACGCTGCCGGCACCAGAGATGTCCCTGCAGTCCCAGCGGCTCTGTCACACGCTACAGGGACGGCAGGGTCTGACAAACGCCGCAGCCGGGAGGTGCAGCCCCGGAGCTGAGCGCAGAGCTGCTCTGCAAAGGCTTTTCTGACACCCAAACCCGCGGCTGCTGCAGAGCAGGGCTGCGTTACCCACAGCAAACAGAAAGTGGTTGGTCAGGGAGGGGAATAAACGGCACCGAGTGGAAAACAGGGCGTTTGAAAACGGGTTCTACGAGGCCCGTAGGTAGCACGCGAGTCAGACATGGCATATATATGAAACCCATCAGGCACACACTTCCATACAGACACGGATAGGAACTGACCTTGCAGGCACGCTCCATCATGGTGCACGCTGCCCGCCGGCGCTACCTGAGGACACTGCCATTCCTCCGCACTCCGGGTTAAAACCTGTGGGCTGTTCCTAGCGGGCAGATTTAAAGGGATTTTTTACCATAAAACTGCGGAAGGCAAAACCCAATAATCCATCCCCGCTGCGTAAGATTAAATTTTCCATCTGCGTCCTCTTGAACCGCGGAATCAGACGAGAAACCGTTCATCGGTGCGTCCGGGGGAGCATTTGGAGGACGGGGAAGGAAAGGGGAAAAAAAAGCAGCAGCATCACCAGGCGCTGAGAGCCGCGCGATGTGCGCGCAGCGGGGCGGGGCGGTGCGGGGGTTGCGGGGGGGCTCGGAGCGCGGCGCCGCCCGCAGCCATTGCGGTGCTGCTGCGCATCGCAGCTCCCGGCGCCGGGAGCGGCATTTGGAGCTGAACCGCGGAGCTCGAGGCTCGGATCTCACGCAGGACGGGTCCCGTCCGAGCTCCTCTCGCAGCACGGCTCGAGTTGCCGAGAAGATCCGGAAGGTGCACGGGGCTGGAAGCAGCCGGCAGCCCGTGCGGCGTGCTGGGGGTGCGCAGGAACGCACGGCTGTGAGGAGCAAAGTGGGAATCGCGGCACCGTAATAAGCATCGTTTGAGTGGGAGAGGACCTGTAACGGCCGCCCGGTGCCACCCCTGCAGTGAGCAGGGACACCCACAGCTCCACCAGTGCCCAGATCCCGTCCCCTGCTCTAGGCTGTCTGCAGCGACCACCCCCACCTCTCTGGGCAGCCCATGCAGTGCCTCGCTGTAACACACTTCTTCCCTATAGCCCTCTTCTAGTTTGAAACCAGTTCCCCCTCTCCTTCACAACAGCCCCAGCTCAACAGTCCGTCCCCTTCTTTTTTACAGCCCCTCAGATGCCGACAGGCTGCTCCCAGCTCTCCTACAGCCTTTCCCTCTCCAGCTGCACAGCCCCAGCTCTCAGCCTGTCCCCTCAGGAGGTGTTCCACCCCTCCGCTCATTTGGGCAGGATCACCTCCCTCATCCTGCTGGCTGCACTGCTTTGGATGCAGCCCAGGATACAGCTGGTTTTAGGGCTGTGAAAGCACACTGCTGGCTCGTGTCCATCCAGTACCCAGGTCCTTTTCAGCAGGGCTGTGCTCTATCCTTACATTTCCCAGCTTGTACTGGTAGTGGGGCTTGCCATGACCCATGTGCAGATCTTGCACTTGGACTTGAACCTCATGAACTTCATTTACTGCTCAAGCCTGTCTAGGTGCCTCTGTTGGCATCCCATCTCTTGAGTATGTTGGCCGTACCACACAGCTTGGTGTCACCCACAAACTGCTGATGGTGCACTTGATCCCACTTATATCCCAGTATCAAAGAGCACTGGTCCCAGTGGTGATCCCTGGGGGACACCACTCATCACTGATCTCCATCTGGACACTGAGCCATTGACCGCCAGTGTCTGGGTACAGTCTTGCAAACCAGTGCTTCATCCATCAAACAGACACCTATCAAATCCACCTCTCTCCATTTTGGAGAAAAGGATGCTATGGGGGACCGTGTCAGAGGCCTTACTGAACTCCAGACATCAGTGACATCAGTGGCTCTTTCCCTGTCCATTGATGCAGAGATGTGATCACAGAAAGCCATAAGTTGGTCAGGCAGGATTTGCCCTCGGTGAAGCCATGCTTGTTCTCCTGTACCATAACCCTACCTTCTGTGTGCCTTAGCATAGCTTCCAGGAGGATCTGCTCCATGATGTTCCCCAGCAGTGATGTGACACTGACAGGCAGGTGCAGCCTGCCTCAGCCCCCAGCTGGCTGGCTGTTTCTATTCACCCAGCTGCATCCATCACAGGTTTGCTCAGAGCACCCTGCTGCATGCTGCTTTATCAAGAGGAACAGATATCACAGCATTATAGAACCATAGAATGGCCTGGGTTGCACAGGAGCACAGTGCTCATCCAGCTCCAACCCCCTGCTGTGTGCAGGTCGCCAACCAGCAGCCCAGGCTGCCCAGAGCCACATCCAGCCTGGCCTTGAATGCCTGCAGGGATGGGGCATCCACAGCCTCCTTGGGCAACCTGTGCCAGTGCCTCACCACCCTCTGGATGAAAAACTTCCTCCTCATATCCAACCTCAACTTCCCCTGTGTCTCAGTTTAAAACCATTCCTCCTTGTCCTATCGCCATCCACCCCCACAAACAGCTGCTCTCCCTCCTATTTGTACGCTCCATTCAAATACTGAAAGGTTGCAATGAGGGCTCCCTGCAGCCTTCTCTTCTCCACGCACACTGCTACAGGTAGCACTGCCTTTGTTTGTCCATTAAGAGCACCAAAGGCACAGCACACTCTGGCCCAGGGTTTGCAGAATTCGTTGTCAAAGTCAGGGAATTGTTGGCACACAAAGGAACAGCAGCCTTTCCCAAAGCTTGATCTTAAACTTCAGGATTTGATAAGATACCTAACCCACAACTTGAGATATTTTTTTCCCGATTGTAATGAATTTAATATCAAAGCACTCCTCCGCCCTGTTGAGCCAGCCGTTGAAGCACAGCGAATCAGAAAGGTGCAGAGGTTAAACGTAGCTTCTGGCCGGGAAGCAGCTTTGCAACATTCTAACAGCTGTGCTCACTTCGCTGCCGAATGAAGTTGCTGCGGTTCCCCACGAGGTGGAGGGAGCGCTCTGCTGTGCCCCAGGCCGGGCGGAACGGCGCCGAGCTCTGCAGGAGCAGAACGGCCCTCGGCCCGTGCTCACAGCCGTGCTGAGAGCCGCGGGGCTGCCGCTGCTTCCAGAGCAGAGCGCTACAGAGGCTGGCAACCCCCGTCCTGCAGATTTGCAGTGGCCGTGAGCGGCGGCAGCACGGAGATGGCAGCTGCCTCCTCCTCCGCAGCTCCGCGCTCGGGCTGCCGGCGTTCCGCTCCGCAGAGCAGCGGCAGAGCTGCGCGCAGCCATCGGACGCGACGCCTCAGCGGCGCCGCGTGCAGCGGCCGCTCTTCTGTTCGATGGCCCCGCTGTCTGCTCGGATGGTGCCACGCCTCAGGCACCCCTCAAAAAGAAGGAATTCATGCCCGTCATTAATTAATCGCCACCTGTAGGCTCAGTGCCGCCGGTCTGGGAGCTGCCAGGGTCGGTTCTGATACCAGCCCCCGCCCTTCTGCGGTCAGAAACGTTTCCCTTAGAAATGCCAGCCGCTCGCCCCGCACCGCGCCGTGAGGAACCGCGCCGTCCCTTCCTGCTCCCAACAGCAGCGCGGAGCCGCTCGCAGCGCCCACGGCGGCGCCGCCCGGGGGGGCGAAGCGGGCGGAGAAACAGCGCCCCCTACCGCCCCCACCGCGCCGTCATGGCGGCGCTCCGCCTCCCCCTGCCCTCCCCCCCACGGCCATTCGCGGAGGGCGGGAGCGCGGCGGCGCCCAATGGGAGCGGGGCGGCCGTGACGGCAGCGCTGAGCCGCACCGAGCGCCGGGCACTGCGCGTCCCCAGCTCCGCGCCGCCATGTCGCGGCTCAGCCCGCCGGAGGAGAACCTGCAGGGTAAGTAAGGGCCGCGGGGCGGGGCGGTGGGAGCCGCGCGGTTTCCCTCCATCTCCGCCTTCGCTTCTCCCCGTCCGCTCGCCCTTGCCGCCGCGCTCCTCCTTCGCTGTGCCTCCGGCACCGCATCTCCGCTGCTCCGGCTTTGCTGCGCCCACGGAAACCCGGCAGGTTTTGCCCCGCACGTTTTTCCTTGCGGCGCATCCCGTCACTGCGCCGCGACGGGCAGAACTCGGCAGTCTGCTCCCGCTGTTGTGTCAGCGCGGTGGACAGCCTGAATCCCCCGGCGGTCGCGTGGCTCAGCGCTGTCTGCCCCGTGAGCTGCTTTGTAAGCGACAGGTTGGCTCCGGGTCCTGCCGTGTGTTGGTTGCCACTAGCGCAGGGCTGCAGCTCGGAGCCCTCTTCGAAACAGCAGAGCCGCGTGTGACCTCCCGCATGAAACAACGCCGCGGGCGGCCGCACGTGATGGGGCATTGCTGCGTGCCTGCTGCTCGGCGAAAAGCGCCGCGCGGGCTGCAGCCTGGAACGCTTTCGGTAATCAGTAAACAAACTGGCGCAGGAAGTCTTAGAGGTTGTTGTTGTTGTGTTGGGCTCTTTTTGGACGTTGCCTGCGTTGAGCAATACGAACGACGTGCGGCTCTGAACGAAAATAAAAGCCCTCGTTTGCAGAAGGAGACACAATGTACCGCCTGGCTTCTGCTCGGCTCCCTGGGGCTGCAGCTCTTGCAGCACACCCCCGTGTTTTGGCACTGTGCGGTGCTCGCCGAGCTGCAGATGCTGGCACTAAAGCCTGTCCTGCCGTGTCATGGGGAGGATCAGCAGTCTCATGTTCTGCATGCCTTTGTGCAGAGCAGCCGGCCTTATTCTGGTCGTGTTTTCCATTGTGCCCGACAGGTTCCTGGGTTGAACTTCACTTCAGCAGCAATGGAAATGGCAATGGAAACAGCACGGCAGCGACCAGCCAAGAACAAGTACCAGCTTCTATCTCCATTCACAATGGTGACATGGAGAAAATACTCCTTGATGCACAGCATGAGTCTGGAAGAAGCAGTTCCAGAGAAAGTTCCCATTGTGACAGGTAAACAAAATGCTTTACTGTAAGTATGGCTACTATGGGGAATGGTTTTACACTGAGACAGGGGAGGTTGAGGTTGGATATGAGGAGGAAGTTTTTCAGCCAGAGGGTGGTGAGGCACTGGCACAGGTTGCCCAAGGAGGCTGTGGATGCCCCATCCCTGCAGGCATTCAAGGCCAGGCTGGATGTGGCTCTGGGCAGCCTGGGCTGCTGGTTGGTGACCTGCACACAGCAGGGGGTTGGAGCTGGATGAGCACTGTGCTCCTTTGCAAGCCAGGCCATGCTGTGATTCTATGAAGTAAAGCAGAGCTCACTCTTGCACAAAGCCATGTTTATGCACAGTGTTCCTGCTTGTGCACAGGCAGCACTCTTGTTCTGGTGAAGGTACCACACAGCAGCGATGTCAGAGAAAGGTGATAACAAGCAGTGTGTGCTTTGTCATGGGCTAAAACAGTCAAGAGTGCTCAGGCAACTGCTGAAAGGAATTGTTCTGTATCTAGTTTACAAAACATACAGATTTCTAGGTATGTAATAATAAAATAGAAAAATACATTTGAGACAGATGGCCAATTTTGTCAATTCATGCATTTGATTTGGATGGATTGCAAAGTCTGCAGCCTGAAGTTTATCTAGCAAAAGAAACTGAGGGACTTAAAACAGCAGGATGCAGAACCTCCTTGTCTCACCTGCCTTGCTAGAGTTGAACCCCCCAGCCATCACTGCTGCCCAGGTTGTTTAGTGGGCAGTGGGAGCCCAGCAGCGCAGCCTCACGGCTGCTGAAAGGATCTCAGCACAGCGCTGTGCCTGGCTGGTTGTTGAGCACCAGAGGTGGACTGGGGGAGGTGGCAGCTGTGTATCACCTGGGGACAGATGGATCTCTTCGGTTGCGGGCGCTGCAGCTCTTCAGGACAGCCGTGCATACAGGCTTTGTTTGTTACTTTTTGGTCCCAAAAATGATGTCATAAAGGACTGACTGAGCTCCTTGTCACTTGTTCTTCTCTTTGTTCAAGCCCTCCTCGTTCCCAGACACCTCTGGACAGCCACAGAGCTCTGGAAATAGAGAGCCATAGCAGTGGGGAAAAAAACAGCTTTCAGGTAAAAGTCTCATTTTGCTTTGGAGAGCAAATTTGTCACTGTTTGACACCCGGCAGTAGGAAACCAGCAGCTTCACCTTCTGTGTAGGGACTTCAGCAAATTGCTCTTAGGATAATGGCAGCAGAATCGCTCAGCATAGCAGATTCTCTCAGCCTCCTCTTGTCCAGAACTGACAGCCCAGGTTTTACCAATGTGGCTTTAATTGGTTCTCAAGATGGCATAAAACGTGCTGTGTCCTGTAGGCCCTCCCTTTATCCCAAACTCACTGGCTCTACAACTCCTTCAGGAATCTGTCTGAAGGAATTGCCCACCTTGGGTTAATTAAATACATTACTGCAAATTAATTGTTCTTAGATCACGTTTCCAGAAAACCTTTCATGTGCTTGAAGATGTTTGTTTAGATTTTGAGATCCAATAATCTCAAGTTAGAATACCATCAGAAATAGCTGCCTGGGCAATCTTATTTCATTGTTAAGTGTGTGTGCAGCTGCTTAACTTCTATAATCAGATCCTGCTCTTATTGCACGACCTCTGCTTCATTCAGTGCGTATGAAAGCAGCAGGAAATTGTATTCCCGTGTAGCAAAGCTGCTCTTTTGCTTGTGTGCACACATCTGTGCAGCAGAAAACAAGACCTGGGATCACCCCTCCTGCTGCCAACACTGTTCCAAAAGTCGTGTAGCTTTTCTAAACTGAACTGGTTTCACTTGGTGCGTGTTGGCTGGATTAAGGTTCTGCAGGTGGATGTAACATCCAGCCAGATCTGAACACAGGCAGACTTGAGAAGTGCGTTCTGCCGAGTGTCTTTAGATTTGTGAAGGTGGGATATTTTCAGATCACACGTGAGGATGGAATACAGGGCGCCTGGCATTTCATTTCCAGGTCAGTCTTTACTTACACAAATAAGAAATACGAATGTGGGATGCGACCCCTTTCCATTCCCGTCCTGCGCTGAGGCCGTCCCCTCTGCCCACGTCTCTCCAGGATGCGAATGCTTGGGGTGATGAGGACGGTACACAGCAGGGGGAGGTGGGAGAAGTGAGCTGCAGGTGCAGCCTTGGGTGCAGCACAGATGTGCTTTAGAGGACCGATCGCTACCTCTGGCAGTCACGTGTTCTGTTTGGTCGTGGCTCTGTGTTTCAGTCCGAAGAGGACTTCCTTGAGAGGAGGAAAGAGGTAGAAAGGCTGCTGAAGAAAAATGCAGACTGGATATGGGATTGGTCCAGCAGGCCGGAGAACATCCCCCCAAAGTGAGTGCCCTCAGGGCTTCTGGAAGAGCTCTGACACAGCTGTTATTGCCACCAGCAGAAACGTGTGCGTTAGTGTTCTGACTGCATTTGGTGTGTGTGTGAATGTTCTGACTGCTCTCTTCCTCAAAATTAGGGAGTTCCTGTTCAAACACCCCAGGCGCACAGCCACGCTCAGCATGAGGAACACCAGTGTCATGAAGAAAGGGGGGATATTTTCAGCAGAATTTTTGAAGGTTTTCCTCCCATCTCTGCTTCTTTCTCATTTGCTTGCCATTGGACTGGGGTAAGTTTATTTTTTTTTTTGAGTGGCTTTTTTTCTTTACCTGTTTTCTCAGGTCTGACCGACTTCCTCTTTGTCTGCAGCTGAGCTGTGTGCTCTTCACCACGCAAGGATGGCAGTTGGTTGTTCAGGGTTTCCTATTTGCCTGTGGTACTGCTGAATGCACCCAGTTAACTGTAATGCTTTTCTTACCAGCTCAGAATTCTTCCAAAGAATTAAAGAGCAGTGAAATTAAGATTGTATGTACGTACTTCTCAGTTCCATGGGAGGTGTGAGCTTTAATCTCAAAAGGTAAAAATGTAGGGCAGCTGTGAAAGCACAGCAAGGTGGGAAATGGTGGCTACAGAAACACGAGTCCACAAGGATGACAGTAAAACCAATGGCTTACAAACACCAGGTGAAAGAAAAAGCACAGTCAGAATGTTAGACTTCAGGAAGGTCCCGAAGTGCTGCATTGTTGCTGACCCCGTGCTTATCTCTCACTCCTGCATTCCTGAAACTGAGCAGCTTGCTCAGAGAATTACTCACAGTTTGGGAAGCAGTTGTCAGAGAAGGGTTTGCACAAACAACCAAAGGCCGAGAGCCGCAGTGGGCACTGCTATAGCTGGTGCTGCTGCCCTGGCTGTAACTTAAATAACTTGTAACCTGATAATGAAAAACACTTTCTTTCGCAGGCTGTACGTCCCTCCTGAGCTGAAGCCAAATGCTTACTGACCCCATGTTCTTGATCCTCAGGATTTACATTGGAAGGCGCCTCACAACCACAGCTTCCAGCAGTTCTTTCTGAAGGCACCCGGCGTGGTTTCAAAGCAAACATTGGTGTGGGAATACAGGAGGTGACCTGCAGCACCTGTCCCAGCAGCGCCTGCGCCATCAGCGTGCACTCGTTCTGTGAACGCTGTGTTCCTAGTTTAGTAAGAGTGGGAAAAGACACTAAAGCTAATGTCTCGTGTCGTCTTCTGGAGCAATGCATAATGCATCTGAATCATGCTCTGGCAGCCGCTGCCTTGCTTTGTAGTGAAGTATCTCTGAGAACTCACATAAATGGGTGTTTAAAAACAGAAGCTTAGCTTTGAGTATCTCGCTGAGTCACGGTTGCAACATTAAAGTGCTGCTTCCTTACACTTCGTAGATGTGGATGTTTGTCACTGCTCTGCAGTGGTGACGATGAGGGATTAGCCCAAAACGACGTGTGGCCTTATGGATCATAGGCAGGATTCTCAGTAAGCTGTCACCTCGCTTGAAGCTGTTTCCTTTTAGACTTTGCTCAGCTCTCCTTCACTTTTGTGTGAGATGGTGAAACGGGCACCTGGAAGAAATTGCTCTATTGGTGAAACTTCCATCAGTTTTTACTACTTCAGTGTGACACGCAACAGCCTGAAATGAAATTTGGACTCTAGTGCCTAATAATTTCTTCTGCAAAGGCAATTGAATTCCCCAGCTAATTGGATCTCCTTCTGCTGTATCTCAGACTGTCGCTTCTCAGTCTTTTTTACCTGTACAATAAATTTGCATCTTCTATTTGCCTCATCCACATACAAACTTCAAGATCTGCTTGCTTGCTTGTACTAACGGAATGCCTTTACCTACAGTAATTTTATCTTATTTAATGAGAAAAAAGCAGATGTTTGCCAAATTGTTTTGTATATTTCAATAAAACAGTTCCTCACAGATTGCTTCTTTGTCTTCATGCTTAATCATTGTTTCATACTTAAAGTGCGTAATTGACAAATCAACAAGAGGTTTATATAGAAAATAATTTAATCATTGGTTCTTGAATCTGAATACGGGTAAACTGTCTTTGGAAGTCACTTAATGAACAGAAACTCACTGAGCTTGCAGAGACGCTTTCTGTTCTACCGCGGTCATTTAGAAACAAATTAGCTTTCTACTTTTTGTCCTTATTTAGCAGCACTGATTCCTTCTGTGCTGAATCTCTCAGGGCAGAGCAGCGCTGCCTGTGGGCCCCAATCCAAGCAAGGCACAATTCATTTTCCATGGGCTGATCCTGCTGAGGCCACTGGAAATCCCCACTTGCAGGGTTTGCTCAGGATGTCTGCTGGAGGAGCAGGCTCTGCTTGTTGGCTGAGTGTATGTCCATCTGCAGTGAAAAAAAATACATCATCAGTTTCTGAATAATAATTCTCATGAAATTGAGCTTTTTAAGAAATCTGACTACAGTCTGAGCTGAACCTCAGGGTTCCTCCTCAACAATAATAAAAGCAGTGATAGCAGAGCCATCATCAGAACAACCACTTCCTCCCTTTGGAAAAAAAGATGGTTTAATACTGCTGTATCTGAATTTCAGGTTTTCTTATAAATACAAAAAGAAAAAACAAAAAAAACCAAGCCTAAACACGCATGCAACAGTTCCTCACATTCACAAGGACCTTTACATGGCAGCAAGTGGAGCGGGGCGTTCTGCAGCCCCAGCACACCTTGTGCATTCATGCCTTATTCCACCAGGGCTCCTGGCACATTCGTAGTAGACAAGTAGAATGCCATGAGAAGTAAAGATACGCTGCATTGGAAGCTTCCTGTGCTCCAATAACTACTGGCATTTCAGAAAGGATTCGTGGAAGCTGCTAATGACACCTCAGCATTCCAGCAGTGCGGCCCCTGCGTTCCCCATCCATCCCTGCCCTCAGCCTGTGCCCACTCACAGCCTGCAGAGCAAAGTGAGGAAAGCCCAAACCTACCCCAGGTGGCATTTGGTGATGCAGAAATAATCTCAGACGCAGGAAAACACTGCTTACCCTGCTCAGAAAGGCCAGGACAGGGAAGTTGCACGGGAGTCTTGAAGTGCTCGCTGGGCAGCAGAGAGGTCACTGTTCGGAGACACGGCCTTCGGAGGAGAACCTCTGGTGAAAGCTGGGCAGAAACCACTTCTCTGACTCCTGAGCCTACCAACAGAGCTTCCTGGAACGACAGGACATGGCAACCTTCTGTGGTGAGACACACGCAGCCCTTAAGGCTTTAGAGGTAGGGACAGGAACTGAAAGATATCCCCGTTCCTGATAAGCAATAAGCTTACCCTATTGAAAAGGAAATCAACATCTGTCCTTACCTCTTCTTGCTCCTGGAGCTGAATACAACTCCTTACCTCCTGCTGCTGAAGCAGGGCACACCTTCCAGCCCACAGTGCCCCTGGAGCCGGTAGGACCACCCTCAGCTCTGGAGACTCAAGAAACATTGTGGCACATAAGACACAAAGCAGAAAGGCTCTGTGTGGCAGCCGTGCCCAGGAGGGGTCACAGAGCACAGCGTGCACAAAGGCAGCAGCACTCAGCCGCGCAGAGCTCAGGGCGCAGCTTTGGGCCGGGCTCTGTGCAGGGGCTCCCAGCGCAGCTCCTGCCACATCCCACAGCTACCAGTGCTGTTTTTGTTAAGCCCTTTTCACCCAGGCCCTAAGTAACAGAGCACCAAGGATTCACCGTGTCGAAACGAGCAGTTGTTTACAGCAGCCTTCAATAATCTGACCCACAATTCACGCACAGCCCATTTCTCTTGTTCCGTTTCTCCCCCCAGAACCAACCGAGGACAGAAGTTATTTCATTTCAGGACACATCTGCAAAGCTGTGGATTCATACATCGCTTGAAGCTGCCTGTGTGTGCTGGGACCTTTCACACACCAGCCTCAAACTCTCTGCACACAACGCCAAGGCAGCAGCCTCGTTTTTAAGCAGATGAATCATCAGAGGCCATTTAACTGACAGAGGTACGAAATAAGACTTCATCATATCCTCTTTATACTGACATTCCACTTACAGCTGCTGAAAAAACAGATCAGAAATAGACAGCAGAAAAGTATTCACTGTGCGCAGACGGCCAGCCACAGGCCCAGCCTGCAGGTCCCACACAGCACAGGGCTCAGTTGGTTAGCACAGCCAACCAGCTCACAAAAGGAAGAAAAAGCTGTTGAAATACACAGAGCACATCCAGGTAAACATTTAAAATTTATTAAACTTTTTGGTCAAAATAATTGAACAAGTATGTACAATCCCATTGTATTAGCTCTATTACGCATTTCAGGAACAAGGTCAAATTGAACCCTTTCATGACCCAGCAGTTCCATAGTTCAAGATTTGCAAATAGTGTCACAACCAATATACAGTAGAAGGTTTTTTCTTTTTTTTTTTTTCTTTTTTTTTCTGTTTTAATTTAAACTTTATTTGCAGAACCTCAAAGTTAGCCGTACTTACTAGCTTACCGTGAACAAGAGTGGCACTCTATGGACAATAATTGAGGGTAAGAACAGACACTCTCACGTTTGCATACGCGGATCTGATTTAGTAATCATAACACACCTTCATTCCAATACAAGTGGAGTGTAAACCACACTTCTTGTGTTTGCTCTGGGAAGCTGAAGGGATCTCTGAGAACATCGAACTTGCAGGCACCTTTCCCAGAGCGCGACGCCCAGCCGCCTGGCACTACCAGACGTGCTGACCAGCTTCGGGAGCAATGTCTCACCCACGTTAGCTCAGGGTGAAGAAGAGGTTGATGCATTTTAGGCCCCTTTGGAACAAAAAAAAGTACCTAAGGCTTTAAAAACCAAAACAACTAGCAAGAACAGTTATAACATAGTAACACCAGCTAGCAGCCTCAGTATTTTCTGACAGCCCGATGTCAGAACGTACTAAAATGTATTAAGCTGTGTTGCTGCTTGGCATAATCAAGAAACTTTTTATTGCTGGTTTCGACTGCAATGTGGAATACAAGATATTATGCCAAACATTTAAAATAAAGTGTATCTTCATGACAAGTACTAAAAAGGTTAAAAAACATAATGCACATAAGGTATGTCTCTACCTAACATTGAGAGGCATCAGATAAACTTAGATTTCATTTTTTTTATCTTCAAAGAAGAAAATTTGTTTTCCCTTCTGTGCAAGGTGGTCGCTTTCTATTAAGGCTGCGGACTTCTTTACGCTGACCTCTTCCATCTCCTACTCTGTATACAAAAGCTGTTTTACAAGAAAACCAGTGCAACTTAAACTAAATGACACTTCCAAGGAAACTCGAAATCTAGAATTCGAAATACTACACAAAAAAGTTTGTATTAGTCTGCTAGAAATCAGTGTGTTGGGACAAACGTTGTGAAAAAGCCATCCTGATGGGCAGACCTGACAATCTCAGTACATGCAATAAAAAAAGAAAATAAAAAAGACTGAATACATACCTTCAGATTTAAAAACACTTGTTTTAGTTTGTTATTTTATTAAGTGGTTTACACCAGAAGGTGTGGCAATAGATACAACTGGTGAGTAAATACCCATGGAAACCTGTCTAGCAACCCAACTCAAGACCTACCTAAGTGCTCCAAGGTAAAAACACCTAAGCCTAGATACAGGCCAGAGGAGGAATGTTTACAGGCATTAAGCACAATATATGTCTTGAAAGGCCCAAATATTACAGCAGAGAAAGAGCGCAGAAGATAGAAATTACGTTTCTATGACTTTTTTGTTTTCTTCTTGGGTGTTAAATTTTTGGTCTATAAACTGGAAAGGAAGGCTCAGACTTCAATAAATACATTTGTTTTGAGTATTGGCCCGATTGAGCACTGTCCATCAGCTCTGCCTCCAGAGGGTTTCCCTCAGAAAACTGCAACTGACGCTCCCTACCCTCGGCGAAGGCAGAACCGCACCGTGAAAGCAAAAACCAGGCCAGATCCTCTCCTTTACCTAAAGGGAAGTAAGTGCATCAATGTTCTTCACTGGTAGGACAACAAGGCCTTCTCTTTTACAGATAAACAACTGAGCTTAACTATGCAAGAAGACAATTCTGTCCTCAGGTCAGTCACCTTTAGTTAATTTTGTCCTGGAATATATACAAATTATTGGTGGCAGCTACAGCGATGATGTTCTCCATGGGGTGCCATGCTGTATGAAGAATCTTCTTGTTGAAGTCCAGACTGTCAACATTTATCTCATCTTTCTTCCTTTTACCACCCGTGCACACTTTGCGTGGCTTTAGGATGGCACGAGGCTTGCTGCTCTCCCTGGACGCCTCCAAGGTGACGTCCCGCCGCGTGCTGCGGTCGAACATCCTGAAGAAGTTGTTGTACGACCCGGTCATGATAGCGCTGCCGAGAACAGACAGGAAACGTCAGGCTCCCAGCAGGGGAGTTCGCTCCCTGCCTTCCTCTCCAAGGCAGCCCTGGCCCTTGTTCATCGTAATGGAAGCAAAGCAGCTCTTCCTATTCCTACTGCATCCCTCCACCCTTCAGCACCAGGGGCGACAGAGGAAGCACATGCACTGCAAGCTACTTAATTTCAGACTGTCACAAACAAGAGCCTTCCTCTGCACTGCGCTCATGTTCACTATTAATTACCAAAAGTTATTCTGAAGCAACAGCATTAACCCCTCATGTGCGTCTCTGATGCAGCTCTTCAGGAACTCTTTGCATAAAATATTGAATTCGTTTTTAAAAACACCTAACTTTCAATTACCAGCTTGCTTGTAGTCTCAAGAAACACGCTTGAAACTGAAGGTAAGCAGCTCATTTTTTTTCCTATGTTAAACACTAATCTCTAGCACTTGAAATAGGAAAAGCTGCCACCCCACATGGAAAAGCTGCCTGCAGTCCCTCATGTTAAGATCTCAGTCACCTTAGCATAACACTGTCCGCTTATTTATCAACACAACTGTCTTCATGGTATTCCAAAATCAACGAGTAAGAGCAGGATGAGATGCTATTAACAGAAAATACATCAGACTGCATGAAGGAATGCAAAGAGGGTTTTTCCTTTTTCAATGGGAGGCAAGCAGAGACTGGGTGAAATTACTTGAAAAATGCAGGAACAAGCATTAGGTTCTTGGCATTTTAGTTCAGTGAGAAACACCATTTCTTCTATGCATTTTCCACTGAATATTGGAAATGCAGGATTTTTTTGGTAGGCCATTTGATGTATTTTTCTCTCCCCCTGAATAACTCAAAGCCACTTGCAAGTGGATATTGACAGCAATGTTCTATTCAATCTATTCAATGTTCAATGTTCTAATGTTCTATTTACTTAGAAAATTAATTCCTAAGTGGTGTGCAGCATTCCATGCACTCTCTACAGGACTCCAATAGCAATGTAGGTTGGTTTTACTTCCTTCACTGATGCCCATACACACAGAGCACCAAGTTTGACTTCTGTGGCCACTGCTCCCTCAGAAATTACATGGTGGATGTTTCAGTATTAGGCCCAAGCTTGCTTCCAAGCACGGCTCCTGTTATCACCAAACCTAAACAGGTACACCTTCTCACTGAGCAGCTTGAAAGCACTTCAGAGAAGGACACAGGTTGGTAGGAACATAAAAAGCTCATCTGCTGCCAATGTTTCTTAGCAGACAAATCACCATTAGAGGCCTTTCAGAAACACACAATCTTGCAATAAAAAGAAGAATCCCAAAGGCGAGCCAACAAAAAGCATCCAGATTTGCCATGCTCCTACCCATGGCTACTGAAAGCATTTGAGAACGTAGCCAGTGACAGGAAGCATGCACAAGAAAGTGCTCTGGTATTTGATGACAATGCTTCCACAATTTGCAGGCAAGATAAGCATTCCTGCTCTCTGCAACAAATGGAAATCATTACCTAACAGTTTGATCTTCTTTAGCCTACAGAAAATACTGAAAGATGTTTTAATTTGGAAAATAATGCGTGGATGTTCTTGTAAATGCTTGGAAAATAAAGCAAGGCTTGAACTGACCAGTTCTGACTGTACTGACAAACACAAACTTATTCCTGCAACTGGAGGATGAAAGATTGAAGTCCTCGGGGGAAATACAAAACCACCACCACAACCACCACCAAAAGCAATCAGAAAAAGCAACCAAAAACCAACCCCACTGCAAAAGACACACCGTCACCCTTCCCCACCAAGGGCTGACCTGAATGTCACTCACTGATCCCTACAGCTGAGCACCACTCACTGGTCTGAGGACAAAACTACATTTCTAAGCTGAGAGAAAAGCAACCCAAATCAGGACAACTCACCCATCAGAACCGTTCCAGCAGCACTCAAATTTGTCAAAGATGCAGTCATTTTCATACAGGGAACAAAGCTTGCTTCGAAGGTACTCATGAACCTTTTTGAAATATTTAGGTTGATGTTAGAGATTTAAAGAAGGAAAAACAAGAGGTGATATTTAAGAAAAGTTGAACATCATACTTGATATGTCTCTACAGGCCTGTTCTCCATATTGAGATCCCAGACTTTGACAGACAGGTAGTCCCTTGTCATCATGTAGCGCCCGCTGTGGCTGAATTTTACATCAGATATTGATGATATTATTTCTGAAAAAAATGATCTGCTGCTAGGATCTTCAGGTTCTTCAAAAACTGCAGACAGAAGACAATTACAAATGAAACCAACACCAAGTTCTACAGCTTCCAGCATTTCCCAGAACTTCAACAACAAGCCAAGGAACTAGCTTCTTTTATCACATGTTACTGTTAAGTTACTTTCTAAATGGTCTCTTTGAAATAACGTTACAATGTCTGGCACCTGCCTGATGACCATCTCCAGCATTCCCAACTGGAGCCCAGCATCAGCAGCCCAGACTCCCAGGACTCCGGGATGAATCCAGAAAAAAAGTTAAAAGCAAAACAACAGAAAAACCTCACAAAACCAACTGAAACACAGCTGTGGTGCAGTAAAAATACTGCAACTGAGCTACAAGCCCTGCTGAAGAACAGACCTGCATGCATGACCCAAGTGTTCTGGGCTGTTATACAACAAGCTTTTATCTAAATCTGAATTGTACAACTACTGAGAGGAAATAATGGTATCTACACTCAAAATGCAGCAGGTTTCAGGAAGCAACGAAAGAAATGTGACTTAAACTTCAAGTCAATATTGAAGTCTATGATTCAGGACACAAGCTATCCAGCATTATTTTTTCCATTTTTGAATAGATCATTTTAACAGGATATTGTTCAGTTAAAAAAAAAAAAAAAAAAAGTGCTAGCATGTTTTAATGCAGCACTAAGGCAAACAGATGATTTGGCATAGCATTCTACATGGCATACTGCAGAACTATTTCCTTTCCCTAGTAAATCCTTATCTTCACTGCAGAAAGCTTACCTGCAAGGATCAGTAAGGTAGGACACCCCATGAAAAGCAATGCTAACAGACAGTGGTAATAACCAATGCTAATAAACTCCCCCTGCTACAGTACTGAAGCAGAAGCAAGGGGCTGGGAGCTAAGCACCAACACTGCTCATTCTGACCTCAACAGAAAAGCCTTCCTCACCTGCCAGGCTTACATGTGTCAGCAAACTAAAAACCATTCACCTGTCATCCTTGGAAACTCACCTTCAAACTCAGTGCATATTTTTAATATCTTCTACCCTATATGCTGCAAATGGTCACAAAGTGAATGGATCAGCAGCAGCAGCCCAGTTACAAAGGTGAATAAGCTGCCCTGAACTGGCATTCAATAAGCAGATACCTTTGAGAAGCACCAAGACTGAGTCTGGACAGAAGACAGGTCTCACTGGTGCCAAACGCACTCGTTCCCATCAGTTTATGATGCAAAATGGGTAAACGGGAGCAGAGTCAGATGGTCAATTGGCTCATGCTCCACTTCAGCTTGCTGATGGCCTAGAACAAGACAATTAAAACGTTCCATTCTACAAAACTACCACTCCTTACCTCCTGTGGTCTTTGCTGACAGGCCGAACTCGGTTAGATTACGTCTAAGGGCCCACCTACACCTTCTATCTGAGCAAGAAACCCCGAAGGGAAGAGCAGAGCTGCTTACATTTGGAATGCCTGTCGCAGAGGGCTGAGGAGCGCATGTCGCAGAGCCGAATGGTGCCTTTGCTGCTGCTGTACACAAACACGTGGCAGTGGTGGGGGTGGAACTCTGCAGCCGTGATCACCTCAGTCAGCTCCTCCATGTTGGCAGGCTTAATATCTACAATATCTGGGGAGGTTTTGGTAAAGGCATGCAACGTCTCACACCTGAATCATTTCTAATACGTAGCATCTTAAAAGATGTTAAAGATGCAGCAGAGACAACTGGGGCAAATACACTGCAGCTACTGTCAGCAACCTACAGAGTGGCTTTTTATTTACATAACAATTTTTAAAAGGAAGAGGAATAAGAGGCTGCCCAACAACGAAACTAGCCTCCACCCCCCAGCATCAGCACCCAAGACGACTTGAACTCACACAGACTAAATGAAGCTCACAGATGGAAGTTTCAGCTTCCTCTCAAACTTCCTTTTCAACACATCTCATTGAACACTGTACTTTAATTACTCAAACAAAGCATTAGAAAACTTGTCTATCATTTTTTTAATACATAACATCTCTGTAACATCAGTTTTGTTGCAGATTTGCCAATAGGGGACGTACTATTGCAGTTTTGGTCCAGCCTGCTAAAAGATCCAGAAATTATTTCTACAGTTAGCAATACCATTTGGTATGGAAAAGTAACTGTTTTCAAGAGAAATGTTATTTTAGACAGTTTAGAGACCCTAAGCTTTGGAAAGAAGTATCTACTTCTCAAGTCTTTTTGCTCATATTTGAAGTATAGGCTAAACTCAATAAATAAAGGGTGCTTCCAAAATTCAAACCATCTATGGAATTCCTGCTGGCAGTTTTCCAATGAAAGAATGCTTGCACTTGAAGATGACTGAGGCCATTCTGCAAGCTGCTTGCACTACATGAAACCTCCACGTTTTTAAATCCTGTACTTTAATCCTTGGATTCAAACTCTACTACAATTAGTAAAATTCAGATAATTCTCTTCAGCAACTTACGTGTGCACAAGTGTTCACAGAAGATTTTAAAAAAGGATACTAAAACTTCTATCTGTGATTTCTAAATGCCATAGGTTAATTCTTAGGTCATCTGCTGAAAGGTACGTTTCATGATCACTATTTACTGAAATAGAGTTTATATGGTAAGTATGTGCATTTGCAAATATCCTTCTGGGACTTGCTTCTACCATTAGGTCCATGGGTTTCAGTATTGGCACCTGAAACATAAAAGAACAGTCAACTTGGGCACAACATTGATTTCTGATTCAAAATATGTTAATTACTTGCACCCCACCTATTCCTGTTTTAATTTACTGACATCCTCCCCCTGGTTCTCCAGTAGGAATATCAATTCCTACAGTAAATTCCTACACCCACCCCATACTGTGAAGTTAACGACCTGGGGTTGCAGCCCCGTGGGCTGTGAGATGTGCAACAGAACACTAACGACAAACACCAGGAGCAGAACTTAGATTTCCTGTTTTGTAAAAATCAATTAAGTTCTAAACACCTTTCAGTCTGTGGAACAAGAATTGTACTAAAACAGGCCATGAATGCAGACCTGTCCCTCTGCCTTCCACAGAAGTTACCTGGCACAAACAGGAGCTCTGTACTTCAGCCATCAGGGCAGTGGTGCATGTTTATAATGAAGGCCATCACTGAAACAAGTGCTTAAAAGTGACCACTGCATCTTAAGGACTACTCAGGTGCTTGGGAACAGAAGCTTACAAAGGAAATGCCCAAGGTGTTCATTGAGCAGCCAGTGCCACTTCAGGATCAGAAACGCTCTGTTGCCACAACTAGTTGATATAAAACATAAGTTTATCACAGGTAAGGGGATCGAGCTTCTCTCTGGCTCCTTCAGCAGCCTGCTCTGCCACTGATCAGCATGCAAACAGGTTAAGGCTGCCTGGGGCTGCCCTGTGCTTTTGCTGGACTGTGAGTACTGGAACATTACCTTACATCACTCAACCAAGGAAGAAGTTACGGCACTGGTTCAGGTAATTTCTCTTCCTTCAACAAAAAACCAATCAAACCAAAAGTGCTGTAGTTGTTTTCACTATATCTGTATCTCAGTCTGCTTAGATCATAAATGGTCGTTATCAAAATTAATTCCTTGCTGCTCACTAGGCAATCATTCTAACTGACCACGAGTGTCCTGGCCCTTCAGTTGTGAAACCAAGAATGCTTTACTGTGAATCAGCAGGACCTGCGTTAGAAATGACTGCATCTGCACACAGGATGCAGCTCCTAAGTGCTGCCTCTCCTACTGGTGCACCTCATTAGCAACACACGGAGGTGCTTCTGTAATGAGGTATGGAAACAATCCCTCTAAGAGGCCAAGGTACGCACGCTCCAGATCTCCAAGCTGGTCATTCCAACACGGAGCTGTAGCTCTCTGGGAGGCTTTCCTCCTTCAGACCATCTCTTCTCACATCGTTCATTCCATCACGTTTTCTTTTGAGATGCCAAATGTCTGGTTTGCTGCCTTCCTCTCCCAAAAAGGCAACAGAACTAGGAAGATAACTTTTAAAGGAGAGGTTCTTGCTTTTTCTTGCTCTCCCTCATTCAGCCTGATGAGTCCTAAATACACTGTGCATTTAAAACAGACACCAATGTACTCATTGAGCAATGCAGCCAACAGAACTGCCCCAGCTGTGCTCTGGACTTTCTGTGCTCCTACATAGGTTGTCTACTCCTACATAAATGCAGGGCTGGAGAAGCCCAAATTTCACCTCTACTTACTTCCAGCCAAGGCATTTTATACTTGGTTTCCCTGGCTTTAGACATCTTAGTTGAAACACTCCATCACAGTGACCCAAACAGGCTAAAAGATACTTCCCAAAAGGAGTGGGTAATCCTTCCCAGCATGACAACCAGTTACACTGGTGAATACCTGCATATTCACTTCGTCAGTTTAAGAAAAGAAAAACAAAAAAACAACACAAAATGGATCCTAAAGGTGTCAAGAGAGGCAGTAGAGAGCCTTGGCTCAATTCCTACTTCTAGCAACAAGAGATCGAAAATCCCTGCCCCTGGTACAACTGCTTTTCTGGAGCTCCTGCTTTAAATGGCCTCACATCTGGAGCACCAGCCTTGCCATCACATCGCCATGAAACTGGAACAACACCAAGGCTGCAGAAGCATTCATGAGGCTTTCCAACTGCCCCAAACTGACCTCTAGCTAAAACACCTCCTGCACACTACCCAGCACCCTGCTTAAATATATCAGTCCTGCTCTTGAAAGAAAAAACCATTATGAATATGAGCACAATATAAACATTAAGTTATCAACACAAAGGCGCCCTTCCTAAATTCACAGTGGCACACGCCTTAAGCCAAACAGAAGAGCCTCACCTGCCAGTTTCACAGGGAACTGCCAATAAATCTCTTTTTCTACACTTGAATTACCCTGAGTTGGATAATTGCCGTCTCCAAGATGATATTTTAATTTGAGGATTTTTGATTTCAAGTCTATGTAAAGTACAGTAAGTTTCCAAAACAGGAAGAAAAACAAAACAAGAATCAACCTACTGCAAGGAAACATTGTAGTTATGGACCAAAACATTTCTATCTTCACATTTCAGTTGACAACCTTGGAAATATAAAGGCAAAGAAGTACATGCAAAAAGATATTTGAAGTCAAAGAGCAGAAACATACCCGTAGTGCTGTGATTTTGAAAGGATCCCTAAGTCTTCCATCTTCATCTTTTAAATTATAACCTTCGGCTCTTTTATCCCTTTCACTTATTTTCCATAATTTAATAGTTTTATCTAAAAATCAACAAAAATTCACATCCTTGAGAACGAATCAAATTCCAAAATTAAATCCCCAAGACTGGGGCTGAGCAGAGCATGTTACCCAGCTCTCTACATTTCTACTGCTTGCAACAGAAAGGACCCCACTGGAGTCCTTCAAACAGCGTAACACAAAATACAGAGCTCTCAGCACAGATGTGAAGAGCTCTGCCTTTGGCTACATTAGTTAGCAGAATTAGTGCATTAAAAAAAAAGAAGCATGCACTTATGGGGCGTGAATGGGAAATACACCAAAGTACCAGTAAGAAGAAGGGAAAGGATCAGCAGGTTTCATTTTAACTCTAATGTAACATTCAGTTTAACAAAACCCACAGGTCTCTGCCTGACCAACCAGCAGACAGCTTAGCATCCAGCCATGCCCCTCTGCAAGGGACATGCTGATCACCACAACTCGCAGTGAGCCCCGCACGGCTACCTAAGTGATTTTAAGCAGACAAACGCTAAGGAAAGAAAACAGTCATTTCAGATGACACAGTTGAAAGGCTGCTTTGAGTCTAGCAAGACTTAGATCAAAGCAGATTAACTTAATTTCCCAGTCCAGTAGACAGAAGTCGTTCCTGCTTTGAAGTTTTGTATGGCAGCACTATGTAAGAGCATTTAAGAACGAGGCTAAAGGAGATCCAAAACCTCAGGAACAGGTGCATGTGTCAACAAAAGCCAGGTGTGGTTTCTTCATGCCCAGCTCTGCACTCGATTTACAACTTGCTCCACAAATGCATCAGAATGAAACATCCTAATGATCGTGGCACTGATCATCTCAGTAACACGTGTAAGCACTAAGCAAATAATGGAAGAAAAAAATAAAGGGAATGAAAATTGTACAAACGTGCTGCTCAGTGACTGCTGACATTTAAGCCATCAGCTGCTCAAAAGCACACGTGATGTTTTGGAATCAGAGAGGCAAGAAGAGTATTGAAACCACAGCGTTTCAATTTCAATTTCTATTATTCAAAGTTGATCTGGCATCATCAAAAATTGAATTTCAAAATTAGGATGATCAGGTTAAGACAAATTCAGACTTTTGCTATGGTTCTGCATACTGGCAGCCCCATTATAGAGAACCCATACTAAAAAGCAGAGCAGCAGGGTGTGCAGACTGATGGCATGGGCAGCACAGCCCAGAACACAGCTGTGCAATGACGTCTGCTCTGTTGCTGCTAGGTTACCTCAGTTTGTAAATCACTAATTGACAGGGTATTATAAGCAAAACAGTGCTGCACACAACTGGAGAAGAGAACCACCCCAAAACACTCCAGAAAAACCCCACAAGTGGATCATTGGTGAGACAGTGTTCAACTGACAGCAGTAAGGACTTTTTGCAAAAATAAAGTGTTCTTACCATTCGTAGACAGCAGGAAATGAGCAGCATTCTGTTGTGGTAACCACCTAATTTTATTAATTTTTTCCTCGATTTCTAGACTTTTCAAGTAGTCAAACTCAGGTTCATGACTCTGGAAGGTACTGTAAACATTATATTCTCCCCTAGAATGAGGACGGCTTTTGTTCTGTAAGGAAACATAATATTTCTTGAAGCTGATGTTACCCAGTTCATCAGGAGTTGTACATACAGAGTAAGCACTACAAACTGTCAATTAGAAAGTAACCTTGTTACAGTGGTCTTGCATCCTACATCCTAAGCCACAAAAGCCAGGCGTTTATTTTCTGCACCTCACCAAACTCGTTCCCCTAATTAACAAATATGGACATGGTGCAGGGTTTTCAGACTGGCAAAGAAATGTTGGAGGATGCAGTGCATGGTGTAATTAGGTATGATTTTGTACAAACATGACTACACAAAGTTACTCTGTCACATAAGCGTTAGATCCAGCTCCTCTGTGGCTCATTTTAAGATGCACTGTATCCAGGAGTGCCATCAAGGCTTATCATTAAGCTTTGACAACATTTTTCATTATAAAAATCCACAGGCTGAAATGTCAGTATTTTCACCTCAGGCTTCTCCTGCTGCACATCACAACTCAGCACAGAGTTGTAAGCGCTCAGAAATCTCTTCCCCTCACAGAGCCAGGGGACAACTCTGCACCATCCTCATTTGTAGGTGCAGTACCAAGGAACAGAGACCAAAGTCACGAGTATCTGTGGGTACATCCTATCAGATTTGAGAAGCTGTTGTGGGGCTCTTTAAATAAGTCAGCATCAGATAGAGATTCCTGTTTGGATTTCACTTGAAGAGCTGCAGAGCCCCGAACTTCTGACAATACAAACTCCCAAAACACAAAGAGAAATCACTCACGTTAGAGGAAGCAACTCACTTGTTCCCAAAGGCAGCTAAGAAATCAACTGCCCAGGAGAAGTCTGCAAGGCAACCTTCGTGGTCTGATGCTCCCTTCCATTTCCATGCTCCACCGTGCAACTTTCAGAAGGTTTTCAGTTGTTTTTTTTCTCCCTCCCCCTCAACATCTAACAAGTATGAAGTTAGTTAATTCTGAGACCCGATTTTTCTCCCTGTCATTTAACTTTCATGCATGTTAGATACGATCCTCTCTACTTTTAGTTATCTCCATTACTTACCCAACCACCCATGTCTTAGTCAGGCTGTCCTGTCTGCTACAAGGCACTGGTCTCACTATGTGTAACATCAACCAAGTGTGTGAGTAACATCAGTTTCTTGGAGCTGATGTAACGCCCTGTGAGTTCAGGGCACAATGCCCAACATTTCAGCCTGCATTCCCAACATGAGGCCTATGTGAAATCTCACAACTATCTTCAGTTGTTATTACACAGGCAAAAAAATTACATGGTTTAAAAAAACAGTTGTGAAATTGCATTAAGTTTGCAGCATTATATACTTATTTGGTTTAGATCTGCCCTCCTCCTCTCCAGGAATTGTGCAGCCTTCTACTGGCAAGAGAACGAATGGAGTGTCATGGCCATCTCCTCCCTGCAGCCCACGTTCTCCCCAACGTTGCTGTGTGAGAAGTGTGCCTGGTGTAATGCTAAGAGGAAACGATGTGACAGCTGGGTTCTGACTTACAGAACAACTGAGCACAAAACCAACAACAGTTCCCCTCCAAACAAGTGTCAAAAAGATAGAGATCCTGAGCAGGTGGCCACTCCTTGACCTTGGTCTCTGTGCCTTACTTAAGTCTATCCAGCAGACTAAATGATAGATGAGCAATGAGCCATCCAGGTGTAGCAGTGTAACATTTCAGCAGCTTTTTCAGCAATAGGATTTTCATTTCACCACCTCTCAAAACCCTACAGTCAAACTGACGAACTATCCTTGATACAATGCTTTATGAACAGTATCACAGTCAGGATGAAACATGAAATATGGACCGTTCATTAATTAAGCATTATTCAAATCATACAATGAAAAGTGGAAGCACCTCGAGGTCAGTACACTTTGTGCACAAACTGAATCAAAACTCCACAATCAATTCCAGCATTTCTGAAGCAGGAAAAGGCTCAAATTCTCATCAGCTCTCCCAAGCAGGGGATAAACACACTGCTTGGTGGTGGAATGCCGATGTAAGATTTCTATGAGACACGACAGGGCATGAAAGCTGTTTGGCAGCAAAGGCTTCATTTGTCAGGATCCAGCACACATTTCCAGTGCAAGCCTTTTTGCAGGATGTGAATAGCCTGGTAAATACCTGCACTGGTGAATGGTCAGAGCACAGCATCAGCACACCAGCGAGCAGCGCTGCACCGCTGTCTGAAGACGTGCAGCCAGGAGGGAGGGCTCTTCCAACCTCAGGACCAGAAATGCCCACATCTTCCCACTGACACCAGATGCTTAATTCTTTAAATTTGAACTCTCACATCCTGACGTCCTTGCAGCTTAACATGCACTTTTTCCTTACTAGCTCATTTTCTTATATTAATCTCAAAAGAAACAGAATGCATCTTAGATCAACCTACATGTAAGGCTCAGGAGAATGCCCAATGGCAACTCAACATTTACAGCAGAGAATAACAGTTACATATAAGGAATTCACTGTATTTCTGGGGTGGTTTTTTTTTTTCAAAGCAGTGAGGGGCTGAAACCACCACCAAGCTGACCTCCCAAATTCAGCACAGGGTAGACAGACAGATAGATGGCTGACATTGGGTTTCCTGAGCAACCCATCCAGTCACATAACCCTTGCAGCATGAGCAGATGAAGTGAGATGTGCAACACAAGAGCAGTGTAGTAACAGCACTTTTGTTTTTCATGTCACTGACCTCTTGTTCCCTTTGAAATATAACCACTCTGCCACCTTTGTCTCCTGTTGCAAGAAGATCACCAGAGTAATTAAATTCAACTGTTGAAATAATATCAGCTGTAAACAGAACAGAAATAAAATAGCACTGTAATGTGCAAAGCAAATCAAGATGTTTCAAGACTCGAAAACAAAACAAAATTACAATTTGCATTAACGCAACAGCCCAAATAATTTATTTACATCATTAGCATCCAGAAATTGTTTCAAACCCCATCAAAATCTTAAACATTCATTTACTGTTTAAAACATTCTCTCATTTCTCCATGTTCTGAGCTTGAGAGCCTTCAATCACAAGAGAGGCAGCTTTTAAGAACCCAGGCTGTATTCGACCCATCTCCAGTCAGCACAGGCACACATAAGGGAGCTGTGCCTGCACAGAGCTTCCCAAAGTGAGACCTGTGCCCAAAGTGGTCCAGCTGCAGCGTCAGTTCAGAGCAGCACTGCAGCTTACACTGGTCAAAGCCATGCCCTTCCCCGAGCTCACCACTGATGCACTTTGTTCAGGAGCCAAAGGAAAAATATAACAAAAAAAAAAACCTCTGCCAATTAACCCTACTGAACCAACATCAGCATTTATACAACAAACAAGAGGCAAAGATGACAGCAGCTGAAGGAACAGACAGCAAAAGAAAGGACTGCAGGATCTCTAGGTGAGAGTGCCTTAAGCTCCCTTAGAACCAAACCTGAGAAAGCAAGCAGTATTTACCACTTCAGGCCACAACCTCTGAAGGAGGCAGTAAATGAATAACTGCCATTAAAGGACCTCTCATGGACCTACAGACATCTGCCACAGGTTTTAGGCATACAGGAACAGCAACAAAAGCTGCTCACCGTAAGGACAGTACAGGAGCACCGGAGCCGTGCTGGTGCTCACCAGCCATGTAAGAGCTCTGTAGCATTATGCAGGTACAAAAAACAGTAAGACTTGAAATACCTGCCGCCAATCAGTTCAGAGTTGCACTCGGAGACTGATGGAAACCACATCCCTGCATTGATTCTGGTGTGCCAACTTTTAAGTTCCTTAGAATAATGCCCACCCTTATGAGGAAGGTGACTAGGAAATCTGATCAGTTTTCTCAGCTTATCATTCATATTTCTGCTTTAATTAACAGATCCTAGAGACAGGTTGTTTTTCTAGTGCACAGAGATCTTTGTTTACTTGCTTTGAAAACAGCAAGACATAATCTTTCTACAGATTTATTCCAGCCTTCAAAAAAATCACTCTACTACCTTGCTCCAGATATGCCTACTTTCCTATATTCACCTTTAAAACATAAAGATTTGATTTTGGTTAGAGCCTGTATGGTGGCTAGTGCCATGTCCTCGGCCCCAAAACAAGAGAACAAACCCCACACAGCCATACTTCACCCCCCAGTTTCCCTCAATTCATCTTGCTACCCTTGATAAAACTGATTATAAAGCTATTTCTGAGCAGTCTCCCCATAACAACTTCTCCACTCGGGATCCTCACCTGCCGTGTGCGGCCTGGATGTGAGCTGGCGGTCACTAACGAGCCTGCAGAGCAGCCAGACTCTTTGCTAACCTGGCCCTGCACCGATGGCCAATCCCTGGTACGTGGCCATTTGCCTTCCTACCAGACTGCACTGAAATGAAGCCTTAAACAATCTGTCCCCTGAATTTAGAGCAATAAATCATTTCAGAAAACAGCATACAGCTAAAGGTTTATTAGCACTGCCTGACCTTACCTCAGAAGCTGCCTCACGATTGCAAGCTCCTAGTAGCACCTATTGATAAACACTCAAGATATGCACACGCACCAGTGAATACACGTGCAATACACACATATGCACAGCTTAGACCTTATTTAGTAGCACAATACGTTCAACTCAAAAGTGACTTATTGCTGTAAAGTGCATCATAAAGATGTACTCTGCCATACCATACCCACACGCTGGGCACAGCAGTAACAATTCACATGCACTTCTCAGCACTAAAACAGGGACTGAAACACCTGGAATTCAAACAATCAAACAGAATCTGTCAATTCACACACACACAGTCTCTCTCTGTTCCTCCCCTTGAAGGGAAGAGGACGCACTATGGGCACCCAGAGCCTTGCCAGTCTGCTGGCCCTGCCCTCCCTGCACTGCACACCTCCCCGCCAGCCCCGGCTCCAGTTAGTCACCATAATGCACACGTTACCTTGTGTCACTGTAATTCTTTAATTCACTTTGTCACCACTCCAACAAGGCCATGCTGACAGCCTGATGCACCACTTTCCTTTCCCAAAGCTTGCCACCTTTTCAGATGCACCACGTAGCGCAGCAGGCTGCACACAGCTGGGCCACGCTCAGCTCTCTGGTCATTTGGAACTTCTCTCTTTCTTGAGAAGAAAACAACCTTAAGCAAGGCCCTTCCATAACGACGTGCATCATGGATGCACATGGCAATTATGAAAATATTTTGAAGTCAACCTATTCTTCCTGCACGAAAACTGGGGGGAAATGATGGGCACAAAGATGCTGATTCAACGTCAAAAAAAAACCCCAAAAAAACAAAAAAACCAACAACCAACTCAAAATTCACAATCAAACAAACCCCAAACCAACAAAAACCCACAAACAAAAGACTCCTCTTCGCATACGTTGCTAATATTACCATTGGCCACTAATGCTGATCCATGTTAATTATTTCCACAATTACATGTTTGCTTTGCACCCAATGGATGTTTGATTGTCTGAATGTATAAATTACAAGCTATTACAGGCTGGTTGGCTGTGAGGCTTTCTAGTTACAAATACCAACTATCACAACACAGCAAAGAGCTCTGCGCTAAGATGGCAAAGCCAGCACGTGCTGAACCAGCTGCAAGCGCAGTCCTAAACTCTACACCAAGACTGACAGCAGTGCAGAACAGCAATGCCATGGCATTTTCAGCGCTCTAAAGTAGCCCTAAAGTAACACTGCACTACTACAGCACCTGAAAGCCATTCTAGCACAGATTGCTTTTACCCTTTCAGACATCTACCCTAGCAGAAACAAATCACAGAACGGCCTGGGCTGCAAAGGAGCACAGTGCTCATCCAGCTCCAACCCCCTGCTGTGTGCAGGTCGCCCACCAGCAGCCCAGGCTGCCCAGAGCCACATCCAGCCTGGCCTTGAATGCCTGCAGGGATGGGGCATCCACAGCCTCCTTGGGCATCCTGTTCCAAGCACTCCTTAACACATCCAATTACTTCAAATTTGTGCAAAACACTTTTCTTTATGGTTTCGGAAACGAAATAAACTACCATTAGCTTCTCCCATGTATACTATCAAGGGGCATTCTAAGCTGCTTGCTCAAAATACACTGTGCACTATTTTTTTACTATAACATGCATAACAAGTCAACAAAATTAGTCTGACAGCAATTATTTGCTTGATGTGTTACCTATCCCAATGTAACCTTGAGTTCCTTTACATTAAGCACTGTGGAAACACGATGAAACAAACTGGAACAGTGTGGCTTTTGGTAAAGGACAAGGAGAAGAGGGTAAACCAGACAGCTCAGAGAAGGACAATGCCAGTGCAGAATGCCACATTATGGCAAACTGGGAAATTAGTCTGAAACCTTAAATCCTCACTGAAACAGTACGGAACAAATCTACTGCAAAGATGCTTGACAAACACAAGGGGAGGAGCAAAGCTGTACTCCTGTGAGCCACGAAGAAAAGCAAGATGTGCAGCTTTACCGGGACATCTGTCCAGCAAAACTTCCTCACACCATGAAAAACTAACATTTGCTTTCACTTCTGGGAAGAAGTTCTAACTTAGCTACGGTCTGCAGAGCAGGAAACTCCCAGTTGTTTCCAAAGCCGGGACGTTAAAAGGAGTGTGGGGTGAGAACTGCTGGCAACTGCAGTCTGATTCTGTCAAATCCTCACATCTAAAAGCACTGAGCACTTCCATGGGCGCTGCACGACCTCCAAACATGCTGGAAGGCTAAAAATACCCGTCTATAATAACACAGTGGGAACCATTCTCAGTGGATCAGGTGACTGCATCACAGGCCTTAACAGAAGTTCCAAACTTCAGTATAAATGCTCCACGCCTTTTACCTTCACTGCTTAAAATTGACCTCTATCACAACCCCCTGCCTTAAGTCTGCCGTAGTTCTATAAAATTAGGCCTCCAAATCTTGGGCTGCTACACAGGGAGAGAAGGTGGATGGGATGTCAGAGGGCAGCTTTTGTTACACTTCTGAGAGGAGAGCAAGCTTGGGCTCACAAACTAATTTAATCCTACAAAGGAATCACACTGTGCATTTCCGACACCGATACCAACGCCTGGGCTGTTCAGACATCTAAACTGGATGTCTAAAATTAGCCACCCTGAACTTCTCTAAGCTGGCTGCACAGTGCTGCTCCTGTTAAAAACAAAACTTCTACTGCTCCTAAAACTGAAAACCAAGACAGATAGGTTACAGCCTGTGGTATATGGACGGCTGTACAGCAGGAGACCTTGCTTGGCACTAACACTAGTGAGGCACAAGCAGCATCAACTTCTCCCATTCTTAAAAGCTATTCAAAGACTCTTGGCAAAATCCTGCTCCTGGCACTTAAAGGACAATCACAGAATCATAGTGTGGTGTAGGCTGGAGAGGACCTTAGAGTCACCCACTTCCAACCCCCGGCCATGGCAGGGCTGCCAGCCACTGCACCAGGCTCCCAGAGCCACATCCAGCCTGGCCTGATTGCCTCCAGGATGGGGCACCCACAACTTCTCTGGGCAACCTGTTAAAGCCACCTGTGTCCTGCCACTATCAGATCATGGAAAAAGTCCCTCTCCCTCTTGTTTATATGCTCCCGTCAAGGCCACAATGAGGTCTCACCAGTGCCTTCTCTTCTCCAAGCTAAACAATCCCAGTTCCCTCAACCTTTCTTCATAGGAGAGATGCTGCAGCCCTCTGATCATCTTCGTGGTCCTTCTCTGGTCCTGCTCCAACAGCTCCACATCCCTCCTGTACCAAAGGCTTGGAAAAGTACTTCAGATAGGGCCTCAGAAGGAAGTGAAACAGTTCTATTTTCAGTCATCACCTAAAAAGGAGGCTGATTCACTTTCTAAGGGATCTTAATCATTATTTTTTGGGAAAATTTAAGTAACACAGCTTCAAATTCAACTAAGAGAGTGACAGAAATGGCAGCAGATCTGCATCCTGTCCTCCTCCTCCTGAAAAATGTTATACTACAAATCCTTGTCCACGATCTGTTCTGAGATCCAAAGAATCAACTGTTGTAAGGGACTGCAACACTGAAAAGGCTCAGGCTCTGAGAGGAAGTGACTGGACCTGGACCAAAGCCAGACAGCTGGCATGAACCATAAAGGAGATTGTAGGAGGAAACGAAACATAGGCAGAACACTTCTGTGCTTGAAATCAAGACCAAGGTGACAAACCTGCTGCTGCCCCTGGGCCCATTATTCCAGAGAGCCTTCAGTGCAACAGCTGAAGGGAGTTGCTGGAGACATCACATGGCCTCTCACAGCTGATGGGAATGAAATGGAGAGCACAGAAGGGGATAAGTACAGGCTACGTGCTTCTAAACAACTTGGAATCAGAAGGTGGGATGTCCCAGTGATGTGCTGAACTGTAAAAGGAGCAGAAAGAGCAGGAATTTCTTTTGCAACAGGCAGCGACAACACACCGAGATATAACTGCTGAAAGATACAGCCAGCCAGGGCTAGGCTGAGAGCAGCTGCACGAAGAATTAAGCAGATCAGCACAGGAAACAAAACGCACGGAGATGCACCAGAGGGAACAATAATTAAATGGGAAAAAAAAAGAGTGAATGTAGACACTAGTGCTCGTTAAACTGTTAGAAAAAATAGTTAGAAAACAAAATTCCATCCGAACTTAACAAGTTACAGGTGCACAGTGCCTTACAAGCGTAAGGATAACCAGTTTTTCACCTTCAGATGGTTACAGGTATCCCAAAGGAAAAGCACAGATCTGCCAGCAAGGCTCTAACCAGCCTGTCCTCCATCTGCTGAGGCAGCCAAGCGCCAGCAGAGCTTTGGCCGCTGCAGGTTTCTGGTCACTGGCTTCTACCCTCAGCATCACCTCTTTCTGCCTGTACCTTTAACTGATTTGCTTCTGGCTGCATAGAAATCCTCCATGCTAAGGCTGTAAGAAAAGTCAGTGAAAAAGACTGCTATCACTGAGCAGTTAGGATGGCCCAGGACTGGTACAGCTGTTATTGTAATGCCTGAGTTCTCATAACATGTTTCCCAGCGTTGTTCCTTAGTTTAGGATTTGATAGAAATCAGATCTCTCTCTCTGAATTACATGGGAAGGAAAGCCAAGCCTTGCAGCTATCGACACTCATTTGAAATACACGGAGCTACTAAAAATAACCCATGTTTCAGAAGATGCTGTTTTTAGGCTCTGTGTTCAAACTTCCACTTCTGCGATTGATTTGAGAGCACACAAGTGAGATGCACTGGGGTCAGCACAACACCACAGGGCTGGCACCATTTTGCTCACACCGAGTTTCTTCCAGCTTACTTTGTGCCATCCTCCTGTGCCCACCAGGCTTAACCACTTTTTTTTGGTAATTAGCAACTTGCAAAATGGCTTGAATTGCCCTTACATAGCAAGCAGAATTTCACTTAGTTCACAGGCAGTCTCCTTTCTGAACTAATTTACATCATTGAACGGATGATCAAGAGCATGAGCAGGGCACCCAGGCTGCTGCAGTGGCTTGGCAGCAAGCAGTCTGTAGCTTCTTGTCAGTGAACCTGGCTGCCAATGGACACTGCGGGTCAGAGCTGGGTTACGGTGTGTGTGGTCGCCTCCAAGAGAGCACAAAGCAAGGGTGAAGCAGCAGCACGATCAAGCTGGAGTAAAGCTGAAGTTCAGTACGATGGAAGTGAACTTCACCCTTGTGCTTGCCAAGGCCTACTGTGCCTTTTCTTACAAGGGAATGAAAGCTCACGCAGACACACGTATATGCCTGCAGCATGAAACAAATTTTGATAACACAGTAAAGATAAGAGTCAGATTCATCGTTAAACACTTTAGTTGGCAGGACAGATTCTCTCCACACACACACAAAACATTACTTGACGAGATCACTTTAATGAAGACTGAAGATTGAACGGAACTTATTTTTTCCATTATTTTTATTTCTTCAATATCGTTAGTCACTTGCAAATCTAGGCACCCTCACTACAAGCAGTCACACTGCAAAGCCTGTGAGAGAGAAGTGAATGATTCAGGTAAGTGGGAGCCTCCAGAAGTTCTGTGACGTGCCGCTTCTCACACAACACCTCAGCGCGTTCATTACTTACACAACAAGACAGTGCAACTGACTTTCTGGTGGCTTAATGCCTCGTGTTTATGGTTGGCTGATAGAGCTGGAATTCAAAAGAGTGCTTATTATTAAATAGTACTGTCTGATAACAACATTTTTAAGGAACAGCGTATTGTGGAATAAAGAGAGAAGATAAATTCTTGATTCCTGGGCTGTAGGAAAGAACACGAGACAGAAGTGTTCCACCCGACACGCTCAGACTGCCTTCTCCAGAAGAAACTGCTCTATTGTAAGGGCTCAGGTCAGAACTGGCAACAAAAGTGTTGAGCGTGGACAGAGAAAATAAACAAACAACCCACCACCAAAGCACTTCCCAAAGCTGATTTCAGGTAACTGCATACAGAGCACCCTGCACAACGCAGCAAGGGGGAAAGGACAAAACCTTTGGTGTCCACAGTGCTCTGTGCAGTGCTTCTGGGAGCAGACACACAGCAAAGCAGAGAGGATCAAGGCAAGAGCACTACTGCGTGCCAGTGCTAACCAGGCAGAAGTGCTTAATGCCCTGGGCAGAGCAGAAGAGCAGGCATGGGAAGCTGCCTCTGCACCTCATGGCAAAACATCTTTTCAAGGAAAAAAAAAACAACCTAACAACACACAAACAGCTGAAACAGCGCCAACTTCCTGCCCCATTCCAGCAGTAAGTGACCTCCTCCGGCAGAAGCAATTATTTAGGATTAAAGGAAACAATACAGATGGCTTAATGACAACTCCCTATTGGATTTTCCAGTTCTTACAGAAAATGGGCCTTAGAGATAATAACCAAATCTGTCATTTATTCTGTACAATTTTATTCAGATGTCAATCAGATGAAGCTCTTCTGGAATATATAAAAAATAAAGTGCAAAATCATTGGAGTTAGCTTTACAAACATCAACAGCAGGCCAGTTAAACTCCTGGACATTTTAAAAGCATCATCTGCGAAGACAACTGAAGACCAAGACTGTTGTGAGAACACTCCCATCAGGACTCGAGAGCTGTGCCTGAGCTCTGCAACGAGGCTCAGGAGAAGCACAGCATGTGCTGAAGGCAGGGTAAAAAGCAACGTCAGTTGCTACCTGGGTCATTTCAAACCAGCGTTTTAATTTGATCTTTACATGCAGATATGAAAGTTTTCAGTGAGCAGAAAATCCTGGCATACGTTATTCTGTTGTACTGGAAGTCAATGGTGATTCTTAGGTCAAACGACAACTTTTGTTTTTCGGAAGAACTGGAGTTCTGCTCATGTGAAATACCCTGTAAAGGTTCATCCCCAGGTTAATAACAGACCATTACAAAAGGGCACTGCGTACAGCAGTTATCTGCACAACTCAGTGCTATGCTCAGCTCCTTCCAATGAGATTTCCAGTAGAACTGAACAGATGAAGACTTCAGCTAATGAGGCTCCAACAGGAAGCATGAGCACTGCTCCCTGTGAGCAGCTGCACCTCAGTGCTGCCTACACCAAAAAGCAGGAATACACACACATCTTACTGGCCCCAAACTAAAGTGGCATTTATAGAAGGAGAGAGCTCCTCACAACCCAGAAAACCATACAGACTGATCCGGGGGGATGAAGAGGGGCAGGAGCTGAAAGCAAAACTCCAAGAAATCCCAGTGTCGATAACAGGAAACCCAAGGCCTCCACAGCACACAGGTTCCCATTCTGTCACAGTCACTTCAAGTGCTTGCAGCCTCTCACCAGCACAGGTCAATTAGGAAGACTTACAGTGACACTATAAATATATGTGTATACATATATATATATACTCTGCTAATTACATCCAGAAGCAGCCACTACTTATATGCTGCACATCTGTCCCAATGGAATTTGGGAATATCTGAGCATTGTTTAAATAATCATTTCATATTTTGCTTAACAAAAAAAAGCAAAAAACCAACCTAAGCCCCCAAATCCACCCACAATATTCCTGAGCATGCAGAACAAATTACACCCTGACATCCCAAAACCAATTAGGCCTTGACCAGCATAAAGTAAATACCTGAAGCCTACATTAAGAAAGCTGATTTCTACCACAAGAGGTAACCCAAGATGACAAAGTCCCACAGGCAGTCAGTATGGCTTTACAGCCACGTGTTGTTACACTAACAGCCAGATTACAAACGCAGCTTTAGACTCTCACTTCTCTTCCCCAGAAAGACTGCGTGGCCACCCCCAGCACCAACCCCTCACTTCAGAATCTGCTTTTGATCCAACCCTCCTTCCAGAATCAAATCAAACCATCCTACTTTAGAAAATTCATATTTCCAAACCCAGTATGTTTTCCTGATCTCTCCATGTGCCCTATCTGACCATTTCAAACACTGCTCTCCTACTGCATTTACGCAGAGCACTGCACAGATTTCAGAGATCACTCACTAAAGAAACTGCTTCCATACACAGAAGGCATAGGAGAATGATTTTCTACACTAATGACTTAGAAAAAAAATCTTGTGAATGGAGATGGCACAGCACAGCAAAGTGCCATCCCAGTACTTTCATTAAGGCAATACATTTGAGACAACTCTTGAGTATAAAATGTATTCTAGAATTGCACTTCAGAACGAAGCAAGATTCTAGTTAAGTTGCTTGACTATCAGGCACCTGAATTTCTACTACTGAATGAGCTGTTTGCAAGAACAGCTTGCAAAGAAGCCTGCATTTACTGCATCAGACAGCTGCTTCATGCTGTTACCTTCAGATCTCCTTCACAGAGATAACTTTCCACAAAACGGGGCAGAATGACAAAAGAAGTTCAGTTTCCCCATCACAAACACTTCCACAGAACTCACAGTGGTTACGTGCAGTACTTGCAGTGAGGCTATCCCAGGTCAGCCAGAGCACACCCAATGCATTCAGATGTGAGTTTGGTAAAAGACGCTAGAAAAAAATGAGTAATTAATAGGTATTCCTATAGCTGTGATGAACTATTCAGCAATTGAATTCAATTCTCAAACTCAATTGTCTTCAGTCAAATTCAAGCAATTATTAACGAATAAACTGCACGCTGCACTTAATTCCAATTTCAGGACAAAATCCAACACGAAACTAAACCAGAGCACAAAACAAAATATGGACTTTAAGCCACAAAATCTTTATGTAGTTCTCATATTCCAGCTGGAAAACAGAACCGACACCAATTCTGATAAAAACAGATGAGCATTAGCATCCCTACTTGCTCTCTGCATTTCCAGTCACTCAAAACAGAGCTCTCTCTTCTTATGAAGAGCTCAGCCTTGGTGAGATGTCTCATCGCTAACGTTCAGTTCCTCTTTGAAGAATCCTGTTATGCATTTAAATAATTAACTGGGTTTAAGGCATCCTGGTATTTCAAAACCCAGAGCTCTCCAGCTCTGCACAAACTCGAGCTGCTCAGTTGCAGGCTGGGAAGCAAGGTGCTCAGAGCTGCTTCACTCAACAGGAAGAAGTGACTTTTAGTTGCACAGATTGATGCTAAGAAAATCGAGACCCATTCGGGAAGTTTGTAAAAGCCACTCAGAGTACATTTTGAAAAGAACTCAGGGAACTTTAGAGTGATACTACAGGGTGAAAGTAGGCTTAGTACAACAAAAACAACTGCCTGAGCTGACCGTGAGCTCCTTGAGCAGCTTAAGCCTATCCCTCCCAGAGCTGCTATTTGAATGGAATGCCCAAACAAGTGGCATGATAACAAAAACATTGTCTGCTTTATTGCCCTGTAGCAGACAGTAAGAGAAAACATTTACTGCACTCGGAAGACTCCGAAGCCAAAGAAGACAACACTTTGGGACTGCAAGCTTTCCACTTAATACAGACATTTCAATGCACGCAGTAACAGTCATAATAACAGCCCAGAATGATGTTTCACGCACCTTACACACCCTTTTCAGAAAAGGGAGCGTCTCCAACCACAGCAGTTCCAACAGAGAAAATTTAGGGGGGAAAAAAGGAAACCAAAGAAACAACAACCAACACTTTCCCACTGAACCTCAGCAACACCTCACGTCATTTCCACACAACGCTCCTTGAGCACAGAAGGCTTTTTATTTCTTCCTCGTCACCAGCCACGCTTTGCACAGGTCTGGGAGCCACCAGGCCGGGTCCTTTCCTCTCCTTTCCTCTCTTCTCTTCCTCTCCTCCTCTCTTTTCCTCTCCTTTCCACCTGTGCTGGGGCTGCCTGGCGGGCAGAGACACGGCCGCAGGCGGCAGGGAGCAGCAGCTCCGCTCGACGATCCCGCTGTGAGCGCAGAGCCGCACGGCCCGCCGCTCCTCCCGGCCCCACCTGCGGTTCCGCCCGCCCCGGTTCTCCCGTTCCCCGACGCACAGCGGACGCCGCCCCGCCCGCCCCGCCATGCCGCGCCGTTCCGCAGCACGGAGCGCTCCGCCGGCCGCCCCGCCGCTTCCTCACCTTCCGCCACGTCCTCGTCCACGGCTCCCTTCACCTGCGAGAAGCACCACTGGAAGTCGTTGCCGTTACCGCCGCCTCCTGCCACCCCTGCGGAGGGAACGGAGCGCGCCGTGAGGAGACAGCGGCGGCCCGCCCGGCACCGGCACCGGGCCTCGCCCCGCGCCGCCCCCCTCGGCGCCGGAGCGCTGCCCCCCCCGCCGCCCCCGGAGCCCGGCCCGGCCCGCGGCACGGAGCCCGCCCGGGATCCGCCTCACCTGCCATGTCGCGCGGTGGCGGCGGGGGAGGCGCCGTCCGGGAGCGGGCGGGAACGAACCGCCACAGCGAGCTGCCGCCGCGGGAGGGCTCGGGGTTTCAAAATGGCGCCCATTGCCGGTCGGCCTCAGCCGGTGACGTCAGCAGCCGGCTGGCCTCGGGGAGGAGCGGCGGGAGGAGGAGCGGAGGGCGGGGAGGGGGAGGATATCCATATCCTTATCCATATCCTCATCCTCATCCATATCCATATCCTTCAGTATCTTTAGTGCTGACCCAGATGAGGGCATTGAGCGCGATCTCAGTAAGTTTGTGGATGACACCAAGTAGGCTGGAAGTGTGGATCTGCCTGGGGGCAGCGAGGCCCTGCAGAGGGATCTGGACAGGCTGGATGTCTGGGCTGAAGCCAGTGGGGTGAGGTTCAACAAGGCCAAATGCCGGGTCCTGCACTTTGGCCACAACAACCCCCGGCAACACTGCAGGCTTGGTGCGGAGTGGCTGGAGGACTGCGTAGAGGAAATGGACCTGGGGGTGTTGATTGATGCTCGGCTGAACATGAGCCAGCAGTGTGGCCAAGATGGCCAATGGCATCCTGGCTTCTGTGAGGAACAATGCTGCCAGCAGGAACAGGGCAGTGATTGTACCCTGTGCTCAGCTCTGGTGAGGCTGCATCTTGGGTACTGTGTTCAGTTTTGGGCCCCTCACCGCGAGAAAGACGTTGAAGCTCTAGAACATGTTCAAAGAAGGGCAACAAAGCCGGTGAGGGGTCAGGAGCACAGGCCTTAGGAGGAGCAGCTGAGGGAGCTGGGATTGTTCAGTGTGGAGAAGAGGAGGCTCAGGGGAGACCTCATTACTCTCTATAACTTCTGAAGGGAGGTTGTGGTGAGCTGGGGGTCGGCTTCTTCTCTCGTGTAACAGTGATAGAACTAGAGGGAATGGCCTCCAAATGCACTGGGGAGGTTCAGGCTGGGTGTTAGGAAATACCACTTCTCTGAAAGAGTGGCCAGGTGCTGGAATGGGCTGCAGAGGGAGGTGGGGAGTCACCGACCCTGGGGGTGTTCAAGGAACGTTTGGATTTTGTGTTGAGGGACGTGGTTTAGTGAGAGCTATTGGTGATGAGTGGATGGCTGGGCTGGGTGATCTTGTCAGTCTTTTCCAACCTTGGTGATTCTGTGATTCTGTGAGGAAGACGATGGCTGGTGCTGCAGCCCCCAGCTGACCCCCCCCGGTGCACCATGAGGCCATCCATCTCACTCTATTGCCATTACCTGGGGTAGAGGCTGACCTGCTGCAACTTCATTTTAGGGACTAGTAGAGAAATTGGTGTGTGGCTGTTTTTTTTCTCTCTCTTTTTTTTTTTTTTCTCCTTTCTTTTTTGTGCATGGATGTGCTTTTGGGATGAATTAGATGCCTTTATACGCTATAAATCAATGGGTGTATGTAATTTGGGTAAATTGAAATCACAATAGCTAATAATTCAGTTAGCCTTCTGAAACAGGTGTGTGTGTCTGTTCATTTCCTAATGAGCAAGGAGTCAGCCTCTGCCCCAGGTAACAGCAGTAGGATGAGAGGTCATGGCCTCACGTTGCACCAGGGAGGGTCAGATTGGGTATCGGAGCAATGTCTGCTCCAATGTCTGCTTGTTCCCCATTACATTCAAAGAGCTGTTTAATTAAAATCAAGGAACTAATTACTGTTTATAACCTCTCTAAAGTTTTGAGCTCAAATTCATAAGAGTGTGTTGACAGAAGGAGATCCAGACAGCTGTGATCTATTTGCTGTGATGTTTGTTTTGCAGCCAATAAACCTGCTTAAAGCTGTTGTACACTTGCATGGGCTTATCACAGGATGACAGAATGGCCTGGGTTGGGAGGGACCTCAAGGATCATGAAGCTCCAACCCCCTGCCACATGCAGGGCCACCAACCTCCACATTTCACAGCAGCCCAGGCTGCCCAGGGCCCCATCCAACCTGGCCTCGAACACCTCCAGGGATGGACGGGGCATCACAGCCTCTCTGGGCAGCTGTTCCAGCACCTCACCACTCTCATAGGAAAGAACTTCCTCCTGCTTTTCTCAAACCATTTCTCTGTTCACTTGGAAGCTTTCAGTGTTAAAGCCAAACGTGTTTTGTAGTGAGGTGGGGCTGCGTCACGCTGGGAGCCTTTCCAGAGCGCAGAGTTCTAGTGCCTGTCACTTGTGCTGGGCACCAGGACGGTCCCAGTGCTACGCACTGTCCCACAGGATAGCAGTGCTGCACAAGCTGCGGGGCAGGCACTCTCACCCTGCTGTGTGCTTCTCAGAATCAAGGCACAGCCTGTCTGCAGCAGCTGCTTCCAGTTTAAAGGCTCAGTGCCATGTGTTTGAGCTGCACTGGGAAGAGAGTGACGCTTTGCTCTTGCCACACTTTGCAAGGAAAGCTCCTGACGGCGATGTTTCCAAATGTTCTCCCAAAATAGCACCCTGCCCAGGCAGCTGCTCCGTGCCCCCTGACGTACGCAGTGCGAGTTATGCTCAAAGTGTGTTTGTATTAAAAAAAATGCAGTGTGAGCCACAGAAATGGCATTTATTGTAGAGGGATATGCAACTAATTGGCATGGAATCAGTTTTCAGTAATAGATGTATGTTATATGCTAATTGACATAATAACATCTGATTAATTGTAGGTGAGAAGAGCAACAGATTTTCCCCATGAGACTTTTGTCTGTCTTCCAAACTCCAGAGGGAACCTGTGGTTCAGAAGCTGCAAAGTTACCGTACAGTGATCCTTTTAGCTTTACTGCCTGCATTTCTTACCCTCTGGTTGTCAATATGGCACAGAAACATATGCTGAAGTTCAGTCCTCATGCTTCCTTACACCCTTATGACTTTGCTCAACTTCTGTTCCCTAAGGGCCGTGCTGAGGGCAGTGCATCGTGTCCCCTTGCTGCCACCAACCTGTGTGCCCTGCAGGACCCTGCCATGCCAGGGGCAGCTCTTCCAGGAAGCAGCAGCCTGACCTTTCCTCTTGGCTCTCGCTTGGCTGCTGCTGCGTGTTTCCTTTCTGTGTTATGGATAGCTTCTGTATGAGGGAGCGGAAGGAGTGATGGCACACGGTTTGCTCTCTGTTTACACCTGCAAAGGCCCTGGTTGGTCACAGCTTCTGGTCCCGCACCCCCCCTCAGTGAGCCTGACCTCGACTGAACCTCACGTAAAGAAGGAACAGAAGGGGAGAATGGCACGTGTGGTGTGTGCCTGTGGTGCAGGGGCAGCTGGGATGGGAACTGCACACAGCTAAAAGCAGAGATTTTCTCCTCAAATAGAAAAAAAAAAGATACTCTCTGATAGCTAAATCAGCCCTGAGAGAAGAAACTCTGCTATTGTGTTTGTCATGCTGTGATCCAGTGATTGCTCTCTGGCACTGTAAGAAAGGAACTTGAGCTCAACCAAAACTTCAGGCAGCTTCTCAGCACTGCGTGAGCGCTTCTGTACAAAGCATTGCTTTAGTAATGCCAGAACCATTGCTTAATGGAGGGTGTCTTGGTTGCTTTGCAGCCTGGTCCAGGAGGAACAAGAATTTCCCACTAAATTACATCAGTGCAGATTTGACAGTTGTTCTGCATAAGAGATGTTGTCTTATTTTCCCTCCCTGCATGGATCAGCTCCTGCCTGTGAATGTGAGCAATGCCAAGCATTCTTCCTCGCAGGCGTCACTGAGAGCTGGGTCTGTGAGCATAGCCATGCTAACAGGTTGTTAGTGCTGGAAGAAAGGATGGCAGTATTTGCTGTGCTATAAATTATAATTGCACTGCCTCTGCTTCCTCACTCCCTTTCCTTTTTGGCCTGCCTTAGTGCATTTTGTGTTTATTCCTCAGGGATTTGGTCAATTCTTATTGTCTTAATTGGGATTTTGCATGAGCAGTCTGAAGATACTGCCTTGTCTTTGCTGTGTCCTGTACCAGCACTCCTGCCTCTCTCCAGGCCCCTTTAAGAGATGGTGGCAGTGGGCTGAAGATGCTCTGGATGGAGCCAATAGCCTCCATGCCATCTGTAAGGATTTAATTATCTTAGTTGCCTTACAGTCTACGTATAACAAGCTTCCTTGTTTTCTTTAGTTGGTCTTTCTCAAGCTGATCACAGCTTTTAATATATTTTAAATCTTTGCTTGTAGGGAAACTAAGCAGTGTTAGAGTTGTTACTGCACACAGCTCTTTCAGCTGTAAAAGTTGGATAACTTGGATGTTACTCAGGAGCAAGGCAGGGATGTCATCTCGCTTTGAGCATCACCTTGCTGTCCCACAAAACAGTGGTTGGCAGTAGCCAATATCAAGTTTGGAGATTATCTCCTATTTTGTTCTTTATGGCCCAGTCTGTATAGATTGGGAAAATGTCCTTAGCTTTGTTTTGCCTGCCCTTTTCCCCTCTTGGATAGCCTTTGGCATAGCACAGTGTGTCTGCCTGGCAGAATGGCAGCAATTTTGACCATGCCATTACCTTCATGTCTTGTCATGTCAGTCCACGTCCACGGCCTAATCTGTCTTTGCTGTATGTTTTTCCTTCTGGACTTGGACCATTCCTCAAAGTCTCTGATGGCATCTAAAGAGTTCACACTGTTGTTTGAGAGCCCAGTGCCCCACTCTCTCCAGGTGCCCCTGGCAGCAGGTGTGCAAACGCTGCCCATTGGCCGCAGTCACCGCTCTGCTGGGTGCTGGGTGCCCTTCGGCCAGCACTCATGGGAGCCACGATGCTCAGCTTTGTTCTTCAGACATAAAGTCCTTCCTCTGGATCCTCCTTCCTGTCTTCTGTCAGTGGTACCAGTGGTGGAAGGAATGTTGGTGGTAATGGCTAATGGTAATTAGCCAATGGTAATATTGGCTTGCAGTTCTACTTGGAGGTAGGTTACTTCCTCAACTGTGAATCTTTGCACTTGTAGCAAAAAAAAAAATAAAAAATCTCTTGCAGCAACTCTGTGTTTTTGCATCTGTTTGCATTCTTTCTTCTGCCTCACTTGGCTCAGAGAAATAACTTTAAAGCATGAAGGACATAAGGGGTGAAATGCCTGGAGAACAGAAGGAATGGCTGTGGACTCAGGCTTTTTGAATATATCTAGATTGTGACAGCTTGGATCAGAGCCACCCTTAATTTTGAGTTCAGATAGTATGTTCTGTGAAGATGTAAATCTGTTTCCGTGTTTCAGTTATCTTCAATCAAGGTAGAAGAGTGCCAACAAGCCCTCAGTGTTGTTCCCTGGGTGTGTTGGCCCCACCTGCAGCCGGCTTCGGTGTCCTCAGAAGTCCTTTCCTACGTGCCCCCTCCATGCACAGCTGTCCTTGTTACCTGCGTTGTGTGTGGGTTATTTGCATCAACTCCAGTCTTGCTGCACATGTGATTCCTCTCGGTTCTCTTTGAGGCTGTGGCTCCCTCTGACAGAAGCTCTGTGCTGCCCATTGCCCCCAGGCTGCACTTCCAGTCGCTCAGCATTGCAGAGGTGCTGCCCTGTCCCAGCGGGGGGAACTGAGCGTCTTGTTGCATTTCTGCAACATGCAATTTCTGCATTTAAGCCAAATATTTGCAACTTTGTTCATGTAATGAGGAACAAATAAACCTCTCTGTTGTCACTGGCTGTATTCTCCAATTTTGTTTTCTGTTGGTGGGTTAGAGGAGCACACGGCGATCTCTCTCTTGCTCAGGTAAGGCTTTGTTTTGGGGGCAGTGGGTGCCACTTACCTGTGACATGCCAGCTGTCCAGAGATGAGCACCTTCCTGATATTTTGATGTGAACTTATCATTTGGTTTGAGTGGAATTGCTCATAGAATAGAATCATAGAACCACAGAATGGCCTGGCTTGCAAAGGAGCACAGTGCTCATCCAGCTCCAACCCCCTGCTGTGTGCAGGTCACCAACCAGCAGCCCAGGCTGCCCAGAGCCACATCCAGCCTGGCCTTGAATGCCTGCAGGGATGGGGCATCCACAGCCTCCTTGGGCAACCTGTTCCAGTGCCTCACCACCCTCTGGGGGAAAAACTTCCTCCTCATATCCAACCTCAACCTCCCCTGTCTCAGTTTAAAACCATTCCCTTTTGTCCTGCCTCATCTCTGCTCTCAGATTGAAATAGAAAGGATCTCGATTTCACAGCTCTGAGAAGACGGATGTCAGACACAGAAGTGAATCACTCATCTCTGTGAGAGTGAGACTTCAGTTCTGTGACACTTTGCTAAATGTCAGCGTCACATTCCCACCCAGCTGCAGCTGCTTCATTCTGTGCAAACGCTATTAAGGCTTCAGAACACCTTCAGACATCTCTGGGTTTGCCCGGCCTCACCCAGGTTTTAATTGCAACTTGTGCATTTTCCAGAGGAGAAGGAAAGTTATAAAGCTGTCACAGGTGAGCCGTGAGTCACTGCTTCAGGCAGGTGTGGCTGCACGACTCCGAGCCTTCGCTTTGAGACTGAGAAGTCATTGCCTGCCTTCCAACAGCAGGGCATGTTCAGTGTGATAGAGGATTTATTCAACCTCAAAATATTCCCTCCTGCATCAAGCTCCTGTGGCTGCCTCATGGGGCGGAGGTGAAGAGAGGAGAAACACTTTTGTTTGAAGAAAACAGTGTTTGAATCTCCCGTAAACACTTCAGTCAGAGGAACGCCTTTTTTATTTGAGCACAGCAACATCCAACCAAAAGCAGGACTTCAAGGACTGATACATAATGATGAATGAAGGAAACAGCATTTTTTTCTTGCTGCAGCTTTTCTATATTAAGGTGAAGAAGACCAGAATGAAGACAATGGCTTTTTTTCCTTTTTCCTCTGCTGATTGCTGGGGAGGATTTCCGGAGGGGCAAAAGACCAAAGGGCTGCATGGAGCAAGTTGGTGTCTGAATTATAAACAAGATGAAGGAGCCCTTCCACTTCCATTGATGTCTGCTGCAGGACATGCGTGCTGTGGCAGCATGGTGTGGTCTGCCTGCTCTCCAGCCTTTGATTAGGGGAAAGTGTGAAGTGAAACTCATAAATGTTTGACCTTTTCATTATTTTTTTAAGAGTTGGGACTAGACGAAGTGTTGAAATCCTTTCATGGGTAGACAAGCACGCTGCCTGCTCTTTGTCCAGTGGAGCGATGTTGAGGTTGGTTGGCTTCCAGACTAATCATCCTTTTAAGATGTTTGACAGTAAGAATTAAAACTGTACCGAAACCAACGTAAGAATGTTTAAGCCGTGGTGACACAGTGGAACAAATGCGGTGTTGAAATAAATGAGGCTGATGGTGCTAGAGCCACGGCTGGTTGGAAGGCTCAGAAAGCGTGCTTGAGATGGCAGTGGATGGTGCTGACAGAACGCATGTCATCATACAGGCTCTATCTGCTGCAATTTTAAGTATCATCACAGAATCACAGCACGGCCTGGGTTGCACAGGAGCACAGTGCTCATCCAGCTCCAACCCCTGCTGTGTGCAGGGTCACCAACCAGCAGCCCAGGCTGCCCAGAGCCACATCCAGCCTGGCCTCATCAGAGCTCTGTGAGTCTCTCTGCTGGGAGCTGGGTGAGCACCCAGTGCTGCTGGCAATGCAGGAGATGGTTGCAGGCCTGCAGAGCTGTATGGCGCTCCCACTGGTGCTGGGGAGGATGGGGCCATGCCTGTGTGTGCTGGTGTGCTCCTTCAAAGTCCTCACTGACCAAAACGTTATGAAATTTACACACGTTTGAGGTCCTCCAGAATGGTAAAACACATTTCTGTCAAAGAAGAGCAAAGAAACGCCATTGATTATTTATGATCGTTACCGTTTGATCTCTAAAACTTGGCAGGGAATTGATTTCCAAGCCTTTAGGCAGGGCTGGGGCTCTACCCACGGCTCAATCTTCCTTCTCATTCTGATACTGAAAGGAAGAACCTTTGCCTTCCATCCTCCAGTGCTGAATGAAGCACTGCTGCTAAGCATGGGTTTACCTTGGGAAGGAGCCATGGCAAACAGTGGGCTGGAGAAAAGCAACACAGGCATCATGCTTATTTCAATTATTTAACTACCCTGTATTCTTACCACAAGCTAATAAAAAGTTTACTGCCACTTCCTGAAGTTTACTGATGGAGATGGAGTATTCTAGCTGTGCTGTTCTCCTTGGTGGTGGTGCTCCCAGCTGCATGTTTGTTCAGATGATCACCATCTTGCTGCTGATGTCAATTCCAATCAGCGTTGCCCAAGCTCGTCAGTGGTCCTCCTGCTTCCAGCACATCAGCAGCTGCTGTTGTCCTTGCTGTACAAATCCTGCATGTCAAAGCCTGATGTCACCTTGTGTGTACAATAAATACCCGCTGTTGAAGAGTTCCAGGGAAACCCCAAATCCCTCTCGAGCGCCGCAGTCCCAAGAATGACCCCAGGGCCCTCATGGCAGCATCTCTTCAGCCTCCCCACACCAGAAGAAGCAGTTACAGCCCGAGTAATTCCTCTGTCTCTTTCTGAGCTCACAGAGAAACTTGTTTCCATTTCAGATTGGGATGCACTGCCCCGAGCAGCACGCTGAGTCCTGGCTGCCAGGCCAGCCTTGCTCAGGGTTGCTCTGTTCTCAATCTGATATAAACCTTGCAGTTATTTGCCTTCCAGATACTGGGTCCCTATCCCACATCCAGAGCCAGGCTTCAGGCAATCTGACAGGAGCTGAAGAAGGAGGCGTTTCTCCTCTAATCAAAGCAGTCTCTTCTCTTTGGAGGTGCTGAAGATGTGGGAAGCAGCAGGGAGAGCTGGGCTTGCTCTGGAGTTACTGGAAATTCTCTTTATGGAAGCCTTTTTTTTTTTTTTTTCCTGGAATTTGAGCTGCTTAGAATTCAGAGGAGCAAAATTTACTTTGAAGCGCAGAGCCACGTGCTGCATTCAGAATAGGCTCTGAACTGGGGAAGAAGGTGCTTGTGTGGATGTGTGTGGAAAGAGCCATGGCAACGAGGCAGGTTTCAGTGCTCTCCTGCCTGTGGAATGAAAGGAGAATTCTTGGTCCTGCAAGAGGAGCAAACTGGTAGGGCTGAGGAAGCTGCCACCTCCCAGTGAGGCTGTGAAAAGCTGGTTGCTTCTGAGGAACGGGGCAAGATTCTCTGTCGCAGAGTCACAGGATGTTGGGAAATACACCTGAGGTCAAGTTCAACCCTTCAGAAGATCCCTGCCTGAAAATGGCATTGCAGCTTCCATGGAGGCGGTCGCTTTCTGCCGACTCTGCATTCCCCTCCACTCTGTGGCCGTTCTGCTGAGCATCAGCAGATGTTGCTGAGATGTGGAGAGGGCAGAGCACGGAACAACACACACACCAGCAGCTGGAAGCCGCCTGAGGGATTGCCTGGGGCTGGGATGGATGGACCCGAGGGCTGAGAAATCCCATCTGTAGGGGGCTGTGCAGAATTATCCCAGTGCCTGGAACAGCCCGAGTGTAGCCCAGGGCCTGGGATGGGGAGGAGGTGGTTGGTTGGTTTAGGTTTGCTCATCATCATTGTTCTTAGAGCTGAGATGATGTGGACTCCTTGTTTTTTGTTCAGAGCGGTGACCTTGCCTTTGTGCCTTACCTGTTCTGCCATGGACACCGAGCTTTTATCCTAGCCCTTCCAGTGATGCTGATGGAGATTTATGTTTGTCCTTGTGTTCAGAATTCAGGCTGTGCTAAGTGTGCTCGGAGTGCTGTGTATCCTGGCAGCGACGTGGATGGATGCTGCACCCTGACACCTGTGCAGCCGGACAGAAAATGAAGCTGGCTGCTGGCAATCAGGGTGTCATGCTAATGCATTCCTCACTGAGCACCGTTTGGGTCGTTTGTATCAATTTGACACTGTTTAATCTAAATAAATTACCAACTGTGTGTTCCAGAATGTTATCTCTCAGTACCCAGTGATGAGAACATTGCCAGCTGGAATGACTGCGTGGTTCATGGGTTGTATATTTACACTGATAAGGGAAATTTGGCTGAGCACTGTGGAGATCTGAAAGGTAGCACAGGGTTTTATCCGCAGCTGTGACCGTAGAGTTTCAAATATTGATGGAGGCTATAAGTGCTATATTTTGATTTCATTTCAGCTTGCTGGTGGGCTGCAGTGGAGAATACAAATACGCTGTAATCCGTCAGACGCATACAGCGTTAAAAAGGATTTTTGTAAGAGTAAGACTTTGCAGTCAGATTTAGACCTTGGATTATTAGATATTGAAATACCACGTTGTTAAAGTAGCATCTTTTTCTGCATAGCAATTTCTTTTTTTCTTTGACGTGGTTTACCTGACACTGGCGCTGAACTATTGCGTTTAATTTGCTCTTTTGCTCGTAGGAGAAACCCGTTTGCGATGTAACTTCTGTACTCAGGGTACGCGGCGCTCCTCGTGTTGCTTTCTGCGTGTAATGGTGCCCTCTGCTGTCCTACGGGTGGAACTGCAGCAGGGAAATGCAACCCTGGGGAGCGATCCTTCTGTGCCGCTGGGCTCGAGGCTCTGCCTGCTCTGCTGCTCATTTCCTACTCCTCCTCTGAGATGCTGACCGTCAGCGAATCTCACGTTGTTCCAAAGAGCAAAATAAATGCTTTGCAATTCAGAGTGGTTCGTGCTTCGTCTCTGTGTCTCTGCTTGGGTGTGAGGTGGTGTTCCATTTTGCAGAGGTAGGTGAGAGTCTGAGTGCATTTCCTGGACTTGGAGGTAGTTTGTGGGTAACAGAGAAGCGCATCATGTTCACTGCTGAAGCAGTAGCACTGTGTGCTTAAATGCTTCAGTTTTCATGGCATTCTGCTTGCAGGTGAGGACAGTTGCACCATCCATGAGATGTGGAAAGTTTTTAGGGACTAAAATTTGCTTCTGAAATGATTTTGCCTCACTTGGCAGAGAGAAGGAATGGAATGGGGTTTTCCCAGCAAAGCTGCAGCAGCTGTGTGGGACAGCTGGATGTGGAAATGGCTCCTGTCTGCCCTGTTCCCCAACACCTGGGGGATATAGGGCATTACAGAGGGGGATAGAGGGCAGAGCTCTGTGCTGTCACCCTGCCACTCATGGTTACACTTTGCTTTGACTTCTGCATGCTGATATTTGCAGCCTCATCACAGGATCAAGTGGAGACAAGGGAACTCGATCGGCTCTGTCACTGAAATCTGGAGCAGGAACTCTTCTGCAGCTCCCACCAAAGCACAGGACCGAGGACCAAGAAAACAAATGGCCTTCTCAAATAAAGAACTTGCTTGGAACTCATGAAGCAGTGGATTTTGTTGTTTGCATGCAGTTATGTGGAAGGGCAAAGGTGCAAGGAGCGGCGAGGCTCTGCGGTTCATTCCATAGCAGAGCGGGCTGAGGAAAGGCCTCCTGGCGGCCCTGCAGCTCGTCGGAGCGCCGTCCGGCCCTGCAGAGCGGTGCTGGAGCCGCAGGGCTGCAGCACGGAGCTTTGCTTTGGTTTTCTTTTGCTTCTGCGGTGTTTTTGTTCTTGGAGGTCTAAAACGTTTACATCCTGAAACGCGCAAATCCTTGGCGTTCAGTGAATTTCCTTTGTAGAAGCCAACGGGAAACGCTTAAAATGGGGAAGTCGTTTCCAGCTTTTTGATTTTCAACCTTGCGCTTAAGAATCGAAGCAGCGAACGGCGCTCGCTGGGAGCGAAGGGAAGCGCGGAGCGGCGGGCGGCCGCAGGGGGGCGCCATTGCACCTCCCCAGCGGGGCTCGGCGGCGCGCGGCGCGGGAGCGCGCGGGGCTGATTTGAGCGAGCGCGGCGCGGCGCGGCGGGGTTTGCCGTTAAGGAGGGCCGCTCCTCCGGGTCGGGGTTCTTCATCTTTCTGTAAAGCGAAAAACGTGCGCGACACAGGCAGGTGCATCTGAATCCTTTTCCAAGCATTTGCACGGAGTTTGTGGGCAGAATGCAGACGGGGGAGGCGTTCTGCGCGGGGACGTTGCGTTACGAGGGGAAGGTTGAGCATCCCTCGTTATCCTCTGCAGGGATGGACGCGTGATTACTGTCTGTAATTCAGAACAACGAGTGGTGGATTGATAACTACGAGCCCAAAAGGCGCGGTAGAGAAGGTGGATGGCACGGCTGGTACAAATACACGGGTCTCTCCGAAAGTAATGCCTCCTATTGATTTCCACGGGAACTACACCGGAAGCAAAGAGCGCAACAACGCGATTTGACAGAGCGAATTCTCAGCCACAAAACGCTGCTTTTCAACGCAGCCGTCACCATCAGCTGAGCATTTTCAGCTGCGATGAACGGAGCTGCTTGCTGTGCTCGTACAGATCTGCACCTATGGATGTGAGCACTGTTGCACTGATGAAATGCACCGCCTGCTGCCTCACTGCGCTGCACCCGCATGGAAAATCGTAGCAACCCCACTTTAATCTTACTTACACTGCACCAATTCAGCATTACTTTTCCAGGCGAGCTGGACTTGATGGGCGCTTGCTCTGGTAATTAAGTATTGAATGGGAAGTGCCTGATCCTCAGAGATACGCAGCACCTGTTGCTCCCCGTGAAGCTGAATGATGAGGTTAGCACTGGGCTAATGCTCACATGAGAGCGGCTGTGCACTGTGATTGACCCCTCAGCTGCACGTATTGACCTCGGGAACCAATTGGCTGTGAGCAGCTCATAAAAGGTGTTTGTTCAGTCAGCACCAGGATGCTGCAGAGCCTTCTGCATGCTGTGTGCAGAACTGTACCTGGATAACGCACTCACATTGCAGCTGGAAGCAGCAGGCCCCACTGCAGCGCCCAGCAGCTGTGCCCAGGTGCCTTCTGCTCCATTTGCCACCTTTCTGTTGAGATGCATTCAAGGCCAGGCTGGATGTGGCTCTGGGCAGCCTGGGCTGCTGGTTGGTGACCTGCACACAGCAGGGGTTGGAGCTGGATGAGCACTGTGCTCCTGTGCAACCCAGGCCGTTCTAGGATTCTATGACTTCTACATGGGCCTCAGCATACTGCCCTGCAGAATAACTGAACACACAGGGGCTGTCTCAAGTCTTCCCTGCTGGCAGCGTCTTTTAACAGAGTAACTTTCTAGCAGGGTATATTTGCAGTAATTTTTTACTTCTGTGATTTTGCGTAGTTGAGAAAAATGTACCCAGCTCCTCTTACAGCAGTGTTCAGAGGTGTCCACGTTCCCACTGTGCATCTTGTTCAGCGCATGGCTATATTCTTCAGTTTAAAAAGAAATGAAAAATGAAATCGCCCTGTGTCCCCTGGCTGGAATGGCACTGCATGGGCTGCCCAGAGGGGTCCCTGCAGACAGCCCAGGGCAGGGATGGGCTCTGAGCACTGATGGAGCTGTGGGTGTCCCTGCAGGGGGTGGCACCGGGTGGCCTTTGGATGTCCCTTCCAACTCAAACCGGGTGGCCCTTACAGGTCCCTTCCGACTCAAACCATTCTATACCATGACTCCTCTCAGGCTGTGATCGGGTCTCCCCGTTTGTAGCACGGTTGGAAGACCTTCCCGTGCCTGGAGCTCGGCGTCTCGTTAACCCGGATCCAGGCACGCAGCCCGGATAGGGCAGTTGCGGATCTCTCCCGTTTGTCCCTCGGAGGCGCCGCTTTGCAGAAAGCACCGCGTGCAGCCGCGACCCGCAGCCCCCGTTGCTGGCAGCGGGAAGGGGGCGGTGGGGCTGCGGGCCGAGCAGCTCCGGGAAGCGCCGGGACAGCGCGGGGCTCCGGCGGCTGCGGTCCCTGATCCGCCCGGGGCGCCTCCGTAGCACCGCGCTGCGGCTCCGCGGGCACAAACGGGAAAACCTTTGAGGAGGGGCTGTGCGTTCCGCGTCCCGTAAGGGAACTCGGCGATCCGTCACCTCTGCTCCAGACTTGGAAGCGCGGCTCCGGGCGGCTGTGCGGAGTCGGGCTGCTCGGCTCCGGGCTGCCCCGAGGGCTGCGCTCCGCTGCTGAGCATCCTGCCGAGGAGAGTGTTTGTAACAGTAGTTCGTGAGGCCGTAAAAAAGCAATGAGAGCAGCGATCCAATCGAGGAAAAACGGCCATTTCCTTAAATTATTTTTCTCATTAGCAATTTACAAAGATATTTCTTATTAAAAAGTGGAATTTTAAACCTCTACAAACTGGTTCTGGCTTTTAGAGCGGAGCAGCCGAGGGCTGATTAGTCTCTCCCATGCATCCGTAATGAAATATTAATTTGATAAAAGCTTTAATATAGATTTTTACAGCAGCATTTTTTTTTTTTTTCTTTTTTTCTTCCCATTTAACGTTTTAGAACTGGAAACGGCTCCCATCTGTAGGAGCAGATCAGAGCCCGGCTTTCTGCTGCCACGGCTGCTCTCTGCCCATTCTTTGGTCTGCATTTACAGCAGGAACTGGAAAGGCTCAGGGACAGAGAGGGAGAGGAAATGCAAAAGGCGAATTGAAGGAGAGAGCGCAGGGCGTTGGGTGAGGTGGAGCAGGGGTCCAACACCGAGGAAATGGGCTCAGACTGGGAAAACTTCATCCCCTGTGTTCTACATAGAAAAATGATACATTGCCTCCACTTTATTATTACTGCTTCATTTTTAGCACAGAGGCAGATGAGAGTCATCCCTGGGATTCGCAGACAGGTGGAACTCTTAACCCTGGCTTTGCCTCTTCAGCTTCTCCGCGCCAGGTAAGGCTGCCGAGCAGCAAGCAGTGCTGGGAGCCTGTCTGCAGATCCTGCAGAGGTGTTTGTGTCCTACTGCCATTACTGGGAGAGCTTTGTCACAGGGATCTGTGTCGGAAGGAGAACAGCAGCACGGCTTGCCCCAGTGCAATCTGCATTGGAGCATCCATGGGGCAAATCAGGGCGTTTCGGTGTCTGGCACAGTGGCAACCCATGACTGTGCTCACATTTTTGCCACATCATAGTTAACCATTAATTAGTACGCCTCTGAGAGGGATGGGAAAATAAACCCAAGCAATTAGCTTGAGGGAGAGAAGGCTTCAGAGAGACCTCAGTGTGGCCTTCCAGTACTTGAAGGGAGTATAAACAGGAGGGTGGATGGTGATGGGACAAGGGGGAATGGGTTTAAACTGAGACAGAGGAGGTTGAGGTTGGATATGAGGAGGAAGTTTTTCATGCAGAGGGTGGTGAGGCACTGGCACAGGTTGCCCAAGAAGGCTGTGGATGCCCCATCCCTGCAGGCATTCAAGGCCAGGCTGGATGTGGCTCTGGGCAGCCTGGGCTGCTGGTTGGTGACCTGCACACAGCAGGGGGTTGGAGCTGGATGAGCACTGTGCTCCTTTGCAACCCAGGCCATTCTATATGATGCTATGATTCAATTAGATTTCCCCAGCAACCTGAGCGAGGATGAGCCTCCAGCTCTGGGTTTTGGTGTCTGGCTGTGTGAACTCCAACAACACCAGACTGCGATGCCCTGAAAGCAGAGCTGAGGAGGTCATCAGTGTTCTGTGATTTTCAGTCTTCTGTGAGACTTCAGGAAGGAATCTCGCCGAAAGTGTTTGTGTTTCTTTTCCCTCAGTTGTTTGCTCTCTTTCTGGTATTCTTTTCTTTGTTTGTATTTAAAGGCAGCTCAGCTTTGGGCAGGAGGAGGGCACTGCAGCTGGAGGAGCACTGCTCAGCTCAGGAGCCTGGTGCTGCTTGGGCAGCACAGATGAGATCAATTAGCAGAGCCCTTCCAGCAGGACTGTGGTGGTGTTGGCTCTGCAGAGGAGAGATTCCAGTGCAGCAGCAGAGAAAGCTGCCAAATTATGAGTGGGGAGCAGGGAAGAAGGATGGGTGGTGATTGCCGTCACAGGCTGCGCATCTGGAGTTCTGCATTTCTTCCATTTACTGTAGTAAATGTTAAATGTACTTTGCTGGTCACTGACAAACACTGTAGTGTTAACTGCTTAACACACACATCTCCTGATCTGTGCGAAGCACCCGGTGCTCCTTGCTGCAGTGCTCATGATGAGGAAGCGAATGCGTAAGAAGCCCTGCATTATGGAGAGAGCAATAATACACAGAAAGTTTAAATGAACGTGAACTTTCAGGTAGGCAGCTGAGCAGGATGGGAGTCCGGTCCTCTTTTTCTTTGATTTTCCTCGATGGCAAATTGAACCCTGTGAAAGTTAATAACAGATGTGCTGGCTGTTGTGCCTCCAGCTGTGCCGATGGTGGGCACAGCTCTGCCACTGGGCAGGGTGAAATTTCAGTGCTGGTATCTGTGCTTTCCCCTGTGAAACACGACTTGTGTTCGTGAGGATGGCAGTGGTGACGAAGTCAGACGTGCTCTGTGATAACATGATGTCTGTAGGAAATATTTCTGCTCCGGAGAGCGGCGCTGGCACAGCTGCCCAAGGTGGGCAGTCCCTGTCCATGGAGGCATTCAGAGCTGCAGGGATGTGGCACTGAGGGATGTGGGCTGTGGGACTGTGGGTGGTGGGGTTGGGGGTCTCAGAGGGTTTTTCCAGCCTGAATGGTTCCGTGATCGGCTCTACGGTCCTGCCATCAGCTCCCAGGAGCAGAGCCTGGCACCTCCCTCTGCTTCCACTCCACAGGGAGCTGCAGTGAGCAATGAGGTCACCTCTCAGCCTCCTGTCTCATGGACTCACAGAATCATACACCCGTGGAACGACTTGGGCTGGATGGGACATTAAAGACCATCTATTTCCAACCTCTTACGGTTCATCTAGTTTCCAGCCTTCTCTCCTTCAAGGAGAGGTTGAGGACGTTGGGCTGTTCAGCCTGGACAGAAGCGGATGCCGTTGCAGTGAAGCAGCTGGCTCAGCTCAGCTCAGCTCCTGCAGAGCCTGGCACTGCCGGGTGATTGGCTGTGAAATGCACCCCTCTGTTGCACAGAGCAGCACACCGAGCACTGCTCTGCTGGGCACATGGACTCAGAGTGGATTCCCTCTGTCAAATTAACGTCCACAGATGCCCCGAGGAAGTGGAGGTTTGGTGCTTGGTTGATCTGGTCTGTTGTTACGGTAGATTCATTCACACAGGAAAGGTTTTAAAGTGTATTTGTATTCGTTATTTCCAGCTGCACACTGCTTGAGAGAGGAAAGCAGTGAAGCTGATGGGGGTGGGAGGTGCAGGAGGTGGGGCGGGCCCTCCCTGCCCCATGGCACTGCCCAGCTCTGTGCTGTGATGTGTGGCCATCAGGCTGTCCCACCAGGGAGCACCACATATTTTTCTTTTGCTTGGGTATTTCATGTCCCGTTTGTCATTCATCAGCTTGCCCGTGCATTTTGCTGGTATATGTGCAAGAAAACAGAGAAAAGAGGCACTGGCTCTGCCTTCACCTGTGCCAGGTCCGGCTGCTGTGAGCGCAGCTCAAAGCCTCCTGTCAGCTCCCAGCTCTGTGGTTCTGTGGCTAATGGATGTGTGCAGACAGCTGTCTTGTTCACTTCCACTCGTGCTCTTCAGGCTGCAGCCCGTGGCCTTTCTGGGAAAGGATGTGCTCAGAAATGTGATTCCCGTCTCCCTCCTTGGCTCTCTCTCAGTGACCTTCGCTAACTCAGGAGCTGCTGTATCAGATAACCGTCAGTTCTCAATAAGGTCTGTGAAGGACGTTTTTGTCTCTCCAGCAGCAGTGGTTGCTTCTTTATTAATGTTTCACGTTGGGAATTTCCTCCTTTGAACTCAGCTGTTAGAGAAAAGCTCGTCTTATTGCGTTCATCCTCAGTGTTCTCCTGAAGTGGCAGCATGCAGCTGGCGCTCAGTTTTACCTGGTGAAGGCGCAGTGGGGATGTGAGGCTTTGGCCAGACACTTCTGTGGGCACTTAGCATTTATTCTGACTGGAACATCTCCTGCAGGAAGGCATATCTGAACCTTCTTTGCCCTCACTGTGATGGAGGCTGTCCTGGCAGCTGCAGAGCACGCTGCAAGCCAGCAGTGATGGGTGTGCAAAACGGAGCAAAACAGGGCAGTCCCATACAGCATCAGCAACACAACAGGAGGTGCTGAGGTGTGACAGGACGTGCCTGCAGTGTGAGCAGTGCTCAATGCACTTGGCTGGGCTGCGCCTTCCCGAAGTCTTTCAAGGATTGGAGCTGGGAACTGGCTTTCCAAATGGTCATTCTGGTGTTTCTTCCCATATATCACATCTAAGAGAGTTGGATAAATGTGGGATTTCTTTTGTTCAAGAGGCCACAGCTGTGCGATACCTCGTGCTTCTAAGCTTCACTTACTGATGGAAATGGAATAAGAAATCAAAGGCTGCTACTCTCCATTCAGAAATCTGCCATTTTCCAAATATTTGTATTTTCTTTCCTTACTTGCAGACTGACTTTTCTCTTTTCCAGTATGTTGAGCTTTCTTGTTTTGCCAGAAACCTTCAATTTCTGGATATGAGCATGAAGAGGTTCCTGGATCTTGTCTTATGAGGAGGCTTCCTAAGGCCTGATGGTTGACTGGGGGCGCTGGGGACACGAGGGAATGGCCTCGGGCTGCACCAGGGGAGCTTTGGGGTGGATGTCAGAAGAATTTCATCAAGAGAGTGGGTGGGCACTGGAGGAGGCTTCATAGGGAGCGGAGGAGCCCCCATCCCTGGGGGTGTCTGGGAGCTGTGTGGCTGTGGTGCTTAGGGACGTGGGTTAGTGGTGGGTGTGGGTTAGGTTGGGTGTGATGATGCAAAGGGTCCTTTCCAGCCTGAATGATTCTGTGGTTCTATGATTTCTTCCCCTGCCCGCATTGCAATACCTTTGGAAAGCTGTGCTCTGATCCACTTCCAACACTGCAGAACATTTCCAGAAACCACTCTCATTTCGTTTAAGTTTTGTCTGCAGTGTGAACAAACGGGGTGATGCCCCAGAGCTGCACTGCCTGAGGCTGCGGATGGGCTTCACAGCACTGAGCTGTGCTGGAAAAGGCAATTCTGTGCTACATCTGCTCACACACAGCCTAGAGAGGACGTCCCCACGTCCATTTCCAGCCGTGAGAGTGGAGCAGAGCGCGCTGGTGCTGCTGTCTCCTGGCTCTCTGTGCTGTGCTGTGCTCCTCGCTCTGCTCTCTGTGTGCTCACGCTGTGTTCGTGCCTTCTGAAGAAGCACATGAATGTTTCTGCTTACTTTTTTCCGAGACAAAATCAATATTTGTTAGATACAATTATGAGGAATGATGGATGTGCTGCTGGCGGGCTGGGAGCACGAAAGATCATACTAAGGCACAGGTCTGTTGTTAGTGAAAGAGAGGAGGCACAAAGCGGCCTGAAAAATCCCCCCTCAGATCAGAATGCTGTAACAAACAGGATGCATTTTGAGTGCTGGTGTGATGTGGAGCTGATACCTTGCTCAGGGGCACTGGTAGACAAGGGGAGTAAGTGGGAGCCGAGAGCATCCTGCTGCTGCTGCAGCATGCACATCTCTCTGATGCTCAAATATGGTTTTGTTGGTGCAAGCTCAAGGTTAAACCTTCCACTACACAGAATTAGCTGGTAAGAGACAAAGGGCATTGATCAGCAGGGATTGGGGATGATACATTTCACAAAGCGCTTTCAGTTGCAGTACCTGGAGATAGATCAATATTTTCTATTTGCCTTTGCTCTAAGCTTATTTTCCTTCGTCGCTGAAGAGATGCTCACTTGTGTCTTCTACCAGAACATTAAGCTGCTCTGTCCTGATAAACTGCAATACAAACACCGGTGCTTTCCAGGAGCTGCTCCATCATGCAGGAACACATCTGATAAACAGAGAAACCCCGTCGATGTCACAGCTCATCACAAAACTGACCGTGGAAAGGTTGGGCTGGAAGGGGCCCTATGGACCACCTACTCCCACCCTCTGCCCAGGGCTGGGTGTCCCACGGCCGTAGGTTTGATATTCCCCATTGAGGCGTATTGATGGGTTGGAGAGTCATAGCCGTATGTTGGTTTTTTTTTGCCTTTTCCTTTTGAGAGATGAGATGGTAGATCTGGCACTGTGGGACGTGTCGGTGGGCATGGGGCTGGGCTGGGCTTTTCCAGCCTTAATGACTCTGATTCTATGATATTTGTGCACTCTTTCAGTAAAAACTATGCATAAATACCACAGTAAGTAACCTGCGAGGTGTAAGATAGAAGTCAGAAGAAGACATAAGCTGATGATGTTTTGGGAGCAGGAGTGCCACCCATCTATTCCTCCCATGGCACTCAGCCCACAGCACCTTTATTCTAATTAATAACGATCAGGATTTAGCATCGTGCTGCTCCATGATGGTGCAGTGCCTGGCTTTGGGCAGCTGGCACAGCAGGCCCCAGGTCCTGTGCTTGCCTGTTCACAGGGCTGCTTGGAGTTCCATCAGTGTAGTACAGCAGCATCCGAGGTGTATTTGTATGTAAACTGGGTTTCCAGCTCTCGTATCAGCAAGCACTGCAATTTCTTACTCAATTGTGTACATGTTTAGTGAGTCGAAGACAAATCTATTCACAGTTGTGTTTCTGTTCAGCTTCACGGCCTCAGCATATGTAAGTCTTGCAGAACGCTGTTTAAAAGTTTTTGCAAAGCAATTTTTTCCTGTATTTTCTCTTTTCTCTTCAGATGATGGCTTCTACTGAACAAGAGAAAGGATGTAAGTGCCTTCTGGTGATGTTTGTCTCTTCAAGCCTGATTTCATGTCCTTTGGGTGCACAAATACCAGCGTTGGCCACGTGCTGGCTGTGGGCCGGGTGCTGCTGGGGGTCACTGCCTTATGGGAGGTCTGCTGAGGCATTCTTTGCTGTATATTTGTACCAGCATGTATTATTTCGTTTGCTTGGGAAGTCAGTTTCCTTCTTAACACAGATCTTTCAGTATTTTGAGAAGAAAAATCTTTATGAATTGCATTTGTTAGAGCTAAAGTACACTAATGTGACTTCTCAACAAGCTTTATGCTACTAAAAAGGCATCAATAACCAAACAGAAATAAACCTCTTTCAGTATATATTAATGGCAAAGGAAGGAAGAGATGAAACACCTGGCACGAGGCTGGGGCCAGAATCCCCGTGAGCTGCCCTCCCTGCTGACCACACGGCCACGTAGGCATGGTGGGATGGGGGATGTAAAGGCAGTGCAGACATGGATGGAAACGATCTGCTCCTGATGTCTTCCCTCTCCTCTGGAGTAATGCATCCCCTTCTCTCCGTGCCTCAGTTTGAATGCTGTCACACACAGTGGGCAGCAATAGGTTGTGTATTGGCTGATGCCCTCATTGCTGCTCGTTGGCACCTCTGTGGGCTTCAGCGGGCTGCACTCTGTCCAGGGGAAGGTGGAGAACCACATAACCAAAGGGGGATTATTTTCAGAGAAGCTCTGATGACACAGGCAGAGTCAGCAGGCTGTGATGCTCTATCTCTGTTTTTGGTCTCAGCTTTTTACTTGGCCACCATCTCTACGTGTGTGCACCTGTGGCAAAGCCCATGGGTGCAGGTTAGAACAGAAAGATGCAACGAGCTCTGAAGCCAACAGCACTGAAACCATCAGCTGAGGGTCTCTGTTGGTGTTGGAGGGACGGTGGCACTGTGTGTAGGGGACTCACGGCTTCAGCTTGACCTGACAGTGATGTCCATTAAGGACTTGGGCATGCATGAAATGAAAATGTCAAGAGCTCAACGCTGTGCTGTAAAGCCATGGGAGGCTGGCTGTTCTCCAGAGGAGCAAAGAGAGCAGCGGTGGCTCTGATGCTTCCCTTCCAATTAAAAGCATTTTCTGCCAGCCGTGGCCCGGGAAGTAAAACTCTGCGAGAGCTGAGAGCTGCTCCAGAAAACACTGTGCTTTGTAAAGCTGTAGAGTTGAGTGCAAACTACAACAGAGAGAGCAAACTGAATAATGCAAACAGAAAGATGGCATTTCCCCACAGGGATGGGAAGCAGATGGAGCCTACACGACTCATGAAAACAGAAAGATGCACACGCCGAGTTTGATCCAACTCTGCTGATGTCACCCAGAGTTTCCTTCTGACTTCAGAAGTGGCAGATCTGGTCCTCCCAAGGCTTCTCCTGTTTGTTTGGGTTTAGAAGAAAACATCTCCTCTGCCAACCAGTCTGTATTATTTGAGCAGAGTCTGACTGTGGTGTGTGATGGATATGTTATGTCCAGGTAGATCTTTCTCTTCTATCATGAGCAGTTCTTTGATTTTAAAGTGGTAACACTCGCAGCCCAGGGGCCCAACGTACCTCGAGCTTCTGGGATAGCCTCTTGTCACGCAGTGTTGTGTGGAGCTCTCTTAACTCTTAAAAAGGAGAGAAAGGCATAAATGCATGCAAGGTAAAACTGATTGGAAGTGTCATGAAAAACTAAGAGAAGTAGGGGAGTGTGTGGAATGGAGAAACCAACTTCTAGGCACTGCTTCCATCCTTGGTGCTTTGTATGGGCAGCCTGGATGGCCGTCAGCTCCGGGTGAAGCCTTAAATCCTCTCCTTTCCTTGCTGGCTTCCTTGTTCTCCCTTTTTTCCCCCACTCTTTTGTCCTCTTTTCTCTCTTTTCCACTCTTTCTTCAAGCAGAGGTGGTACAGAGAAATCAAGAAATAAGCACAACTTCTGTGTTATTGCGTTCAGAGTGTTGGCTCCAAAGAAATTGGCTTTATAGGAAAGTTATTTTTAAAAACTATTTATTTCGGTTGTTATTGTGGATGTTCTCTTGCACATCCAATTAAAAACCACGCTTCGTGTAATTTATAACCCCCCAAATCAATTTCATCTGCGAGCGTTTTGTGTTTGGTGTTTTAGCATTGGGTGTGAGGCTTGGCAGGCGAGGTGAAGGGAAGCCATGGCAGCAGTGCTGGTGTTTTCTGAGGGGCTGGGGTGTTTTTTTCTAACCAGCAGCCCAGGCTGCCCAGAGCCACATCCAGCCTGGCCTTGAATGCCTGCAGGGATGGGGCATCCACAGCCTCCTTGGGCAGCCTGTGCCAGTGCCTCACCACCACCTGGCTTAAAAGCTTCCTCCTCATATCCAACCTCAACCTCCCCTGTCTCAGTTTAAAACCATTCCCCCTTGTCCCATCACCATCCACCCTCACAAACAGCCGTTCCCCCTCCTGTTCATACACTTCCTCCAAATACTGGAAGGCCACAATGAGGTCTCCCTGGAGTCTTCTCCAAGCAGGGAAGACATGGGAGCATTTCTGATGGAGAAGGCAGCACTGTGGCACTGTGGTGCTCAGCTGCTCCCTCCCACCTCCGTGAGGAAGGTTCACCACCTCCTGCTGCCAGTTCCATAGCACCAGCAGTTTCTCTGGGCCAGCACCAGAACAGAGCTGTGCATGCTGTGGTCCCACAGCTGTGTCTGTGCAGGATCCCAGCAGTGTTTCTGCATCTCAGACTGCTGGGCATTGCTGAGCGGCAAAGAAAGAATGGGAGCTGTGTGCAGCTGGAACTGGGAGCCTATAGTGATGCTGAACAGTGTGCAAGGAACGTGGAGCGTGGACAGCCCTGCCTCAGTGCAGATCTGGGCAAACTCTGGGCTGTGAGGTGCTGGTGAGCTGGTAAGAGGTGGCACAGCCCCACTGTAGTGTTCATCCATCATCGTCCTGAGAGCTTTCAGAGTCTGCTGTCAGCCCAGGCCAGCTTGGCCCCTTTTCCATCAACTTAACAGGCAGAAAAGTCCCAGCACTTCTGGTTTGGCCTCTCTTGCCCGATCTTTTTTTCCCATCCAAGCAAAAAAGAGTTTCTCCCAAATGCAGGCTGCACCTCGCCGTGACTGCTCTCCCTGCACAGAGCTCTCCTCTGCAGCCCCTGCTCAGCAGTGCCATGCAGATGACAGCTCCATCCTGCTCCTTCCCCATCCTCTGCTGATTAGAGAAGACACAGAGACCTCTATCACATGGAGGAGGAAAAGCAAGAAGGCGATTGCAAGAGGAGCACAGCACATTTTCTGCCTTGGTTTGAGCACAAACTTTTATCTTTTCTGTGCATAAATGATGCCTCCCTGCCCATCCAGTTTGCACCTCCGGAGCTGCTTTTACATCCTGATGGTAAAAATAGCTGAGAACCTCTTGCTGATAAAAGACCTAAAAAAGAGCGGCAGTGGGAGTGCGACTGCCCTATTTTTGGTTAATTAAAATGGGAACGTTTCCTCTGTTTCCAGCCCTTTGTGGTTTTTCTTCTTTCCTTCCAAAATACCAAACTTCCAGCATTAGAAGTACAACTTAAGAAGCACACATCCCAGCTGCTTCCATGAGGGAGATGTGCCCAGCACTGAGCACCCCAGGGCACTGCCCCACTCCCGCCTGCCCCTCTGCTGGTGGAGGCAGAGCGTTTCTCTAAGAGCCCAAACTGTCCCTTGGTTATAAAGCTGATTTTCCCCCAGAGGGTGGTGAGGCACTGGCACAGGTTGCCCAAGGAGGCTGCGGATGCCCCATCCCTGCAGGCATTCAAGGCCAGGCTGGAGGTGGCTCTGGGCAGCCTGGGCTGCTGGTTGGTGACCTGCACACAGCAGGGGGTTGGAGCTGGATGAGCTCTGTGCTCCTTTGCAACCCAGGCTGTTCTATGGTTCTGTGATTCACCTTGTAATCTGGCACCTGACCCCAAATCAGTCGACCCCCCCATCAGCACAGGGCTGGGGAGCCTCACAGCAAGTGATCCTAACAGTAGGCAGCACTTGGTGGTCTGTTGGAGGAGTGCTGCAAATTTGCTGTCACAGTAGCTGACTGCAGCTCTCCTCGCCAGCATCTTGCTACCCAGATGGTCTTTCAGCTGTGGTTGCATCAAAATGGGAGCCCAGGTGGCTGCAAAGCAGCTTGGAGCAGTGGGGCTGTGAGGCTGAAGGTCTGCATGGTGTGCCCAGTGCTGGGCTGGCCTGGCACTCCATCAGCTGCCTGGAGATTTGGGCTGATGCACACACACACCAGCGCTGTTTTGGCAGTTTTTAATAGGTTTGCACTTATCTGGCAAGTTTGGGGTTTTTTTGCCCCCCCCCCACCTTTTTTTTTTCCCCTGAAAGTAAACAAAGCAAAGAAGGAAGGCATTGCTTGATAAGGAACAGTCCCTTCTGTAGAGTGAGATGTGAATGGTGTTCACTCAAGCATCAGATCCCATGTCAGACTTCAGCACGCTTCAGCAGCGGGGTGGGCAATAAAACTGTTCAGCCACAGAGAAATTAGTAATACAGTAATAAGAACGAATGAGGTGCAAGGCTTCAAAGGGAAAAACTTGTGCTTCAAGTTGGAAACCCAAGTCTGGATAATAGGACTGAAAAGGGAATTTTAAGGTTTCCGTTCTCCTCTACCCACACTCTCCTGCAGAGTGCTGGTGCTGAGCTGCTGGGCAGGGGATGTGCTTTTAAGGAGGTGGGATTTCTGTCTTCTGTATGTTTTCAGTCGGCAGCTTCAGATGAGTCACTTTCTTATGACAAACTGCAATCCTATTAGCGACATTTGTCAGAGTAGAACAGGAACTATTGGTCCTCATTGTGTTCAGGGAGGAGGAAAATGAGTCCTTACGGTGCAACAGGAGGGAACATCTCCTGGGTTGTGTAGCACAGGGCTGCAGGGCACTGCTGCCAAGGCAGAGCTGGGATGCATGCTGTCACACGTGGCTCTGATGGTAGCATCAACTCGAGCGTCGCTGCAAAGAGAGACGGTTGCATCTCTCAGACAATTCCTTTGGAAGAAAATTCCCAGTGTCAGCCTGGGAACTGATGAATAAAATCAAATGGCTTGACTGGAAATCCAGAAAACACACATTATGAACAGAAATGCTATCAAAGTGTTGAAAATATGTAGTTTTTTTACAACAACAGAGGAGTTTCCTCCGCCATTTACGTGTAAGGACATCAATGGAATTTTTGTGCCTTGGGCCTCCTGCTGGATCTGCAGTCTGGAAGAAAGTCCTTCATGCCACCATGCAGTGACCTTTCCCTCTTCACTCAGGTTTTTTCCTCTGGTTTACACAAGTTTGGCTGGTTAGACATTTTTCTACACAATATAATAATTGTGTGAATGCACGCACGGTGCCAGTGATTATCCTAACGTCATTTACTTTTAAAGATGGCCAAATGTTCACTTCTTTGGCATTCTACAACTAATTTTGAAAGAAAACTAAGGATGGCTCTGTGGAAGGAGATAGACTGAGCACCCTTCTAGCAAGATGCATTAGATCAGAATTGAATATTGTCTTTATTCTCCAGTATCTTGTGTGACAAAGCCTTCTCTCTGCTGCTCCCAGGAGAACAGGCATTCATTCCAGTCAGGTCTTCCTCGTGCTCTCTCCAGCCCAATATATTATAAGAGTTCCAAAAATAATGAGGGGAGACTCTTATATCTGCAGAGAAAGACAGCGCAGCAGGGAGAAATGGCCATAGAAGATTTGTCAGAAGGGCAATTTCCAGCTAAGGAACACAGCCATATTAATCTGTGATCTGACATCCAAGCGCAGTTGCTGCTTTCTCACTGTTCAGCACTGCGTGTCCCGAGGCTGTTATGGATTTAATGCTCGTGTCTTTGAAAAACCAAAGGGAAACACGGTAAGTGTAGAGATGTCACAGACGTAGGGCCTTTGTGAAGGCACATCCACACGTCCCTGCTCTGGGATCTCCCCGGTGTGCACGCAGCCCTTGTGCAGATTCAGCCCCAATGCTTCGTGAGCTCCCCTCTCTCAGGTACACCAACAATAACAGCACAACCCGAGAGGGACCGACTCTGTTTATTCAGATGTTAAACTCATCAGCAGTGAACATTTGGACAAAAATTAATTCCTAGAAATCATTTCCTATGTGAAAGCATTTGTTTAAACCCGGAGACTGAGCCAAGCCAAGCGTGGCGGTGTCTGATTTGGACTAATGTTAGTTTTCAAAGTTGAGAAACATTTTGAGCCTAATCCTCCCAGTATTTACTCTGCATCCCACAGGGCTGTTGGCCCTGGGGAAGGCTTAACCCTGCAGGACTTTGTGCAGTGCTCGGAGAATAACTCTCCTGTTCACACTCTCCTTAATAACGCGGGCAGCGATGCAGAAGAGTAGGATTATTCCAGACAGCTCCCAAGAAAATGCTGGTACATGCTAATGAGGAAAAGCTGAAGCGGTGGCGTTGCTCAGTCTGGAGGCCAGAATTCCAAGAAGAGACACGAGAAGCCTTTGATTATGTAGAAGCAAATGGCACAGAGCAAAGCGCTGCGCCGCTGCCCACGTCCACTCAGGGCAGGGCAAACTCAGATAGACTGACATTCCTGAGAAGGAGGATTCTGAAGTTATTAACACATGTTTTCTGCCATATTTAAGGCACTTGGGCACTGGCACATGTTGCCCATGAGGCTGCAGCTCTGTGTCACTGCCTGCTGTGCCTGGGCTGGGAAACACAGATCAACCCCAGTGTGGGTATGGGGTTTTGGGGGTGGAAGTCCCTTTTATCCCTTGTCCTACTGATATCTGACAAGTTTCTCCTCATTTTTGCTATATGGTTAGTAATTAAACCTGATCTGAGATGAAAAGATCCTTAAGTCATGTCAGTCTTAACTAATGGAGATATGGGACAACCTCACCAGGCTGCCATTCCTGCTGCACAGACGGGGACGCAGGCACAGCAGATCAAATGCTCAGAGCACACAGGGCTGACTGCTCTGCTTTTCCCTACAACCACTCACATCTATTTTCCTTCTCCTACCTCTGCAGACCAGTCTCTCACTCACTACCCAGGAAGGGCCTTCATCCTCCTCCCAAACAGAGGAGTAAATGAACACAACAGGAAGGAGCAAACAAAGCTTACAGCAAGCAGAGGATAATTTCTTGTGAATGGTAGCAAAAGAAAACATACAGAAGAGCCCAGAAAGCAGGCAGCACTGCTGCTAGTGGGGTATCCTCTGAAGTACAGTCTTGGGAGATTGGTATAAGGAGTATTTTTTGGTCGTGACAATAACACACCAATAACAGTTGCAAATGTTACATTCTTAAGACTTCAGTTTTGCAGACATCCTCTCAGCTTTAACTGCTTGTTTTATTTGGCTTCCATTCTTGAAAGCACATGAGGTAAATTGGTGCTTTATGCCTTTCTGGAATGGCTGCCCCAGGAACAACCATCTCCCCTCGGTGCTTGAGCCATACCTGAGAATGATGGTGAAATGATGATGATGATAATGATGAAAATAACAGTAAAACAATACAAAGGGAATTATTCTGCTAAATGTCTTACAGGGAACAGGTTTGAGGTATGCCCCAGAGTTCTGCAGCACCTGGAGAAAGGCAGCAGCTGTGCTGAGCATCTCTTATACAGATTTGGCTGGCTGATGGGAAGATGAAATGTGTAAGGAAACCCCCCAAAACTGCAGGAGAAGCACTTTGCAGTTCCTGAAGGTCTGAGCTGAGCAGCATTGCCACCCTCACCACTTTGCTGAGTGCTGTGCTGTGTGTTTCTGCTTTGTGCAGCCCTGGTGGAAGAGCAGACTGAGCAAAACTCTCTGTCCACTCCACCTAGTGCTTTCTTCCACTTTTTGTGATGCACGGATTTCCTCAGCTGATGCTCAGCATCCATTTCTTGCACTTTCCCATAGAGCTGTGAGTAAGGAAGAAGAAAGCTGGTGGAAGAGATGCCCATGCACAAGTGTGTGCCCGTGGTTTGATTTGGAAGCTCAGCAGAGCAGAATCTGTTAATGCAGCTCTGTTACAGGCTCACTCCCCATAACAGCTGCTGTGAAAGGTTAATTGGTATAGAAAGGAGGTGATGTCACATCACCATTGCAGGCAGTGCAATCGGATCAGTGCAGCTGTGAGTGCCAACGCCAGCACTCAGTGCAGGAGTGCAGAGTGCAGCCATCTCCATTGGAAGTGCTCACACTCCTGCAGAGGCTCTAAAAACTGCCCTGGCCAATCTCCGAGTTGATGAAAGAGACACCATGGTAACTTCAGATCGAGCCCTTGAACAAGACTGTGGGGTTAGGAGTGGGCAGTGGGCATGGCCCTGAGCTGCCAGAGCTCAGTGAGTGCTGTGCCGTGCCGTGCTCAGCCATAGGGTCCGGGGTTGGGTGTTGCTGTGTGGGACAGGGGCTGGACTCGGTGCCCCCTGGTGGGCCCTTCCATCTCGATTCTATGATTCTACAGCTCTTAGTAAAGTAAGCAAGGCAAAAGGATCAGCACACGTACATCTAAACTACCTCCGAAACTGCTGAACTCACTGCAATAATTGGACATGCTCCAACAGTCAGCGGTCGTGATGGAGGGAATTTGTAAAGCACAGCTCATGCAAAGCTTCTTCATCTGAAACGAAGTAAAACTCTGTGGTTAGCACAGCACAGCCCTGGTTGCAAAAAAGGCTGCAGCAGCGTTGGGCTGCAATCCGCCGTTTGTCCCCAAAGAGCCCTCATTACGTGCTGTCATCTATTTGCTGACAGAGCACACAGCTTGAGAGCCATACGTGTGTGACAGCCTCTGAGATCCCGCTGAGCCCTTCATGTCACTGGATACACGTGAGGTAAGGGACCTCCATTCAGTTAATCTTCTGTTCCTGTGCGAGTTTTTTTCTAAGTTTCTGTAAAAGGGACAAAATAGGTTTTCTGATTGAATTTCCTCCATCCTTGCCTCCTCCGGTTCACCAATCAGCCAACCTACGAGTCCATTCTGTATGGATTAGAAGCAAACTGACAGTAGTAAATGCATCAAAGGCACAACAGCACCCGGCGGGTCTGCGACACGTGCGATGCAGTGATCTGATGTTATTGGGAGATTAATTTCATTGTATTAAAATAAGAATTCGTTACATGGGGTCACTTTGTGGAAGTGGCCCTGCGGATTAGTGGCAGACTGCACTCAGTTATTTGGGACTTAATTTGGTGTTTTATTCCCTACCACAGACACAGTATCACTAATGGAAGACTTTATGGATAAAGATACATTTCCAACAAATGCAAAGACCTCCTTTATCCTTGTGCTGATCTTTCCTGGGGGAGCTGCGCTCCGATGTTGGTGTCCACGTCAGAAAACGCTGCCTCCCCCCCACTCACTGCCCCCTCCCCACCCAGTGCCCCATGGCTTTGGGGCTGTGAGCCGTGCTGGACTTTTCCTACAGCTCACAGAGAACCTCTGCTGCTGCATTCCCCACTTTTTGGCTGGGGGTCCAGCAGGTGATGCAGAGCCCAGTGCTGTGCCATGGGCAGCCAGAAAGCCACTCCCCTCATCCTGAAGATACATTTCTTTCTTCTTTATTATTATTTTTTTTTTAATTAAATGATTGTTGTCAATCTGTCACTTTGGATGTATGATTTTTATGGCCTATAAACTAATAACAAGTCAATAATTCCTTGATACACTCCTCGTTTGCACTGCAGCTACCATGCCCACCACAAAGCCAGACCTGGTAAAACTGGTGCATTCCTCAGGCCCCAGAACCTGCCCCAGCTGCAGTGCCTTAGAGCAGGCTGAGCATGGAGAGATGGAGCAGTGCTGCAAGGAGACCTCATTGCAAACAGGTGGGCTGAGAGATGGAGGTGTGGGTGCAGAGTAGGGGTGAGGGAGGGCCGTGGGCAGGTGGCTCACAGATTGGGGTTGGTATGGTGAGGTTCAGAGGGGTGTGTTTGGCAGAGTACTGCAGGTTTTATTCTGTATGAAGTCTTGAACAAGATGGAGCTGAAGCTGTTTGCTTTGTCAGTGCTCAGCATGCAGGAGCAGGTAAGCCTTGGTCACAGCCCTTCATCCTCGTCACCCAATCTGAGACTTTTTACTACTGATTAAGCATTGCTGCTGAGGGTTAAGAACTGTTTGAGCTGCTCTGCTTGTTTGTTGCTGGGCTGGTAACTTCCAAAATGCTTAATGCAGTTAAGAATATGGATGTATGGGCAGCAGATTTCCAACACAACAAAATCTATTTCAATAAAGGCTTTTCCTTGTTACTGTTAGCATTTCATATGTCTCTCAGTAGGACATAAGTGTCTAAGAGCACCCTGAGGTTCTGCACCAAACCTGCAGTCGTTTCCCTTGTTGTGAGCTTGGCAGCACGTTTACCTCAGCTAACTCTGCTTGTCCTCTGCCAACAGTGCTTGAGGGGCTGTGGGTTCAGTGCTTGGCTCCATCCTGGGGCTGCTCAGCCCATGGTGCTCAACCACAGCACCACCTGAGCACCGGGGACAGCAGGATGCCTGGTGCTGGTGGTCAATGTGTATCATCCATAGCTGTGTGTTGGGCTGGTAGAAGTTTTGTGCTGTGCAAAGCAGGAACACGCAGCTAGGCTTCATGTTATAATTGGCTTTCTTTCTAAACGTGGCTTTTAGAGATAGAAGGATAGTTTTTGGCTGAATAAATACTTTATTTTTGGTAACTTGTTGATACTCAGAATACAGATAAGGGCCCTGTATATGATTTTGTCTGCCCTGACTTCCCAATGAGCAGGTTGTTCATTGTGATGTGATTACCAGGCAGTGGCTGCAAATCATGGCTTGGGGCACAGCACGGTCTGCTCTGCTTGCTGCTGGGCCTTTGCACGTAATGTGTCTTGGTTAATGGGAAATCTTGCTGGATGTTTGCTTTGTGACCCATGCTGAATCTTCCAGCGACTTCTAACCCACTCTGCTTGTTTCTGTTAAGGCTCAGTGAAGTCAACAGAATAATTCTTCCTGCAGTAATCTCTTAATATGTCTTCTGCTGGGAGGAAGAGGAAGGGCTTGGCAGGTTCTGCTGCACTCTGTCAGCAGTACTAACTGTTGTTAAGGAAGAAAAGGCAACCACCCCCCATTCCATCCCATCACTGGTGTGCCCAGTGGCTGTGCTGGTGCGGGGGCTGGAAGGCATTGCTCCTCTGCTCAGACTGGAAGCATATGCTGACATAGAGCTGGGTGCAAGAATTGCTCAGTTTCAGGGCTGATGAGAAGACTGAAGCGAGAGCAGCAACACTGCTCTTAAGCAACGGTGTTAGCTGAAGCAGAAGGTAATTAAAATGTGAAGTTTTGCACACAGGAATGAGCACTGGTGGCCCGTTTCTCAGGGCTGGTTGATGTGAAGCTGTGCTGAAACAGCTGAAGATTTGGTGCTCAGCTTCTGGAGCCTCCTTCAAAGAAGGGGTTTTGAGTTTCAGGCCGTTTATCTACAAATTGATTCCTTTTTGTCTTGGGCAGATAAATGATCGACCTTCTGAGTCAGACTATCTGAAAGATTCTGGCACTCTCTGTATGCAGCAAGGCCTTGGTTATTCCAAAGCACAGCAGTGTCATGTTATCTCCCATCTACCTTTTAGGTGTTTTTGCCTTGAAGTCTGTTTCTCTCTGTTTCAGTGGTTTTTGGAGACAGAGGTTGAAATGGGAGCAGTGGAATCGCAGCTTGGTGCAGTGTGATCCTGTGCTGGGAGATGTGCCTATGGATAACATAAAAGAACACGTCTGTGTGGCTTTTCAGATGGCAAATCAAATAGAAAGAAAGTATTCCCATTCAATCCTTTTGTGGCACAGGTGTCCAGCTGGCCTCAGAGCCTGACCAGCATTGCTGAGCATGTCTTGGTTCGAGCCAATGGTAGCAGCTCAGCTATTCTGCATCAAGAATGTTCTTCACTCTCTGACTGTATTAACACCGAGGATCCAGAAGTCGACAAAACTGTGGCCATTTCATAGAACCACAGAATGGCCTGGTTTGCAAAGGAGCACAGTGCTCATCCAGTTCCAACCCCCTGCTGTGTGCAGGTCGCCAACCAGCAGCCCAGGCTGCCCAGAGCCACATCCAGCCTGGCCTTGAATGCCTGCAGGGATGGGGCATCCACAGCCTCCTTGGGCAACCTGTGCCAGTGCCTCACCACCATCTGGCTGAAAAACTTCCTCCTCACATCCAACCTAAACTTCCCTGTCTCAGATTAAAACCATTCCTCCTTGTCCGTTTCTGAGGCAACATCTTATTCATACCACAAGGAGGTCAAGGGAAGGTGAGGCTGTGCCTGAGCACCAAACAGCCCCAGGCACCTCTGCGGAATTTTCTTTCCTTCCCTTGTGTTCGTTTGGTCTGTGCAAGGGAAACTTCTGAGTGGATTCAAGCTGTTGGTGGTAATGCACGATCTTCAAGAGCACGTCAGGGAGCTGTGCTGTGCTGAGGGGCTGTGATTTGGCCAGCAGCCTCACTGCACATCTTCGTGTTGATTAAACAGCAGACCATCTGATGGTGCTCTGAGGCAGCGGCTGCGTAGCCTCCTTTGGTTGCTGTCCGTATTATAATGATGTAAGTGTGAGCTATCAGTTTATAAAACTGAGATAAAGAAAACAGATGGGTGTAATTATGTAGAGTTTCTGGGAAATATTGAATAACGTAGATTCTGTGGACTGGCTTAGGCTGTATAGCAATTAAATTTTAGCTTAGCGTAGCTGAAACAAAAATGATTACTATGGATTGGAAAAGGGAGCAGTTCTTTATTTTGCTGGCAAAGGGAGAACAATTAATTCAAATGCTTCCACAAGGAGCACTTTTAAGTAGTTTTCATCCAAGATCATTCCAATTGGAATTACTAATGGATACCCGTTGAACTGTAGGTGCTAATGGGCAAATTAGAGTTTGGGATGTGTATTAATGAGGAAACAGCGTGCAAAGGGGATGGCACTGCATGGGGAAGGGAAGGACTGTGAGCTCGCTCCATCCTGGAGCTTCTGGGAGGGAGTGGTGGGCAGAGCCTTCCTGGCATCCCTGCCTAAGGCACAGGTACTGGGAGAAAGCAGAGATCCCTGTCTGTGCTGGCAGCCCAGAGTGCAGAGAAGTGCCTTTGCATCGCTGCAGGGTGCCTACAAAGCTTTGGTGTAACTCAGAGGATGTTCTGCATGTGGCTGAGCACTAAGAGCAGTACCTCATTGATGTTGCTTTGCTGCTTCTATGGCTTCCCTCCTTTCCTGCTGTCCCCTGGGCAGCATCCTCTCAGGCCTTACTTTGTACATAATGAAGCTTGCTCAGCTCTTAGAGGCACGTCTTTTGGAAAGCACTTAGGGCAAGTTTGCTTTGTGTGGTGACTGCAGAGCGACGTTGTTTCAAAAACTAAACCCAAAACGGTTTGATAAAATAGCTTTTCTTTATTTGCTTGCTTGGAGACAAAACTTTTATTGCAGCAAATGGAAATAAAATCAATATACATGGAAATGACCTGCATTTTGGGATCCTGGGTGTTGTTGATCTAATGCTATTTACTTAATACCTTGGTAAATGTGTGGTTTGCCTGTCTCAATAGATTTCTGAAGAAAAGGGTAATATAGAAAACAGTATGAAATTCAAGTGAAGGTATCTTAATCAACTCAAATAGCGATTGAACATGTCATAAGCTGAAGTCGCATTTTATTACGCTGCTCATCTCAATGCTGCAGCTTCTCTTGTGATGGCTTCGCTAGTAGGTTTTAGTGCAGAGATGTTCTGCCTTCCTGGCAGAATGTTCCCCTTCCTTATGTCCAGCCTGTTGAGAAGTAACTTGTTTTTCTTTTAAAGCGTTCTGTTTAATGTAAGTGCATGTGAGATGTGTTACCCTGAGCTTTGGTATCATCCTGGAGGCTTCCCCTTCCATTTTGCTGTAGTGTATGATGAAGTCTTTCTCCATATTTGCAGTCTTTGAGAAGAGTATGGACCCAGATGTGGAGGTCTCAAGTTGGAGAGTGGGTTGCCTTGTGGGGGGGGGGTCCCACACTGTGGAAAGAATCCTTATGGCATCTGCCATTGGGGTCACTGGGAGCGAGGTGTAAAACCTCTCCTAGGCTGTGGAGGCTGGCTGATAGCTGCTCGCTTCTTAGAGTATGGATGCCTTTCCACCAAGCACAAAATGAGCTTGAATGGTATCTCTTTTGTCCTGTATTTGTTGTATAAAAGGCAAAATGTATACTGGAAGATCAAGGATTTATCCTCAGTGAAAAATCTCTGAGGAGAAGTTTGTAGATGAGTGTCTGTGGCTTCCATGGCAGTGGTAATAGTGGATGACAAACACCTAAATGAACAAATTTGCATTCGTATTTATTGAAGGCAATCTTGAAATGTCCTGAAGCGAGAGAAGTTTGTGTGGAAAAGAGAAATTAAGGTGACATTGGTAATCAAAGCAACAGCTTCCTTATGAGAAGCATCAAGTGCTGGGGGCAAAGCCAAGAACTTCAGTGCAGCATTTCCATGTGAAAAACACGGTCTGTGTGCTCAGTGGGTCACTGAACATCTCTGAGCTCAGCTGGAGATAACCTGGCTGATGGGTCACCTGCAGGGAGATGCACACACTGGTGATTTCCCCATCTGGTAAACCTGCCTTGTGTTCTGCTCAGCTCTAGCTTAGAGGTTGCTCTCCTCCATGATTTTCCTCCTCCTCGCTCAGCCTGGTATTTCTTTGCTGCTCAGCTCAGTGTTTTATCACTGTCTTCTTGTCACTGTTACCTCTATGGAAGCGACTGTTCTGACAGGTGCTTTGGATCTGGGTACCTCTGGGAGATGGGCAGTGGGGAAATCTTCCCATGGGCACAGCTCTATGGTTGCTCTGACCAGCGGAGTGCTGAGCTGAGGCTGGTGAGCAAACACCAACTGCTTGATGCTCCTTTGCCAAACACAGCCTCCTAATTTTAAACACTTAAACGTTCATAAATAGCCAATTACTTCAATGGAAAATCCCTGAACTCGGTGACAGATGGTCAATCGCACCTTGGATGAAAAGATAACTGTAAGAGTCAGCACGGAGCTCTGAATAATGCTTTTTCCACTGACTCCTGTGGTGCTTATTTGGGTCATGCTGAAAATAGCCCTCACTAAAAGGTACATGAAGCATCTGCCAAATCACTTCATCTGTCTCGGCTCTCCTAAATAAATGCATTTGTACATCAAGGTTGCAAAGAAGTGGATGAAAGCAAATGTTCGGAGTTGGATTTCCGTAAAAATAAATGAACTCAGATACTCTGTGCTCCCATGAATCTGCTTCCACCTCTTTGGTGGAAACCAACAACGTGAGGGTAACTTCTGGATCTTTCCTGTGCTTCTCTTCCAGGAGAATGCCCGTTCCCTCTCCCTTGCTGATAGCTAAGAACAAATCACTCTGCAGAAGTAAAGCTCTGGGGATTTGTTTTTTGGTATTGTTGTATGATCAGATGTTGGTGGCCACAGTTAAAATCAGGAAAACTGACCCTGGTGTCAAGCATCCTATAGTAAATTAAATTCACTTACTGTCACAGCGTGGCTTGTGACTTGTTTCAGACCTGTGAACGGAGAGGGCAGCAGTGCTGAATTCCCTCTGTATCCTGATTTCATTTGTAAATCTTCTCTTCTATGAAATCTGCCGAAGGCCTGAAGGCAGCCTAGTCATTAACTCTTTAAAATAGGATACTGAAATGTCAAAGTCAATCGTAAAGCCAGCGGAGGTGCAGAGATAACAATTTCCTCATAAAACACACCCAGCATTAGGTGGTCTGAGCATCCTCAGAGCAGCCCTGCCAGCACTGTGTCCTCTGCTGCTGTGTGCAGGGGCTGGCTGTGCCCATCCCAGCCTGATGGGCACGTGGTGGTACGAGCGTGGACCAGGGGCCTTGGAAAGCATCGTGCTCAAAGACCCCACAGATCTTTGGGGGTTAAATGCTGGAATTTCTGGACCCTTGCAGGAGATCTGGTCCCTCTCCAACCGTGGCTGTGCTGGCATGGTGGACACAAAGATGGTGGTGTGAGTGGGAGAGCCCTGCGAGGCGCTTATTGAAACCTATAGGCGATGTGAAGGGTTCCTTCGGCTGCACGCCCAAACCCCCTGGATTACTCAGTGCAGTGGTGAGAGGTTTCACAGAGCTGTTGCTTGTCCAAAACCTGCTCTTCTGGAGCTGTTGGGAGAGGAATTTCGTTCCTCACGTTGTGTTGGCAGTGCCTGCAGGGAGAGCTCCACTCTGCGCTCAGTGCTGCGCTTCTGAGCCCCCGGGGCTGGAAACTCCCCAGTGCTGCTGCCTGAAAGCATCAGCTATTTTTAGTGCAGGCTGGGAGCGTGGTCTGCATTGCAAATCCAGTCCTTGCTTGGCTCTGTGCTCTGCGGTGTCCCATATTATGGGCTGCTGGGGAAGAAGGTGGGTTTCTCAGCGCCAAGCCTCGATCTGCGAGCGAAACCATTTCTTTGCACTTGGTGCAGGGAATGGCTGAGTGCTCTCCAAGGCTGAAATGAGAACAAAGGTCAAAGCACGCCTATTTCTTGCAAAGCCCAAGTCATCTTCTATCAGAGCGTGCTGCATCACTTCCCTCTTTTTGAGGTTGCTCAGCTATCCTTGCCAGGGACAGTTTTTGAGTGGTTCAGGTTTTAATGCCCTGCCATGTGCTATCCTGAAATTCCTGCTCTTAGGGGAGCCTGTGCTAAATTATGCATAAATGCTCAGACACGCTCTGTAGCAGCCAGCATTACAATTCTGTTTGCAAAGAGAGGTTTAAGTCCTATGAATGAAATTGCTGGGGTGAATACTGGTGGCATTCAGCTGGCACTTAACAGGAGTTACCTTTACCACCACATAAAATGGATAGAAACCTTTGTCCATGTCTAATAACTTGTGTGGTGAGGGACATCAGGGAAACAGAAATTGCATTCTGTAATTTAGCTCCGGTTCAGTATGTCCCTTTTCCATCATTTTTGTTTTCTTCTGTATTTCTTCTTTATTGCCTCAGCCAAAATTTCTTCCTTGTGACTAGGAAGGAGGGGACGGTGTGTCACAGCCATTAGTTGAGTTTCTGAAGGGGAAGGTTTTCAGATGAGGGCAATGTAAGGCATTGAATGAGTGCCCTCTTCTGCTGGGAGGGCCCTTCCCCACCTGCTGGCTTCTGCAACTCCTCTTGTAAGTCCCTCATCAGCAGCATCACTGCTGGGGGAGTGCAGTGCAAACAGGGGCTGTGGGGCACCAGGAACTTGCTGGTGTTGCTCCAGGAGGAGCTGCAGGGAGGAGAGCTGCACCACAGTTCCATTCCCTTCTTTCCGTAAACAGATTTGTGGCTCTCTGTGCCTACTGGAGGGTCAGGTCTCGAGTCTGAGTGGGTCGTGGCCAGCATGCAGAGCTGGGATAGCAGCTGCTGCATGAATCCCTGACTATGTTTCTCATGGTAAGGGAGGGGATGCAAACACAGTTTTCCATCCTTTCTGCAAACCTCAAGTACGGGGTAAGAACAGGTGGTAAGCGTTCTAAAACATAAATAAGGAGAAGGTCATGTTTATAGCAAAGAAAACAGGATTTAATATTATCCTTATTATTGCAGGTTTAGTGCTACGCATTCCTGAGGGCAGACCAGGGTTTGTAGGACAGCCTTATTTCTGGACCCACTGGGCCTGGGGGGCTGTCCTGAGCCCCAGCTGCTGCTCCTGCTCTGAACTCGTGAGACAAAGCCACTCTGAGCCAATATCAGCAGCATGGCGGCTTTCTGCAGCACTAACACAGGGAAGCAAATCCAGGTTTTCTCCTCTGCCAGACACTAGATGCTGGCAAGGGAATTCTTTCCCCTCCGGTGAGAACAAGCCAAAGCCAGGAGTTTTCTTCATCCTGTCTTTCAAAGTGTCTAATTCCTTGCTTTCAAGTATGCTCACATGTTTATTTACAAAACTAATGAAGCACGTCAGGAGTGGTGGTGAGGCACTGTTACAGGCTGCCCAAGGAGGCTGTTGATGCCCCATCCCTGCAGGCATTCAAGGCCAGGCTGGATGTGGCTCTGGGCAGCCTGGGCTGCTGGTTGGTGACCTGCACACAGCAGGGGCTTGGAACCAGATGATCACTGTGCTCCTTTGCAACCCAGGCCATTTTATGATCCTATGAGTACAGTCCACAAGACACCGAATGCTGCAGACCCTCGTGGGTACTATGAACAGATCTGGGCCCCTAATAAATAAAATCCCCCCTTCCAAACAGGGTCTGCCCATGGAGTAGCCAGGTGCACACCATTCTGTGGAAAGCACTGAGCACTGCTGTTTGATAGCAGTATGTGCCTGATGCTGAGCACTGGTTCTGCTGTGCCAGGCCACTCCTGGCTGCCATCAGAGGGTGGGTGCTGTGTCCTGGAGCGCTGGGCCGTGCAGGCAGCAGTGCGGTTCCGCTGTGCTCTGGTGCATTCTTCAGCCTGTGCTGCAGTAACATTCTGCAGCTCTGAACTTGAGCACGGTTAGCTGTAATGACTGCTCCCATTGAAACAGATGGCACTGTTGGAGAGGAGAGAATCACTGTGTGTGGAAGGTAATGACCCTATTTGTTGCAAAGCTGTGGAGGTCCTGCTGTATTGCAGTGGGGCTGAAGGAGCAGATATATGTGGTTGTAGCAACAAATGAGTAAGGAGTTATGTGAGCATTAAGGTAAAACCTTTGTGTTACTCGCAGTGTTCTCAGTGCACTGATGGAATCCTTGCTGGGCCCTGGTGACCTTCAGGGCTGGGAGCTCCCCAGCCTGCTTCTCACTGTTGGGGCATTTCTGGCTTTCAGTTTTGTCTCAATCACTGAAAGGTCGTCAAACTGCTCATTTATTGTAAGAGCTGATGTTTTGCTGAGCTGACAAACCTCGAGTCCCTCAGTGCTGCAACATAATAGGCTTCGTCGGCTTCAAAGTGCTCTCACAAGACTGGATTTGTGGCTCTAGAAGTAAAATGGGCTCAAGTTAATTACTTTCTAATGGAACTTAATGTTTTCCCTCTTAATTTTCTTACTTTTCTAAATTGGGTTCTAGAAACGCAGTGGCTGTCCTGTGTCAGCTCAACTCTGCCAGTCTTTCAGATGTCAACAGATGTGATTCAGGAATGTTTTATAAAAATTGGTCTTTTATAGCTTTCATGTGAGCAGACCCCAAGTCTGCTGCAGCGAGACTGAACGGCTCAAATACAAAACTATGAAGAGTGAAGAAAGGGATGGTGTTCATTTAATAGAAATTCAAAGATCTGCCCTATGTTGGAGTCACGGTGGGTAGCAATTGCCCTGACCACAGCTTGCATCGTTTGAATCACTGCATCAATATATTACTGATATGTTATTTTTATTGAAAATTACAGCATAAAGCAGTATTCATTTTACATTGTCCAGCTTCATCATTGAAAGGAAGGTGGTGGGATATCTCAGTACATCTGCGCCGAACTGAAGGGCACCCAAGCCCTGGAAGCAGCACTGCTGGTTCAACTCTTGGCTCCAGCAGTTATTGAACCATCCAGAGCCAACGTGGCTGCTGTTTGAAAACAAACCCAGCACAACCAGATGGGCAGTGCTGCTTAAAGTGCTTCTGATTTTCCCACTGGCTTTTTGGAGCCTAAATGCCGGTGAACGTAGTGAATGTTGCAGGGATGAAGAAAGCCTGCAATAAAATAACTTGTGGAGAAATGCTAATAAAGACCATTGATTCATAAAACAGGTCCAGAGCTGAAATCTCGGCTATAGGCAATGATAAATAAGAGGAAAAAGTAGTCAGGAGTGCTAAAACGGCTGTGGAGGGAGCTGTTATCCACGGATAATGATGTGAGATTAAATGGAAGAGCTTCTTGCTATGGCTCTTTAGACTGAATCTCTGCCAAAGTGGTGGATCAATTTCCAGGCTGACGTGGAAGCTCAGTGCCCTTGCCTTTACACCAGATAACAGGATTAATTTGAGAAAAATTCAGAATACTTGAGTTGAAACGCTTTGTTTATGGCTTAAAAATATCCATACAGAGCAAAGCAACAAGAGTTAGCAGAGTTATATAAAGGATGTCTCCTTAAAGGTTTAACTTAATGTACTTCAGAACAAACTGTGAGGAGGAGAAAGTAGATGGAAAACAAATCTAATTTTAAAATAACAAAGATAAACCAATAAAGCTGATCCTATCAAGCCTCATTTCAATTGTGGCATAAAATCCAGAGCTGCTTAGCAGATGTAGTTCTGAACGCATGGAACAAACGACGCGTTGATTAAACACACAGCGCTGGATCTGGTAGAAGTTCCAATAACCTTCAAGATTCTCGGGGCACTGAGCAGTGTTTTTCTGGGAGAGACAAGAGGGCAGAACTCCAGTTCACCTCTGGAGTACAGCCAGCCTGGACACCGGGAAGTGCTGGCTTTGATGTGTGGGTGATGGAGCTCTGGCACAGAGGGGCTGTGGGATCTCCTCCTTGGGGATCTCCATCCCCATCTGTGTGTGGGACTGGCCACGGCTTTGTGTGGCCCTGCTGGGTAGAGGTGGGAGGCAGAGGGACCCAGAGGGCCCTGCCAGCCTCAGCTGTCCCACCACTGTCACACTGCTGCAGTGGCAGGTAAGCAGTACCTCCTTTACCTGTATCTGGTGCTTCCCTGAAGGTTCAAGAGAAGCAGTACCTCCTATTAAGGAGGAAACTGTGTGAAACAAGAAGCCTCACATGGAGCTTCATTCAGCTTCCAGCTATGAAATTGGTTATAAGAACCAATTTTATTTGGAAACGTTTTCCAGCACTTTTGAGTCATGCCCTTGGGCTTTGCTACTTGTCCACGTGCCCGTGACCCACGGCCCTCCCACCTGGTGGGCTGGTGGTGAGGTGCTCAGGATTGCTGTGTGGCTGCTGGGGGGCACATGGTGTGGTGCATGGCATCCTCAGGCTGGATGTGGCTCTGGGCAGCCTGGTCTGGTGGTTGGTGACCCTGCACATAGCAGGGGGGTTGAAACAAAATGGTCATTGTTTGGTCTTTTCCAACCCAGGTCATTCTATGATTCTACTGGGACAGGTGTACCCTGAGGGAGTTCTGCCTTTCTGCACTTCAGATTTGTCCAGATTTGGCCTGATCTTTTTTGTGTGGTGTTTATGGTGAAGTATGGCTATGAGGACCAAGTGCTCACCTGCTGCTGTAGTGCAGTGCTAAGGTAAGAGCTAAACAGCTCCTGGTTTGGTAGCTCTAACCTGAGTGTGCCTGAACATGAAGATTGAGAAGTGAATGGGATGGAAGTAAAGCAGCTCACCTGTAAGCAGGAAAAGAGGGGTGTATGCATGACGGTGCTGAGGGGGACCAAACAAATTCTTAGATGAAAATATTGAAGCACGGATTTGTGCTGAGTGGTGCTTTGCTGTGTGGGTTCTCACCGCTCCCCCCGCATGGTGAGCAAGGCAATGGATTCAGCTTCAGAACGAAGCTGCCTTTGGCAGGCATGGCTTGCTGGCAGCTGGTGGTTCTTTAAATAAACTTGTGCAAAATAAAAGAAAAAGTGGAATAAATAGTTGGCGATACATAGTCTAAAAGCTAAAGATTTAAAGAGTTCATTCAGAGATGTACTGCTACCATTGCGAGGAAGTACATCCTTAGGAAATGGTTTGAATTGCCTCTCTAATGGGGTTAGCTTGAAGCACGCTCCATGCTGTTTCTGGGCTTTGTTCCCTGGTTTTGCTGGGCTCCCAGCTCCAGGTGACAGCACCCTTCTTGCTACAGTGCCCACTGGGAAGCATTGGCTGTTGGTGGCCCAGAGCCCTTTGGCAGTTGCACTGGTGGGACACGAAGGACAGATTCTTGCCAGAAATGGCCATAGCTGCCCTTATTGCAGCCATGCTGGCCATGGTGCTCACAGCATCCCGTTAGCCAGTGATGAGGAGAGGGGGCTATTCAGCCCTGAGCATTTTTGGAACAGTTTGGCTCTCCCATTAGCAAAGTATTTAAGCAGAGATTATTAGTGGCTTTATTTACTTCTACATAGGTGTCTCCTAAGGAGCACAACTTGCTGGTTTTGTTTTACCACTGTGTAACACTGAATTTGAAGAAGTGATGAGGGGAGAACCAAGATGCCCATGGTGAGTGATCTTCAAGACCATTTAGAAACCCTCCTCCATTATCATCCAGTGTTTAGTAGGGATCAGACCTGGTTACATATCTTTAAATGGAAAATGTTCCATATTTTGATTCTTGGAATCAGTCTGCAGTTCAAACCTTCTGATTGCAATAATTTCTTTTTGCAGTACGTGGTTCCAGATGAGTTCATACAGTACGTGTGCTCTTCCCAGCACCAAACATTACCTGCCCTTTGTAGCTCTTTATTAAGGCTCTGCTTTATATTCATCACATCACAATTTTTAACATCTTTCAACTCCTTTTTCCATACTGGGGTCTCTATTAAGAGCAGACGTTTTGGTGACCTCCACACTTCATTATATCTCGCCAGCAGGAGGAAGTTTTTCCCCCAGAGGGTGGTGAGGCAGTGGCACAGGTTGCCCAAGGAGGCTGTGGATGCCCCATCCCTGCAGGCATTCAAGGCCAGGCTGGATGTGGCTCTGGGCAGCCTGGGCTGCTGGCTGGTGACCTGCACACAGCAGGGGGTTGGAACTGGATGAGCACTGTGCTCCTTTGCAACCCAGGCCGTTCTGTGATTCAATAGCTGGGGTGGAGCCAGATGTGCTTCCATCTGTAGCCTCTCCCCACGATTTGCAGGCTGTGTGCTGTGTGCTCACGTCAGGCACGGCGCTGAGGGCAGTGCGGTATCGGTGTTACCTGCAGCTCACTGCTTCTGAATACTAAACCCACGTTAATAATTATGAAGGTCAAAAGAGGTGGGCAGGAGCAGGGCTGTGTTTATTGCAAGCGAGATGAAGCCAGTAACGCTGAAACCTGCCAGGTCTGGGCCAAGGCTGCTATTAATTAATCAGTGTCTGCTAACTGGCTGGAGAGCTGCGCAGCTGAGTGCTTTCTTGAAAGGCTGTGAAGGATGCATTGCCCAGCTCTGACCTCGTGTTTTGCTGGGGAACCTGCAGGGCTGTGTAGGTCAGCAGGGCAGGAGAGTGGAGCTGGCTGCCAAGCAGCTCGACTGGTCACGTGGCTGTTTGTCACTCGTCCCTGCCAGACAGCAAGGGTTGCTGAGTTTCACCTCAGTTTTGTACCCATACTCTCTTATTATCTGCTGTCTCTAAAGTGCCGTAACCTGAGCATATGCTGGAGTTGGAAATCTGCATAGCAGAGTGCTGTCTGGGTGAGGCTGGGAGCCCAGGCTGCATGAGGGCAGCAGTGTGCTGCCCAGAGCTCTGCTTTCTGCAGGCTGCTGCAGCAGGGCTCCTCTCCACCTGAAGGAAGCAGTCACAAACATAAGAAAAAAATCAGACCCTGTATTTCCTGGAGGCCCTCTCCATAGGAATAAAGTTGCAGAGCTCTGGTGCCAGCTGCAGAGAGGAGCCCTGAGGCTCTTCCCTCCATTCCTCCTCCTTTACTCTGACTCATTTCTGTGCTGCTTTGAAGAGGATTTATTCTGATGGATCAGTTCTGTTGGAATGATGCAGCTTGTCTACTTTATAGGCCCTAAAGTTTAACGCAGCAACCAGCTGGTGGGCAGATTTTGGTGAAGGAGAGGTGTTCCCCCGCAGGGCATTGCCTGTGCAACCTACCACGGGGAGCCTGCTGTAGCAAGGCTTGGAGCTGCTGAGCCCCACAGGTCCCTGTCAGCCTCTGCACTCAGTCCCTGCCTGCTGGCCAGCAGCTCAGTGCAGTGCCTTTGTGTCTGAGTTACCCTGAGCAGTGAGGGTACACAGCACAGAGCAGGATGAGAGCTCACCAGCAAGAAGCTGCTGCTTTGGGCTTACAGAAGACGATGGATGAGGTGTGTGAATGTGAGAGGCAGAAATAGAAGCATTTGGAGTCCAGCGCCGCTCTGCTCCATTCCTCTGTAGGAGTTTCCATCCGGAGTTGCTCGCAGCTGCACGGACAGAGGTGGCTGCTGGACTTGTGTTGGTGTGGTGCAGGAGCAGAGCCTGCAGTGAGGGCTGGGCTGCTCGGGGGTTGGTAGTCCTTTGGGCAGCTCCGGGGGGACCTGGTTGTTCACTGCAGAGAGCTGTTCTGAGGGTGGAAGTGTTTGCAACCAGCTATCGCTGTTTCTGATTCATTCTTGCCTACAGGAAAAGAGAAAAAGAAAGGAAAAACAACGTATTTTTAGGCAGTAAAAGATGACATGAGGAAAATTACCATATCTGGGAGGGTTGGTCTAATTTCCTACCAGAGAAGGGATCAGAACAGATGAAACAGACACCAGCAGGGCACACACAGCTGCGCTGCGGGGCGACCTGCTCAGCTGCTCTGTCCCATCCCGCTAAAGGGGTTCCTCCACAGATGTAAATGCTGTAATTTTGAAGTTGCAGAAGGGCAAATCTGAAGAGCACGGAGCTGTGGCAGTGGTTATGGGCATGTCTCTGCCTCAGGACCGTGTTTGCTTTGCGGAGCTGTGTTTCCTGGGGGGTTTGCAGTGAATGCGTTGGGAGCACGGAGCTGCACCCGGAGCAACAGCCAGCATCTGTAATGCTTGTCCTTCCTTGCACAGCCCTCTGACACACAGCTGCTAATAGCTAAAACTATGGTAGGCTGAGTTTCTGCCCTGAGAGACAAACGCAATTTCCATCAAGTAAAGACAAATGACACACTTAGGGCATGAATATGTATGGCTCACACCCACGGCCCTGTGCCTTGCTGTGTCTGCCTCTCTGAATTACAGCTGTGCTCCTGTTGCAGTGCTCAGGTTGCGCTCGCTGTTTGAAACAGTTCTTTTTAGAGCTCATCCATCTTTCCCGGAGGCAAGCAGAGGTTTATAATGAGAATTTTGGGTTCTGCTTTGAAAGGATGAAAACTTGTGAAAAGTCTGTAATCAAAATGCTAAGTACAAAGGTAACAATGAACCTGTTGACAAGATCATATTAACGAGAAGATAACTGAGCTGGTTGGTTTCTGTGCAGTCTCTGTGGCCTTGTATGTGCACTGTAGGGCTTTCCTTTCCTTGGGATATGAAGGAGGGATTTTTCTTCCTACCAAACCTTCCCCCAGGGCATATGATGGAGGAACTGTATGGGGATCTGTGTGCTGTAGTTCTGGTTGGGTCCCTGGGCTCCAGCTGATGGCTGTGGGCTGGGGCAGCCCGTGTGGGCTGTGAGTGTTGTGTGGCAGCTGGGTGCAGTGCTCCCGTGGGGACACTCATGATATTTGGACTCTGAAAGCATGAAATTTGTCCCTGAAGGTGTTTTCCAACTGAATTTATTCAATTTCAGACATGAACATATGACTCAAAATGATCAAATGGTGTCTGCCAGCCACCAGGTAAAAAGATGTGTGGACGTGGCACTAAGGACATGGTTCAGTGGTAAACTTGGTAGCTGAAGGTTACAGTTGGACCTGATGATCTTAAATGTCTTTTCCAACTTAGATGGTTCTATGATTCTATGAATATTTGGCAAACTTCCCCCTTGAAGCTTCCCTTTGGAACCTTACAGTCAGCTGTCTTTGAGCACCTGTTGCTTTAAGAAGAGCTAACATGTAAACCCTCCCATTATCGGTGCAGCGGATGGTCTGCTGAATCCCAGTGCTGGGGGATTTTTGTTCTTCATTTCTAAAATATCCACGAGCCTTTGGTAGAGGCCCAGGCAATGAGCAGAGATGCAAAGGCAGAATCCCTCTGCAGCTTCAGCTATCTTCTGAAATTAGTCTCTGTTTTGTTTTTGCCCCTTTCTCGTCTTCTAATAAAACATGTTGGCTTTGCAGCATGCTCTCCTTTGGACCAATGCTGGGTATTCAGCGGTGCTTGGACTTCTTCTGGCACCACGTCAGAAAATCAGGAGCCAGCAGTCACTGCAGTGTCACAACGCATGAGCATCTCCCTGCCTGTGGCTGATAGCTCCTGTGTGCTTAAACTTTCATCAGCATAAAATCAGCATGATAAACGTGTAGCAATCTGCATGCCATTAGCACATTTTAATTGTCAGGACTCTGTGAACAAAAGGTATCAGAGCACAGATGTATTTTGGCGTGATATTTACGGTGGATATCCAGAAATATTGAATCTTAATTTTAAGATCATGCAAAAGGGTTGATTTTTGTTTAATGATGGATAATCTGCTGATTCTCCTAAGCAGCAGCAAGCACAGCAGCATGGTCTGGGTGGCTGTGGGTGCTGCCCAGGTGCAGAACTGGGTGCCCTCTGGGTGCCAGGAGAGGCCCAAGGGCTGCTTCCCAGCTGCTGCTTCAGTCTTTGTGTGAAGAGTATGGACTGCGAGTTGGGTCCTAATTCAGGAGCAGGCTGTGGGGGAGGGTGATGCTGTAGCAGAGCTGCTTCCTATAAACGTCATTTAGGCCAGGAACATTCATTCTGAATGAGATGGAGCTCATTATTTATCTTACGGATGCAAACATGAGGGGTGTTATCTAACCTCATGGGTGGAATTTTAAGTCTCCTGTTTGACCTTTAAATGTGTATCCTCCCCTCTGCAGCCACCCATGTTCCCTGGGTGTGAGAACGGCTGCTGCTCCATCCCAGCTCCTCTCTGCCCATGGTGGGACTGGGGCCTGGTGCAGCTCCTGGCACCACCAGCACTACAGCAGGGTGCTCCTGGGTGCTTGATGTTGCTGTGTGGTGGGGAGAAAGCATTACCCAACCTGAAGCGTTTTACTAAAGAGTGTTTTCCAACTAAATCTCTGTGAAGGGGAGGAAAAAACCAAATTTCTGTTGAGTCTCATTTGTAGTCACAAGTTGAAGCTGATGGGATGGGATTGGATTAAAAATGGGATTTTAACCTTTGTCACATCACTCCAGCCTGTGATGGAAGCCTGCCCCCGTGGCAAAGCGCTGCTACATCAAAGTGAGTGTGTTAATCCCTACAAATAGCCCATCCCCAGGGCTTCATGGAGCTGGCACCTGCTCAGCAACCCCATTTAAATTCCCCCTGTTTCTTGATGGGGAGAGCAGGATCCCAGACTTCTCTTCTGGGAGAGGAGAGCAGAGTGATGGCCCTTGTGGTAAATCAGATCCTACTTAATGAGTGCCCGTTTTGATTAGAAAAACCCAACCAGCACTGCTGCAGGCAGCACACCTGCCATAAAATCCTGTGTTTAAGGTACAAGTGTACAATGAGCCAGTATCTGAAAGCCAAATAGCCACAGCAACAGCTAAAGCCTGACGCCCATCATTGGGTTTGGTCAACACCAGAGAAGCACAGCAAGAGGACGGCAGCACGTGTCACAGAATCACAGAATGGCCAGGGTTGGAAGGGACCTCAAGGATCATGAATCTCCAACCCCCTGCCACATGCAGGGCCGCCATCCCCATGCAGTGGTTGGGCAGTGGTACAGCTCCTGACAGGCAACTGGAGCAGGACTTTGCTCCTTATGCCCCTGGCAATTCCAGTAACGTGAAATTGTGTGTTCCCATTGTAACTTTCTGCTTCAGGGCTGCTTCTTTCTCCTTGTGCTGGCTCCTTCCATTCTCATTTGTCTGCATTTTCCTGATGGTGAAATGCACGGAGAATAAGAGAACACACACCGTGCTGGGGCTCACGGTGGGCTGGTGCTGAGGGCAGCAGGGCTGGCTGCCTGTTTAGCATTCGGCCCAGCTATCCCTGCCGCTCGCTGTGTTGGCTGCTGGAGAGTTCCTGAATCACAACATCAGTCGAAAGGGTCCTGAACGTCTGTTATTGCATTTTAATGCCACGATGCCTTTGTTTGCCACGAGAGGACGTGAGTCCAGCAGCCTGTCTGAGAGGTGCATGCAAATCAAGAAGAGAATTAATGATTTGTATGTAAATACTGGTGTCATCCAGGGGGTTTCAGGGAATACCGTACAATATTGAGAAGCTGAGGATGCACAGCAGAAAGGTGGAGTTTCCAGCCAGCCATAATGGGTCTGGGGGGGAAGCCAACAATATTTGCATCTGTTATTAGAGCAGTGTTGGGCTGCACAGGGTGGTGCAACCCTGGGACCCATAACATGTCAAAAATTCCTCCAGCAGAGGTTTCTGGTTAAAAATCCTTTGTTGTGGTACAGGGACACTTTATTTTTGGCTGTGACTTCTTCATGTAAACAATGATTAGCTTCTTTAATGAACAGCAAACAAAGCCCCACCACTTGGAGCTCTTAAGGAGGTCGTATTTAATTAGAGCTGCTTTTGGGACTCTAATCGTTCAGCTTTGCAAATGCTTTGAGCCATTTGCAGGGTTTTGCTGTAGGTGTGATACAGCGGATCAGATGACCCATAGGACCTCCCTTCAGTCTGCCCTTACAGCACCTGTGACCGGCGCTGTGTGCAGGCGGGTAATGAGGTGCAGAAGGGGAGGGAGAGCCTCATTCGGAGACAAGCCCATAAACTTTTCAACAGGCTTTAATAAAACATAACGCTGGCTTCTCTCAGCACCTATTGCACTTAAAACTGCTCAGTCTCTGTGGGCAGTTTAGTGTCTGTTTGTGAAAGATCATCTGAGCATCCACAATTTTGCTGCAGCGCTGCAAAGAATCACCAATTTCTTCTACTTGCTACCCGAAGCTTCTGCTGCGATGGCACTGCTTTGGTTCTTGGTCACCTTTATCCATCTCCATCACTGTAACACCTTGGCTGTGCAGGGACGGACCGGAGCGCTGCATAATCACACAGAGCAGGAGGAGCTGAGGGGATGAAGGATGCAATGCTGCAGGCTGGCAGTGGGACTCCTCTGACAGAGCAGCCTGCGTGCACCAGGCGCAGGCTGCTCACCCCTCCCCGCCTACATGGGGACCCCGTGGGGGTGCAGGGATGCCCAGCTCTGTGGTTCTGATGCCTTCCTCCTCTGGATGAGCAGTCTGTCTTCCTGACTTTCTGTAACTGTGTTATTCAATATATGCAATTTCTTATCCGTTCTTCTGGATCTCGCTGCCTGATTTATGCTGCTCTGGAAGCTCTGCAGAAGCCAAGGTACGATCTCAAGTGCTGGCCTTTTGGCATCAGGTTTTAAAAGGTATAAATCAATGACAAAGTGCCCTTGGAAGATGCTTGACTATCTTCTCCAGTGCAGTAAGAACTCAGTTTAAGATGGATGCTTTATGAGGAAATATGCCAAAGCCCAGCAAAGCTGACATTTAATATCCTCCTTAGTTTTCCCAAAGGTTTTCTTATGGATTTATGAATTCACCCCCTATAATATGGAAGTATAATACAGAGCACTGAGGTGGTGACATGCAGTGAATTGTCAATGTTCAATTCCAAACTCGCTTTAGAAGAGCCCAAAGTCTGCTCTTCGGTGACCGCCTCAGCCTGAACTCGCCCCATTGCCCCCAGTTCCCCTGCCCTGGTGCCTTCCCAGAGGTTCAGTCCATCTGTCCATTCCATGGGGCGCTGGATGTGTTGGCTTGCAGAAGGTTTGGTCTCAGAGCCGTGTTCTCTAGAAGCTGAGTACTTTGAAGCCAGATGTCCTTCTTTAATAGTTTCCAAGCTCTCGTACAGTTTCTCTGGTGCCTGCCAACTTAAACCAGCACGTTTCTGTGCTTTGCTCTGTGGTGCTCGTGCAAAAGCCAGCACCTGGTAGCACCTGTTGGGAAGTCCTCCGTTACATTATAACCTCCATGGGTTGCACTGCAATGGAAGCAATTTGTCTGCAACGTGGGCAGTGCATTGCCATTTGGGAAATCTCACTTTGAAGTTGTCTCACACATTCTAAAATGCCCGTGCAATTCATCTCAAGCAGTGTTTGGCCTCACAATGGCGATACCTGGTGAAGTGGGGAGGAGAATATCTCACCACTGGAACTGCCCTGCAGCTGTCCCTGGAGAATTTCTGTACACACAGACCCAAGAAGCACCAACAGATCCAGAATGACCTCAGAATCATTTCTTATCCATTTATCTTTCTGGTGCACTGTACCTGTGCTAACCTCAGCCTCCAAAACTCTCCCAGCATAAGTAGTATTGGAAAATCAGCTTGTAAGAGCACTGTTTTGGGAAAAATTTCTAATAAGATTACGTTGTACTGATATGGTTTCCCCTGGAGTACACATGAAGAGTTCCATTATTGTTTTCTTTAATCCTGTACTGAAGAGCAGAGAAAGCTCCATGCGGCCCAGCAACAGGAGCCTGACACCCATGGGTGCTGCGGGGTAAAAGAAACACATGCACTGCTCCTGAGCGCTGCTGAAAATGACACCCAAATACATTACAAATACCTGAAAACAACTGTGTATTCTGACTTGGTCTCTTGAACCATGAGGCACTGCCTGTGAGTAAAGAGAAAGCTGCAAAACAGGGAGCTGCAGTTTGTTGGCAAAAAGGAGCAGAGTTCTTTGTGCTGGGGGTGAGCATAGGGCTCACCTTGGGCTCCTCATCTCTGCTCTGCCCTCTGCTTTATAAGGCAATTCTGCTTCAGGAAACCAGGGTTCAGTGCCCAGCCAGTTATCTCTTTGGTTGTGCAGAGATTACTAAGCACTGGAACAGATTGCCCAAGGAGGCTGTGGATGCCCCATCCCTGCAGGCATTCAAGGCCAGGCTGGATGTGGCTCTGGGCAGCCTGGGCTGCTGGTTGGTGACCTGCACACAGCAGGGGGTTGGAGCTGGATGATCACTGTGCTCCTTTGCAACCCAGGCCGTTCTATGACTCTTAGATGCTCTCTCCTTCTAAAAGTTTTCAGTAATTCATTTTTATTATTCAACATGGTTTTTTTTCCACAAAGAAAAGTGATCAGCGCTACAACTTATCACTCCTGAGCAGAGCAAGGGCTGCTACCTCTGCTGCCCACAGCAGCTGCTTGGACACGGGCTGCTGGCTCTGAGCAGAGACCACAGAGGGGGTTTTCATCCCAACCTGCTCATGATCCAGAGATGTGTTTGCATGACGCTCACAGCAGGAGTTTTCCTACAACACAAGTGTCTCAAAAGAGCTCCTATTTGTCCTGTGATCTTAACCTGTGACATTTTAGAAGAAAGCAAGTAAATCTGAAAGCCCCAGCATCCCTGGTTGCTCTGAGCTACCTTGCTGTGTTTTGAAGCCAAACTACTGTTTAACAACACCAGCTTGTGGATGAAAAATGCCACTTTGGGTGAAAGCCTTGCTATTGCTAGCACTGATTTGGACATACAATATCCTGGCATGGCAAGTAAGCCAGCATGCTGCTCTGCAAAATGTCTGCATTTCACCTCTGCTTGGTGTTGCAGTGTGGATAATAAACGTGAAATGTAATTGGAATTTTTAGGATTTTTAAAGTCAAGCCAAAAGAAAAGACAGCAGTTAAGGATTCACTGGAAAACACTGCTCTGAACAGAAAGGACAGTTTCTGAACAGCTGGTGGCCCTTCCAGGTGACAGCTGTACCCACCCACCCTCAGCTACCAACAGCTCTGACCTGTATGACGTGGTGCTGCCGGCCTCTGCCCCAGGTAACAGCAATAGGATGAGAGGTGATGGCCTCACATTGCACCAGGGAGGGTCATGATGGTATCACAGCAATGTCTGCTCCAGAGAGCGGCCAGGCGCTGGCACAGCTGCCCAGGGTGGGCAGTGCCCATCCATGGAGGCGTTCAGAGCTGCAGGGATGTGGCACTGAGGGACGTGGGCTGTGGGCTGGGTTGGGGTCTCAGAGGGCTTTTCCAGCATTAATGGTTCTGTGGTTCCCCCCCGTCTCCCTGTGACAGACAAACCCTGCAGCACATTCCCTGCACATGCAATTCCTTCGCTGCTCGCAGGTGGATGGAGCTTTACTGTCAGTCCGTGCAATGGATCTCAGCTCTGCTGGGAGCTGAGCTGGCAGTTTGCAGTGTCTATTTTTAATGTTGGCCAAAAATAAATAACTCCATTACAATTCCATTTGTGGTAAGAAATGAATGATTTGATTTAGAGTAAATAGAGCCTATGATGACTGCTAGGCGTTGCACCTTGGGGTCGTACGGAGGGGGATGTTCTCTTGCAGTGCTCGCACAGACGGCAGACCCTGTGCTCATGGGCAAGTTCAACATGTGTGGAAGAGAAACCAGAACTAAACAGCACAACCAGGGCAAAACGCACTTCCAGTTTTCTTTGTGTGTTTTCTTTTCTGTTTGTTTTCGCTTTGCATAAGGAAGGACAATTTTTCTGAGGAGTCAGTGGATTGATACCAATGAAAAAACCCGAATATAGAGCACTCTCTGTATAAAAACTGAGATGATTCTCCTAGTTTCTACAATACATATAAAAAATAAAGGCTAGATCTGCACTTGAGTTCTAGATCTGGCTAACTACAAATGAAAACATTAACTATGAAGAGCGAAGTGACCCCACTGTGCACACATCTAGCATGGTGCATGCCTTGTGCTATTGCAAGGAAGTACTGCTAAGGCTGGAAGATCAAATCCTGGAACTTTGGGAACCACATTCTTGGCTTAGCATCTGCTGTGCAGTTGTAGGCTTTATTCTTCAATTCCACAGCGATGGGTGCATTGCTGGTGCTGCTCGCCACCCATCCCAGCTCTCCCCTTGGCACTCTCTTTGCAGACAGAATCATTCACTTCTTTGTGGGACTTTCAGCTGTGCTGTTCCTCCTCATGCTGGCGTGCTTCAGAAAGTTAATTAATTTTCTTCCTGACATTCGTGTGAGATGAGTGGGCTTTAATCCCCGTTTTGTAAATAGAAAATTAAGGTACAGATAGATTAAAGTCCAAAATATCTATTAATTCTGCTGAATCTGACATGCCTCGTAGCTGGTTCTTCAGACAGCCTGGCACTATTAATTACTTTCCTTTTTAATCAGAGAAATTGACAAAAACAGTAAAGGAATGGATACCAAGTCATGTAGTAAATCCCTTGCCATAGTGGGATGAATGTTTGGGTATCCAGGCAGGGTGAATGCCTCACTTTTAAAGCAGAGATTCTGTGCCCCCCGAGCTGATCTATTCAAGCACTTAACTAGTTCTTTTGCCTCAAAAGATTTCCACAGTGTCTGACTTCCACTTTCCTTGCTTCAATTTAAACCCATTTCATTTTGCTCTTTCGGTGGGGAGCAGGAGCAGCAGCTTACTTGCCTTTGCTGTGTGTCGGCCCTTTGCATGTTTTAGGACTGCTGTGAATCCTCCCTTCATTTTTTTTTCCAGGCAAAGCAGCAGCAGCTCATCATTCTCTGCAGCCATCTCCTCCTCAGTCCTGCCTGCATGTGGGGCTTCATCTGGAAAACATGAGCACTGAGTAAATGGATTTGCAGAGGGATTTCCCACATGAAGGAGCTGCCTTCTCTTCCCACATTGTTGGGGTTGGTTTGTAGGAAAACCATAAAACCAAATTCAGGAGGAGGATTCCAAGCTGCTTTGGAACTTGGGGTTATCACACCCAGGCTGTTGAAAAGAGCAAAATTCACAGAGGAACAATGAGAAAAACACTGCTTGCATAGATAAATACACATTCTGTTTGTTGCTGCTGTCATTGCAGCATACATCGGGGCAAATATGGTTGCTTTATTGGAATAATCCTTATTCTTAAAGGGCAAATAAATATTTGGACTGTTTCCTTCCACTGAAATTCCTCTTTCTTTGGCCAGTGCCTTTGTTAATTTGTCTCTACGTGGTAAATGATGGTGCCATCTGCCAGCACCACTCTGCCCTCTGTGTCCCAGCCACAGTCACTGCTTCCAGCCACCACCACCCCAACCTTCTACACGTGGCTCCTGTGCTGGGTACCAGCTGGCTCTTCTCAGTGACCCCTGGTTGGTGGAACCCTGCGATGTTGGCAGTTTTGCATCTTACACCAAAACTATTTCAGTTTTGAGCAGTGGCAGTGTCAAATCCACACAGACCGTCCATCTGACGAGGGTTCCTTCAGGTTTCTGCTAAGTGAAAGCAAGAGGTGAAATTTGCGCAGAGGGAAATGCGGGATTCCAGCACCATTTTCAGCGGTGTCTGTGGCACCAAGTTCTGTCCAGGAAAAGCAGTACTGGTGGGAGGTAGAAAGAAGGCTTCCTGCTGAAGAAATTATCCCAAATATATAGAATCATAGAATCATAGAATCACCAAGGTGGGAAAAGACCTAAAAGCTCATCCAGTCCAACCGTTCACCCGTTACCAACAGCTCCCATTAAACCATGTCCCTCAACACAACATCCAGCCTTTCCTTGAACACCCCCAGGGTCGGTGCCTCCACCACCTCCTTGGGCATCCATTCCAGTTCCTGACCACCCTTTCTGAAAAGTAATACTTCCTCATGTCCAGATATGATGGCAAACAGCTGCTGGGGACGTGGAGACCAGCAGGCAGAGCCTGGCTCTCTGGGTCCTTCTGGGGTCACGCTTTGTTCGGGTTCTCTCCAAAAGCCTCATTCCCTTACTTGAGACAACAAAATGTACTGTTGTTATTGTAAGTAATGAAAATGAAAGATTTTACACGTGAAATTAAACTGAGCCACACGCTTCATCTCAGCCTTAGTTTGGCAGAAGGGAAAAGCAGATTAATAGTCAAATGTTTGCTGCCTCTCCTGTGCTAACACAAAGACATAAACACTGTTTCAGTTCTTTAAATGCATATATATATCTGCATTGCCTGCGAGGCTGTGATAAGTGCACACCCAAACTGACTGAAAAGCTTTTTCTCATAGTAAGTTGTTAATTGTGTGATGTATCTGAAAGAGTTGGGGGAATGAGAGACTGCTGGTGAGCACTAATTATTAGCAAAACAATAGCTCAGTGGCTCTGATTTTCTATACCTTGCTGCTAATCACGACCACGTTTTGTAATTGGAGGCACAAAACATAAAGCATCTACTAACAAGATAAGCAGATGTTCTTGGTCTGATGATGTTTATAGGAACTCACCCCCACCTCTCAAGCAGCAGCCCTTTACCAGCATTCTTCTTGATTCATGCTAATTATGGTTTTTTTTCTTAATGATGACCAACGTACCAGTAGATGTTTGGAGAAATAGCCCTAAAGGGTCTCATGTCTTTTATACAACTGTATGTGACAATGTAGAGTAGCTGGAGCTGCAGATCATTTAGTTGGTCTAATTCACAAACTGGCAATCGCAAATTGATGCCAATGGTAGCAATTAGCATTAGGAAGTAGGCTTTAATAATGTCACTTCAGAAAGCACGGGTTCAGATTTGATTTACCATTTATATGCAGATTTGCTGATGTAAACGAATGAAAAGAGATGAAAAAGCCTTCCACTCTTCTTTTATATCCCCCAAACTCTTAAATGATCTAAATGCAAATCCATATAAACATGGGACGAGTGCCCAACCTCAGCTCCATGACACTGCATCATACGATGAGCAGCAGGACGCTTTGTTTACAGAGCTTAGAAACAAGCATAACCACACAGTGTGCTTAGCAGCTTTGTTACTGGCTGGAGTAAATCAAAATCTCCAAAGCATCCACTCACAGCTCACTAAGGAGCACCAGGCACAGGTGCTGACTGAGGCCCCTGGACTTCAGGAAAGCCATTTGGGGCAGGTAAGGCTGATGCTGGTGGAGATGTGTGCTCAACACAGTGGTATTGAAGGTGTTGCACATGAGTTCTCCAAATCAGAGGTCCACCTGTGGCTGAAAGAGGATGAAATGAAGCGCTGCAGTTGCTGTCAACCACCATCGCTGTGGGAACAGCCAAACCATCAGGTTTTGAGTCGCTTTATTCTGAGATGGACTCCAACAGTTCCCTTAGAAGCCACTGGGCATGCCCAATTTAAAACTGATATTTCTGTGTTGCTCTTTTAGATCTGTTTACATTTGATGAATGCGCACACAGCCGTGGTAAAATGTCCCTGATTTCTTTTCCTTGCTGCCTTTCAAGATGTTAATATTGCAAAGATGGAGTCGTGGGCTCTACTTCCACATCAGGTGAGCTGGGTATTGAATTAATGCATCCAGGGGAAATGAGCGATGACACATTTCCTACTCCTGAAGGGAGAAAACATTTCTGGTAGATTAAGGGTAAGTGGCAGAATCTTCTTCCAACTTCATCTAGCAGTTCTTGGCGCTGTGCTCACAATTGCAGTCCTTTCTGATGCCACCAATGGCACATTGCTCATTGCAGTGAAGTACTCTTTGCATTAAAAAACACCAAAATGACATCAAGGTTACACTGCTAATCAAAAACAAAGCTAAAATAATTAGGAAGCTGCTCATAGCTTGAAGACAACTGTAGTAATGTTCAAGATAGAAAACCAATGGGAGATCAATCTGAGCGCACCCGTGGGACTCCACGAGTCGGAAGGGACTTCCTTACAAACAGACTGTATTGGAAGTGGTGGGATAAAGTAATCCAGATGTCAATATGGCAAAATAATTACAAAATGGAAAGCGTCCAAAAGTCAGTCCAGGATTTCTGTGAAATCCAATCAGACGTCGGAAGGGAAAATGTCATTCTCGAGGAATCGAGACGGGGACACAGCTAAGTGGAGTCGATTAAAACAATGGAATGATTTTTGTTCAAACCCAGTGAAGGATATTAAAGAAATCTTTTCATGACAGAGGCCTCAGGTTGCCCTCCCCAGCCCTTCTACCATATGGGGGAGCTGGTGGTGGGAGATGCGTGCTCTGCAGGATGCCCCTCAGGCAGCAGAGGATGTACCTGGGGATAAAATGCTGTCATTCTGAGGACACATAGTAGCAAGAACGGCGTTGGAGCATTTCTTCCTTGCTGATCCAAGCATTGCTCATCCCACAGGAGATGCCAAAGGGCTGTGCCCTGCCTGTGCAGTGGCAACGGTGCTGTTTAATGCATTTTTAATGCTGCAAGAGAGGTGCTGTGAGACTTGTGAAAGGTTTTACAGCCGAGTTATAGTGTCCATCATTATGGCAATAAAAAGTTACGGCCTTTCTCCATAGGTTAAGAATGTTTTGGCACTACTCATGAGGGATTTTTCATTGCCTAAGAGCATGGCATCAAAAGGCAAGATTGCTATTTCCATAGCAAAGAGTGAAATTCGTGTGAGTACACATTTACAACATATTAGTGTTAGCTCTACATAGAGAAATGGCTGAGCACTTGTTGCTGAGATTTTCCATAGCAAATACTCTCAAGGATGCTAAGCTCTTGCATGGGGACAGCCAGGGGGCTGTGCTGCTCGAGCTGCATAAGAGGGTCCTGAGTAGTTCCTGTATGCAGGAGGGAATGGGGATGATGTCTGGGGAGAAGGTCACATTGTTTATAGGCCAAATACACACGTGAAGATCAATGGAAATAGTCTTCTCTTGAGCCATATACACATTCTATCTACTCACAAAATCACTTCTTCCAAGCATGTTCTGCAAACCTCACCTCTGCACTGTGAGACCTCACCAGGAGCACTGCATCCAGATGTGGAGTCCTCAGCACAGAGACATGGATCTGATGGAATGTGTCCAGAAGAGAGCCACAGAAATGACCCGAGGGATGAAACACCTCCTATGGGGACAGGCTGAGAGCTGGGGCTGTGCAGCCTGGGGAAGGGATGGCTGTGGGAAGGCTGAGAATGGCCTGTCTGTATCTGAGGGGCTGTAAGAAAGAAAAGGACAGACTGTTGAGCAGGGGCTGTTGTGAAAGAGAAGGGAAAATGGTTTCAGACTAAAAGAGGGGAGGTTTAGACTGGGTGTAAGGATGAAATGTGTTACAGTGGGGGCAGTGAGGCACTGCATGGGCTGCCCAGAGGGGGGTGGTCCCTGCAGATAGACCAGGGCAGGGGATGGGCTCTGAGCACTGATGGAGCTGTGGGTGTCCCTGTGCATTGCAGGGGGTGGCACCAGGTGGCCAAACAGTTCTGTGCTTCTATAATAAATGCATTTCCTAGTTCAGCTCACATTGTGCCATGTGCACTTCCACTGCACTTGCTGAGCGATGCCAAGCAGCAAGTTTGCTTTGTCTTCTGGATGCAGACCACAGTCCGCACTACCAGTCTGCAATGTGCCCGTGGTGCCAGCAGGAGAGGACCCGAGGGGCACCCCATGATGGTGCTTCCATGGGGGGACTCAATGCATTGTGCATCCTCAGTACCACACGTCCATCACCAGCACTGGAGCTTGCCCATCACTCTTAGCAAACACTCTCCTTCTCTCCATTTCTTTCTTCTTGGGAAAAGCTTGAGAGCTCCAGAGCTGACTGTGGCAAGATTAATTACAGCCTGAGGTCTGAGAAAGGCTCTCTGTCCCTCAGGTCTCGGATGAAACATTTCTCCCCTTGAAAGCATTGTCTTTATTCTCATCTTCAGAAGGACTGTAAAGGCCCAAAGTTCCCTTTGCTACAGAAGATGAAGTTGTGTTGGGCTTCTTTTGCTTTCTCAGCAGCACTGGATCATGTCAGTGTGTTTCAGCCTCCTCCTCTCAGTGACTCCACCGGCCCCCAGCAGCACCACACCTCAGGCACTTTGAGGTGAGCAATGCATGGAGAGCTGCAGCCTCAGCACTGCAACCCCTCCTGGGAGCATCCCCTCTCATCCCACTGTGTCTGCCTCCCTGCTCCTCACTGTGGGCTGCTGCAGCTACATGAGGGCTTTCCCAGTGTCCTGATAATAGCACGGCCAGGGAGCTCACAGGAGATGGACTATCTGCAAGCCGCAAAGCTTACTGAATCATAGAATCATAGAATCATAGAATGGCCTGGGTTGCAAAGGAGCACAGTGCTCATCCAGCTCCAATCCCCTGCTGTGTGCAGGTCACCAACCAGCAGCCCAGGCTGCCCAGAGCCACATCCAGCCTGGCCTTGAATGCCTGCAGGGATGGGGCATCCACAGCCTCCTTGGGCAGCCTGTTCCAGTGCCTCACCACCCTCTGGATGAAAAACTTCCTCCTCATATCCAACCTAATATCTAACCCTCCTAATATCCAATGGCTTCATCCAGCTTTATCTCCAGCCAGCTCTGCTGGCTCTGCTCTGTTTGGCTCCCAGAGCTGTTTTATTTCTTTGTCTCAGTTTGTGTGTAGTACAAATATTTCTGCACACAACTTGAGGAACGCGTGTTTGAACAAACTGTTGGTGCGCGCAAATGAATTTCTCTCTGCAAACACAACAGTCCATTTGTAAGTTCATTTGACACTTCTGAACGTATTTCCCTAAAAAAAATGAAAGCAGCGTATTGTCTCTGCAGGAATATGACATGGGCTGTAGTTCCCCCTTCAATACTGAAGGTGCAGTTGGGAATTTAGTGGCTGTGACATTCCGCCTATGGGACTAAAAGTGTCCACAAGCAAAAGGGGTATTATAGCACTCCTGAGGTTGTGAAGACCAAGTGAGCTTCAGGCATGTGTCCTATAAGCACAAAACCTGAGGAACTGTTAGAAATTCTGGGTATTTAGAGCACGCTGAGCTTGAGAAGCTCTCATTGTATTGGATCCAAGAGCATCTTACCCAAATGCAGCCATTTCACCTGCTTTGTTACCCCTCGGGTCATTCCGATGGCAAACAGAAATATGCTGGGAGCAGAAGACAATTTGGATAGGCCCTGCTATCTGTGATTTATTGTTTTAATTAAAAGCTTTTTAAGCTTTAATTAAAAAGGTACATGAGCACTCAGTATTCAAGAAAAATGCCTTTGTGTTTAGGTCAATTGAATAACGTAAAATATAATGAGATACATATTTCTAGGCTGGAGCTTCACATGAAAAGAAGCAATGTGCATAATTAAAAAGTAAATTCAAGCTGATAGAAGAGAGCTGTTGTCAGACGAAGTAAAAGGTATGCCTCAAATTAGCACCAGCAGAGAGGGGTTTTTTCTTTCCTCTCTGTAGCATCCCTTAAAAATCCCATGGTACAAATTGAGTCGACTTCATGGACGTGTATCAAAGCCACTGTGCTAAACTGAGTAACAGGTTATTATTTCTGATCCTAATGATGCCTAACGCAGAGCAGACAGTACAAGCTGGGATCTGACAAGCTGCAGCACAGAAATGGGAAACTCTCTGCACTGCAAACCACCCGAGGCTGCAGCAATGGGAGACGCCACTCCGGTTCTGCTGCTGTAGGCTCCCAGGCTGGGCTGGCCCAGCACCCCACTGTTTGGTGGGTCAGTCCCCAGCGGGGATGCAGCACTATGGGGCAGTGAGGGGTGCATTTCAGCAGTGGGATGGAGGCTGTGATCATCTCTGCAGGCACAGGTCTGTGTGAGCACAGCGTGCAGCTCTCGCTCGTCGCTTTGGTGTTGGTGTGCGCAGTCCGTGGATGCTCGGAGAGAAAGTTATTTCTAAACAGCCTTAATTTGTTGTATAAAAACATCTTTCTGCCAGTGTATCATTATCTGTCAACGCTGTAAACAGTGATTAAACACAGTGAATGAAATTTATGAAGATTGTTTTAGCCGACTTGGGCTGGAAAAGCCCATTCTCACTGTGCTTTTATCAGCTCATGAATGCCTCCTGTGCTGCAGGTGCACTGCTGGCATCCCAACCCAACATGAGCTCTGTGTAAAGCTATTCTCAGGACAATGTCACTGCAAAGGGAGTACACCAGGCAGTGCCCAAATGCATGGGACTGGAATGTGCTCAAATTGTACTTGATTCCATTTTTTTTGTGCTACAAGTGGCAGAAAAACAAGTGGCTGCAGCTGGAGCACTGAGGGTCTGGGGCAGACACAGCTGCAGCTCATGCAGAATTAAGGCCAGTGTCTACAAGAGTAGTGCAGACCTCCCTGTTTCTTCCCCAGGAATGTGATCTGTGCAGTGATGCTGTGTGCTGAGGGGGTTTTCTCCTCAGGCACTTTGCATCAGCATGTTGTGGTCTCTCCTTGTGAAGGGAAATGTTCATGGTTGTGCTGTGTGCAGTGTGGGAGTTTGTATGGTGCCCTGCTGAAGGAGGAGCCCTGCCTGGCAGCCTGCAGCAATGGGTGGGTGTCTGTGCTTTAATGAATCTGCCTGATGCTTTACAGCATAGCTTGAGAAATGACTAAAGCAGATCCTTTTTGTGTATGGGGCCTCCAAAAGCTCACAAAAGCATCTGTTCTTGATTAGGGTGAAGGCTGTGGCCCAGGGAATTATAACTTTGTTGTGAGAGCCATCACAGGATGGCATTGCTGCTGGTGAGGGTATTCTGTGCAGTGCCAGTGGGGCTGTTCTGTTGCAGTTTGAGCAGGAGGCAGAGATTAGTGCTGTGCATGGGTTCTGGGCTGTCATGCTGCCTTTTGGATCAGCTGCTGAGTGCTCTGCCCTGGGCTGCTGTCCCAGCCTGCAGCCCGGTCCCCAGACTTATTGCTCTTTGTCTATGTTTGTTTCCTTGTTGGCATTCTCTCTTTTGCAGTGTGGTGTTGCTGGATCATTTATCTCTGAATGCAATCACTTTCTTCTTGACTATCTGCCTAAATTAAAACTAGACCACAACCGAGCTAACAACTCGTTAGTTTTGTGTTAATTAGCCTTTGATGAGATACTCCGAAGTTATGCTGCAAAGATGTGTAAAAAAGCATCTTTCTTTACTTAGAAATTTCAGTTTTAATGTTAAAATCAGAACCTGACTGTGGCTCTAGGTGAGCAAAGCAGGGCTCTGGGAAGGCTGTGCTGGGACGCAGCTTTTAGAGTCTCCTATTGCTTCAGAGTCCCATGGTTTTGCATGTTATAACCTATTCTAGGTCACTGTCACCTTTCCAGCTAAAAGCACTGCATTTATTATGCACTTTGCTTCTGTCAGGCAAACTTCCCAGGTCTGTGTTTCTCCTGCTTACATTTCTGCAAATCTAAAATGACTCCATGAGCTCAATGATCCATTCCTGTTTAACAGAAAGTCAACTTCATTTTCCTCTTCCCACAAGGTGGCCGGGTCTCTGAGGCATGCAGGAATGTCTGTGAGGCAAACTTAAATGTATGAAGCTTGATTTCTGAGTTTTTCTAGCACTGCAGTTCTGTATGAGAATACTGTGCACTAATACTGCATTTAAAAAGCAGCCTGTACATCTATCTGTTAACTACCTATTATTAGAAATTAACGTTTCTGGACTTTTTACATTGAATTTTATTGCTGACTATTGTATAACCTTGTACAAAACCATCTCATTTATCTGCCAACAGGCTTTGTGGTTCTGTGGATTTTGCTTTGATGAGCAATCTTGCCACTCTTACTGAACTCACACCTTGTACCTTTCTATTCTACACTTCTCTCATCAATCCAACGCCTTCCCCAGTGTGAGGAGCCCGAGCTCATTGCCCCTGTTCCACAACCATTGAAGCACAGGGCACTCTGCACGTATTTCTCTCTCTTCTGAGCCATTTTGCCATTTGTGGAGATCTCACAAACAGCGCTGCTTCCACTTTAGAAAGACTTGATAACACAAGTATTATAAAAATGTTTAATAGCTAATCCTATCCTTCATCTTTGGGTTGTTTTGTGACCCATGTTGGCAGTGCCCTGACTAACCTGGATCTCACCCTGAACAGAAGGTTGGGCCAGAGCTCTCCTCGGGCTCCTCCCAGCCTGAACCATCAACCTGACAAAGATAAAAATTTGGTTCAGAATATGTCAGTTGACCTCTACGTATTGAACCACTTAGATTAAAATTTAATCTATCTAACGATTGATGAACTAGGAAAATATCAATGAAAACAAAGCTGGAGCCAGGTGCTTTGAGCTTGAAGTGCTTCAGTCACTGGACAAACTGAACACATCAGCACCAGTGCTATTGGTGGCCTGGACAGGTTCAGCCCAGGATCTGCCTTCTGCTACACAGGAGAGTCCCAGGGTGCCACCAGGATGAGCTGTGTGATGTAACGTGTGTGTCGACAGGAGCTGGCTGTAGTGAGAGAAATGATGGAATTTTGCACATTTGGTTAAAGCAGCTCCCTGTTTGCTCTCCATCAGAAGAACAACGACAGAACTAATGGTGAGATGCAGTTTCAGATGGCTTGCCTCTGAGGTGTTGCACACAGCTTGGAGAAGCAACTCATCTGACATCCTTCAGTAAGAATCTTGAGTAAATGTATGAGGCATTTACAAGTTTGGGGCACAGCTAGGACAAATCTGGACCGCCTCATGAATGCGCTGGCTTGATGTAAACCCAGACTAAAGAACTGAAACTGGTTGTGCGTGTCCTGCAAAATGGCAGTGTGAAGTCCTACAGCACTTGAGTCTCTTTCTGGAAGTAAAGATGGAACAAACAGCAGCAGCTAAAATTAACACAAGTTCCGAATCCCTCTCTGACGGCTGCTGGTTCCTGTTTCTAAGGAAACAGACAATAAGCCGGTGTGAAAAGATGTCTGAAACACTCAAAAATATTTGGGGTCTAATTCTACCGGGTTGTGTTCTGCAGGTTTTATGGTGGGCCCTTTTCTCTGCTTTGTAAACAACTTTCCAACTGAAATAACTGGAATCTCCGTTGTAGCACTGCAGCTAGGGATCTGATGCACAACCTAATATTGCCATACTTTATTTTGAACATATTTTGAGGACTTGTCTGGTTTATTGTTCTCTTCTAAGAAGCTTTTGTCAGAAACTAATCGGCTGTGAAGCAGGAGAGCTCACAGCCCTTTCCTATGGCACCAGCCCTCCCCAGTGCTCCTCACCCAGCCCTGCACCCATGGCTGTGCTGGAGATCCCACAGAGCCACCCCAGCTTGATGGAGGCTTTTTGGATGCTCTGTCTGGGCAGAAGAAGGAGGTCTTGCTCTCTCCCTGAGCAGCTCTACATGCTTGACCCCCTCCTTAAAGTTTGACGGAGACTTGTGGCCGTGTGTTTTAGCCTGGGACATCAGGAAATGTCAATGACTTGGGCAACTGCTGTTTTACAGGGCAGGATACCAAGTGTGTTGTCATGTGGGAGCTTTTGCTGGAGGAAAGTGGAGTTTGTCATCTCCTCACAGATGGTTTAATTTGCATTCAAGTTTGAGAAGACTGAAGGGCCTATACATGCAGATTTCAGAGCAGGATTTCACAAGGGTTTTCAAGCAGGTTGTGGAGCACGGGATGAGAGGGGGAAATGGAATGGGAAGAGAGCAGCTCTGTGCAGTATGTGCTGCATGTGGTGGGAGAAGAGACAGCGTGGTGCTCTCCCTCTGGTTTTGTCTTTAATCTTCCTCTTAGGGGGAAGTTTTTCATGCAGAGGGTGGTGAGGCACTGGCACAGGTTGCCCAAGGAGGCTGTGGATGCCCCATCCCTGCAGGCATTCAAGGCCAGGCTGGATGTGGCTCTGGGCAGCCTGGGCTGCTTGTTGGTGACCTGCACACAGCAGGGGTTGGAACTGGATGAGCATTGTGCTCTTTTGCAAGCCAGGCCATTCTATGATTCTACCACTGTTTTCCTGTAGTTTCAATAACATCTTTCATTTCCTCCATTCCCTGTCCCTGGCTGTTGCTCCTCAGGGCTGTATCCTCTTCCCCTGAATGTTCATCTCTGCTGTGCTCCCATCTCCCACGTTCTGATATTCATTGCATTGCCATCTCCACTCACACACGCTTTCCTGCCTCCCTCCAACAGTGACACATTTATGGATCAACATAAAACTCATTCCAGCCACTCTTACAAGGACTGCCACACACGCGGTGCCTTCTCCAGCCATGCTCTCTGAGTACAGTCTGCTGCTGACAGAGTGGCTGCTAGTTATTTGTGCTATTTGTTGAGGCAACAGCTATGTTCTTGTTCCTCAGATTCTGCTGTAAAATGCAGAAGTGCAATTATCAAGAGCATGTTCTTCCAACTGCTTGTCATTCATTGTTTCCTTCCAGTTGGCAGCTTGTTCTGGAGGCACCATTGCTTTGCATGCATTTTTTTATTTAAAAAACAAATGTAAACACAGATCCAGTGAATCTAAATTTGCAGGCATAACGTTGCAATCTTATTACTCTTACCTATTAATTCTAATATTTCCTCCACCTCTGTTTAACATGCTTAATTACTCTGCTTAGTTAAGCTTTTCAGGGTGGAATTCTGCTTTTACTCTACATGCACTCATATGGCTCTGAGTCCTCATGAGGGCTCTGGGTATTAAAGGTACGATCTCAAGAGCAGGACCTCCTGCTCCATGGGAGCCTGGAATCTACCTGGGAATCCACATGCTTCACCTCCTTGTGCTCCTTCATCTACAACACCAAGGTGGAATATTGAAAAATAATTGGCTTTAACCATTATTTCCTTGGGAAGTCTTGAGGGTTAACATCAAACTTCTCCTCTATTTGCATGTAGGAGGGTTTTTAATGTGGCTGTTCTGCAGGAATATGCTTCAAAGGAAACAGCACAAAAAATATTCTGAACTATGACTAAGAACCAGTGATCAGCAGAATAATCTCCATCTGTTTTGCAAAATCAATTCTTATGCAGTTGGCCAATGGAAGTATTTCCAAATGAAATGGAAGCATCAAACAAACACATCTGTGTGTTAGAACCTCTCCGTAGCTGGTTCATATGTGCAAGAAATAATGATCAGAAAGGACATCTGTTACTGTTTGCAACAGGCAGCGAGCCTAGATATGCAGGCACCTTGTTTTGACATTAACTGGCATATGAGGAGATTAGTTTTTTTTTTTTAGTGAGAATTTTGTAAAGGTACCAAAGGGTGGTGGAAAAATGTGGATGAGTCGCAAAGGTAAAACACTAATTAATTTAAACAAAACACAGCGAGTGTATACAAACTGTATGCTGTTTCCCTTAGCCCACTCAGTTCACTGCTCCATATCTACAGTGCCTGTTCCTGCACTTCTTCAAAAGCATGGCTGTGATTCCAGATCTGACGCAGTGAAGGCATAGATGAGTGCACCTCTGCAAGGACTCTGCAAGGACTCTGCAAGGACTCTGCAAGGACTCTGCAAGGACTCTGCAAGGACTCTGCAAGGACTGACCCATGGCTCAGTCAGCCCTTTCTCAATGCTTCTGTAGTGTGCAGAGCACCCAAAGCTTGCCAGAAGTCCCTGGGCTGGTTCTTAATGCCATGAGGTCCTACTGCTGCTCTTCCTCTTTAATTAATTCTTCAGCAATGCAGGGCCTTTGCTAAATGTCAGCCATGTCTGATTGCACATTTTCACAGCAGCATTTTCTCCTCTTTCAGAAGTGATAGCTCTCATTAACAGGGCAGGAAGTGTCACTTTGCCCAGCTGTGTGCACTGCTGCTGCACGGTTCTGGAGTCCATCCTCTGTGCTTCTCAGTGACCCTTCAAACACTGAGTTACGTCAGCCAGGGCATGTAAAGCTCTGTGCTGGATTTTGGAGCCTTGGTTGGGTGTCAGATGGAAGCCATTTACCTGGAGGCAGTGGGGCCCTGGCATTGCCAGGAGCTGTGGTTCCCTGTCCCTGGAGGTGCCCAAGGCTGTGGCTGAGCCCTGGGCAGCCAGAGCTGGGGTGGATGTGAGTACCCAACCACCAGAGGGTAAGGGCCCTTCCAACCCAGCTGTGCTGTGATGGCCATGGCCTTGTGTCACAACCTGCAGGGGTGAAATATGCAACCAAACTGAAGCCTAAAGCTTTGTCTGGTAGTGAACAGAAAGCTGAGAGTGTTAAAATGGCATAGAGCTTGATGCAGACAATGCAATTTTGGGTGAGCATTCCTATGGGTTACATACAGTTTTGCCTGGAACTTTGAAATGCTGACAGTGAAATGACGTTTTTTTTCCTCTTTGTATGAGGGGAAGTGACTGCTTTTAGTAACCTCCAGGACTGACCTACTGATGTAAATAAGTCTTCCTGAATGCCAATGGGGGAAGATGGGTTTAAGCCTTTTTCCTTCAGGAGGCCACAGGAGCTGCACACTGTAAGCATGAGTATTTCTTGTGTAGTCCCCCTTGTCCACCTTGATATCACAGCATCGCAACCACCATAAACACACAGAGTCCTCAAAAAGTGAGGAAAACTTTTCAGTTTTAACCTCATCTCAAAGATTAAAAAAAAAAAAAAAAAAAAAACTTAATTAAAAATCACAGCCCATCGACTGTGATCTGGAATGTGTTCGTCTCGAATGCTGTCGCTCCTTTCTGAATAATCATGAATTGTTTACGTAGAGGAGTGATTGCTTTATCAAGGGAACAGGATGAGAACAGTGCTGGGGTTGGGAGGTGGGGGTGCTGCCATCTCTGCAGCAGTTATGCAAGGCATGGAGAGTGGCTGCTGCTGCAAGATGAAGCAGAGGGGTGAAGGCACAGATAAAAAGATGTGGTTCAGTGCTTGTGGGTGTCTGATGAGAGCAGCTCCGTGAAAGCTGTATCCTGCAGGATAGGGTCTGGGAAATGTGAGGGCAGGGTGTGTTGCTTGTTTTCCCCACCTTCATCCTCCCTGTTGAAGAACAACTTAGTATTAAATAATGAAAACATAATATAGAAGAACAGCCCTCATGTCCCTTCTGAGTGCATTCAGTGGGACAGCAGTGCTCCATGGAGCTGTGGGCAGCCTGGGAAGGAATCAGTGTGGGGCTTGACTGCACCTGCATGTCCATTTCTGAGCCCAGGAAAAGGCCATCAGCTGCCTTGCTGCTGCTCTGCTCTTGGAGGGGTGTATTTATTACTGGCTCTTACTGAGAGCCACTTTCTGGCACCTGGATGTATAGAAGAACTCTGGTCCCAAATGCCCACTCTGCCATCTCCTCCTTAACAGAGCAGTCTTGTGCTGGAATAAGATATTCTGATTGGGATACAGGAGGACAGGGAAGACTGTGCATTGCCTGTGCAGCCACACTTTGTGCTCTATTAACCCAGCTTCTGTGCCTGAGGAGCTGCAGACTCATACCCCAACTGCAGGGCTGGTGTGGTGAGTCCTGGCTGCAACATCCTCAGTGCTGTGGGCTGGAGCTGCTGCCTGGGTTTCTGTGTGCTTAGCTGTGCTGCGAATCGAGCTGCTCTTGCTCGTGAGCTTTACTACTACTGGCTATAAAACATGATGGTGCTGAAGTGGAGCCAAATGTTTTGCAGTGTGTGTAACCCCCATGAGGGTGGGTGCTGCAGGCCTGCTGAGGGTTTAACATTCATTTCTTCCTGTCTTTTTTCCTGGGAGCACACAGACCTCCGCAGCCTTGGAGTTTGAGCACACTGCAGGATACGAGTCACAGTGGAAGTAAAGCTTGCAAATCATGAGATAAAGAGGTGGCGAATGTCTCATCCCAAACATTTGTCTAAGTTAGTTTATATTAATTTATGATCTAAATCAGCCACATTACGTGTTTCCCAGCGAGAGATTGCATGTGAGGAACAGAATACACTGCATAGCATGGCGTCAGATGTCAGAATACAAAGGAGTGGAGCTGGAATTACTTCTCCTGGTCACCTGATGAAGTTATGCTCAGTTCTGTTCCCATCCTGGCTGATTTCTCAGGGCCTCGCAGCCAGGAATCAGATGGGGTTTCTCACGCTCTAATGCTTTGTCCTACAAATTCATGCCTGGTTCAAGTGTGAGGGCTGACATCTCATGGCGCTCTTCTGAGGTCAGGAGTGCTGCTGCTGCCAGCAGGCAGATGTGAGACTGCAGGGATGGGGAAGATGCTGATTAGTTAGCTGTGGTCCCCCTGTGCTGTGTATGGTCTCACGTGGCTCCTACCCAAGCAGTGCAGCCAACCACCCCATTTCTGCTGGCTCCCAGAGGGCTGGCTGTACTCAGCTATGGCAGATTGTGGGCTGAGCAGCAGCAGTTCCTACCTGTGGAATTTGAAGAGTTTTGAGCTTTATTTACTTTTGCTTCCCATTTGCAACAAATGAGGTTTCAAATGCGTATCTGTGGAACTTGAGAGGTGGAAGAAAGAAAAGTGAGGCTGTGAAAGACGTTGGGGACAGGGAGTGCTGCTCCTGTGTCCAAAACAAATGTCAGATTTATTTCTAAGGAAGGAAACATACAGATCAGGGCTAGTGGAGACAGGTACCTGCCTCTCAGTACCATAAATTATGGCTTCTGAATGCTTCCAGTAAAATCTGCTCTCTCCATTAAAGAAATTAGAGCCTTCCCCATGTTGAAGCACCTGCTGCTCAGTTCATAGCGCTCTATCTCAGAGAATCGTTATTTCCAAAATAGTGTTATTGCAGCAGCAGGACTCCACACAGTGTCCGAATATGAGCAATGGCTGCTGGCAGGGCTCTGTTTTGAAGATGATATCAGTGTGTTGCTCTGGTTCTCATCCATTCATATCTATTAGTACGTGGGTTATAACATAAATCATAGCTGCGCTACACTTATTGCCTGAGCAGAAACCAGAACAGTGGGGTGGACCAATACTGAAGATAAATTATTGACAACGCTGCTGAGTGCTGAAACTCCTGAATCACATGGGGGTTTTCTCTGTAAAGGTAAGATTGAAGTTTTTCCAAATTCTAATCAAATTTAATCACAGAATCACAGGGGTTGGAAGGAACCCAAGGGGGAATGGTCTTAATCTGAGACAGGGGAAGTTTAGGTTGGATATGAGGAGGAAGTTTTTCCCCCAGAGGGTGGTGAGGCACTGGCACAGGTTGCCCAAGGAGGCTGTGGATGCCCCATCCCTGCAGGCATTCAAGGCCAGGCTGGATGTGGCTCTGGGCAGCCTGGGCTGCTGGTTGGTGACCTGCACACAGCAGGGCCTTGGAGCTGGATGAGCATTGTGCTCCTTTGCAACCCAGGCCATTCTAGGATTCTATGACCCCCTGGAGATCATCATGCTCAGCACCTTTGTATATTGTGAATGGTATAATTAAGAAGAATTCTTTTGTCCAACACGTTGTCAGGATTTGTGACAGGAATCATCTCAAAATGTTTGCATCTTTATCTCTTAAGTTTCTACTTGCGTGCTGAAACTGTGAATTCAAACTGGAACCAACTTTTGGCCAACAGGATCCAAGCAGTCATGGTTCAAGTGACTGGCTGCAAAATAAATATGTCTGGTATAAGAAGAAGGAATGGAAGCATGTTTTCATGGAAGCCCTTTGCTGAAACATAACTTCAGCATTACTGCTGCTTTGCTTTTGTCAACAGATGAGAACCTGGAGCGAGCAATGCTCAGAACTCAGCCCATGGGAGACAAAGTCCTGCTGAGCGCAGAGTGGGGACATGTGGGGATGCAGCACAGCTGTAATTCATGTTAGCACAGCTCATCTGATGCTAATTCAACCGTTCTGTTCTGCTGATTGCATCACTCAGGGACAGTGCTTTTGCAGTGTGATCGCTTCGTCAAAAGTGGATTAATTTCAGCTGGTCGGCTTCAGGTGATTCTTTACCTGAAAAATGGAAAAAAGAAGGAAAGCCTCATGCTTTTTGGGTAAGATAGGACTCATTCTCCTGGATGAGAATACTGAGTTACGCTTTTGCATGGATGTGTGTAAGGAACAAGTAAGGAACAGGTCTGCAATCTCTCACTGAAATGCAGTGACAACACACAGTGACGTTGTCACATGATTGCAGTCATAGAAAGGAGGTGGAAGAAAGGGCTTGATAGAAAAAGGCAGTGACAAATGGGGATGGAAATAAATGCTGTTGATATTCTTGCTGTAGGTGCACGTGAAGCCTATACGGAACAGCAGAGAAGCAAAACAACTCTGAGACATCCCAGGTCTTGTCCTAAAATACCAGGCTGAACAAAACAGAGTTCTACCAAATGCCTTTGGAATGACAAAAGAAGAAAAGCCAACCAAACAACAGCTTTGGAGTTGTAACAGATGTAACACCACTGCACAGCCAAGAGCAGGTAGCCGCTGTGGGGCTGGTGGCTGCTGTGGGGCCACTGCTTCTGTGGGACCTGGGGGCTGTGGGTGCTCCTTTGTGGGGTGTGATTTGGTGCTCCATTCAAGACCAACCCTTGGTGGTCTTTAAAACTTTGTTCTTTAGACTACTCCTGTCTTGATGCTCACGTATCAGTTATAGAGAACACATCTGGCCCTGCTCTCTTTGCTTTTGTTTCCTAGTTACTGTCTTTCCAGTTATCATAGAATCACAGAAAGGTAGAATGGCCTGGGTTGCAAAGGAGCACAATGCTCATCCAGCTCCAACCCCCTGCTATGTGCAGGTCATCAACCAGCAGCCCAGGCTGCCCAGAGCCACATCCAGCCTGGCCTTGAATGCCTGCAGGGATGGGGCATCCACAGCCTCCTTGGGCAACCTGTGCCAGTGCCTCACCACCCTTTGGCTGAAAAACTTCCTCCTCGTATCCAACCTCAACCTCCCCTGTCTCAGTTTAAAACCAGCAACTCTGTGCTGAAAAACAGAGGTCCTTTGGAGGTCATTGTGATGTAATGTTCCTGCTGTGGTGGGGAAATGGGCCTTTGACTAATGTGGCATTTCCTTGCACATTTAAGTCACAGAAAGCGCCCCTTCCTGAAAGGTTGCTCAGGAGAAGTCAAAATATCATTCCTCTTTCCTGTCAATAAATGCTGGAGCTTTTGACAGCCTTCACGGAGCTAACCTTAAATTTATTCTTTGTATATGCAGTTTATCAAAAAGGCTTGGAAAGATCATTTTAGAACAATGTTTTGTTGCTCTCTGGAAACACGGCGTGTAAATAATACTTCCTCAAGCATTTAATTTACACTTTGGCTTTTGAATCCAGACTTCAGAAATTCATCTCTGTCTTTCAGTACACATCCCTCTGCCTGTGCTGAGGGTTTTGGTGAGGCTGCTGCAGCCGTGCAGTGGGGAAAGGAGCAGTGCTGGCATTCTGCAGCAAGGGTCTGCTCCCCTTGGGGCTGCTCAGCTGGATCTTAAGGCAAAGGTCTGAAGGAAGCATTCCTTTGGTTTTCAGAACAGTTGAAGACACAGTTTAGTGCATATCACAAGATGATAAAGAGCTCAATGTGTTTGGTAGTGGAAAAGCTGGAAAACTAAGCTGACCTATGAGCAATTTTTGTTGTACTGCGCCCTGAGTGATGCACCGCTGTGCTTTGGAGAGGGTGAGGCCCAGGGGGCTCAGGGCAGCCCGAGGGGGAGCAAAGCAAATAGCAGTGAATTTCTGTAGCTACAAATCCAGCCCTGGTCTGTGCTGGTGTTACCAGGTTGGAGAGCTGGAAATCAGCAAACCCTGCTGCTCTCATGTTGGCTGTGGTACCGGCAGGGGATCTGGGTTGGCGGTTTTGTTTTGATCACCTCACATCAATGTTCCTGGAGGCTTTGATGTTCCATTAATATAGGCAACCTTTTTTCCCTTTGCATTCTCCCCATTGCCTATTTGCAGCTTACGTTGTCTTTCCAGCATCTGTCTTTCCATCTGGTTCTGTGGCCCCTGGGTGGCACAGCTGTTGGCAGAGCAAACAGGTATTTGGGTCGGTCCTTCCGGATGGTCATTTTGCAATGAGCTGAGCTCAGTGTCCATCCAGTGTAATGGCAATTACTCCAGTTTTTAAACACTCCATCTATTTGCTTAATGAGAAGTTAATTCCATCTCGTCTAAAACCACCTTTTCACTTTCCTGCTGGTTACAGAAGTGCAGGTGGTGCAGGCACTCTGACTCGAGCCTCAGGTGCTCTCATCCCACTGAGCCTCAGGTGTGTGCTATCACATTGTTTGGGGACCCAGGCATTTTAACAGTGTAAAGCAATGCCTCCTTGGGTCTGAAGGATTTTTGCTACTGCAGTGGGGTGAGAAGAAATGACTCTAAATACATGTTGCCCTGGTGGAAAGACGTGAGAGCGCCTGAGGTAAGAGCACAAGCTGGGGTCACTTGGAGGCAATGTACTGGAAAAGCATCTTTTGTGTTTCATAGGGTATTTCAAGGGTATGGCAGTGTATGCCATACCCTTAAAATACCAGTGTATGGTCCTTGGAAACCATACCTAAAAACTGACAAACTTTGGGTCGGGGAGAGTGGACCTATTCTGGTATATTGAAAGCCATTTCTTTTTACTAATAGCTATCTGAATTCAGGGCTGGCTTGCTTTCTTGAGATCTATTTTTTCCTTCTCTTAAGAGAAAAGATAGAGCAGCTCAAGTGGCATTTGGCCAGCTCAACTGACAGCTGTCTTTGCTTGCGTCTGGGTTGTTTTTATCTCAGCCCAAATATACTGCTATAAACAGATTTGCACTGAATTTTGGAGATTCTCTCAAGAGCGCCCTTGCACAGCTGATGGGACAGAGCTCCAGGCTGTCCCATGTCCCCAGTCCCAGGGACACACGGCTGGTGGTACCTTTCTTGTATTGCTGCGTGCATATGTGTGGGAATCCATCTGCTTTTGCTATGTCAACTTTTTTAGTATTTGTCTCACTGCTCCATGACTAATTGCTTTATGTTCTTAAATTCTTCTGTGATCTGTTGGCTCATGTTGTTTTTAATATGATATCAATATTTAAAAGAAGTCAGAAAACATCTGCTTTCACAAGCTGCTCGCTGACGTTCCTTGTGTGGCAGGAGCACTCGTAGGGCAGTTCTGGCCCACTGGGTTGTATGGGGGCCATGTATGATGGAGAGCAGCAGTGACAAAAGGATTGATCAAGGCTGAGACTTTATGGCCCTGTAGGTCCTTGCAGAGGTCACAGAACCATAGAATGGTTTGGGTTGGAAGGGACCTCAAGGATCACGAAGCTCCAACCCCCCACCACAGGCAGGGCCACCAACCTCCACATTTCATAGCAGCCCAGGCTGCCCAGGGCCCCATCCAACCTGGCCTTGAACACCTCCAGGGATGGACGGGGCATCACAGCCTCTCTGGGCAGCTGTTCCAGCACCTCACCACTCTCATAGCAAAGAGCTTCCCCCTGACATCCAACCTCAATCTTCCCTCCCTCAACATCAAACCATTTCCCCTTGTCCTGCAGTTATCTACCCTTTCCAAGAGTTGATTCCCCTCCTGTTTATAAGCTCCCTTTAGGTACTCAAAGGCTGCAGTGAGGTGACCCTGCAGCTGCATTTTCTCCAAGCTGAACAAGTCTCGCTGCATGTGTGAATGTGCACAAAATGAGATCCATCCAGAGCATCCCTCCTGCTGTCCCCTCACCTCCCAGTGTCCCAGGCAGGCAGGCTGTGCAGTAAATCCCTGCTGCTGCACAAAGGCCCTGTGTGTCTCCATCCTGTGCCAGCTTGGGAGGAGCTGCAGAGCTCTTTCACCCAACAGGTTAATGTGCTTCTCTTATTTCTGAATTAAGAGCAAAATGTTCTTCATTATAAGCGCTCTTTTGCTTACCTTCCAACATCATTAACTTCTTTGTAAATCTTTTTTTCGTTTGTTGATGTATTACATGCAAAATGCAGAATAGCTCTTGGGTATCTTCTTAACGTAGGCAAGCCTTGAATGCATGAAACCTTGTTATCCGGGTTTTGGGTAATCTGAAATTCATATGTTTCCCCTGAATCCAAAACTCATATAGAAATTAAATGTAATCCCAAGTGCTGGTTATCTGAGTCCTTCAGACTCCCCCTAAGACATACAACTAATCAGGAGCACTGGTATGCGGCATTTAAGCATCCTAATTTTATTCAGTCAGGGAAAATATCATTTAATACTAAAAAGTGCAGCATGGTAAATGAGCTGGATCCTTTTAGCAGGCTTTAACTCGTTTTCTTAGCATTTGCCATGAGATGAGTGGAATGGGTTTGGACACGCGCCCTTCTAGGTACCCCCTCTTTGGCAAAGAGATGAAACCAAATCTGGTAGTTTAAAAATGTGATCCACCATTAAATTTCCAGAAAGACCTACTGATTCTGACACGGATTTTGTTTCTTTAGAAGCTGATGGCATTCTGTGCTGGTAGGCATGCATTACACAAAGCTGAGCTCTGCTGAATGACAGTTCATTTCGCAGCTTACTGAAATGCTGTGTACATGCTTTAAACACTGAGAAAGCAGCAGTGGGAGGGGAGTTCTGTCCCCTGGTTTCTCTCTTTGGTTTGGGTTAGTATTCTCAGCTCGAGTCAGATCAACGTGGTTTTCCAGTCCTTTCTACCATATTTACCACCTGTGGTGTTCTCGTGTACCTGCAGCCTGTTGGGAGGGATGGCAAGATGCAAAACTTAACAAGTTTATAATTGTCGTGGACTAAGAGACCTGTGGATATATTTTGGCTTTATTTTCTACCATCTCTTTCACTCCTCTCTCTCAGTATTTTGTCAGGAGGATGTACAGATGTGGAATGGGTTGGCCTTGGTGTTCTGCTGGAATTGCTCTGTTGTAATTGGTGGCGTAGGAAAGCAGTCAGCATGCTGTATTTTCTCCCATCATATCTGGAAGCTTTCGGTGCTGAGCCTTAGTAATTCACCCAGCCACGTGTATCCTGTGTGCTGCCAAGCACTGTGCCCACTGCACAGCAGCAAAGTATGCTCTTCAGCACGTTATTTAATCCAATTTCTATTCAGTATGTTTGAAATGTGGTGATAGAAAGCAAAGAGCTGAATATTGGAATAACTTACAGGCATTAAAGCACAAGTGCCTGTGGATAAGCCAAGGTACTTATCAATCTGTATTTTGCTGTCATTTCTGTAATGATAATACTTAAATGGGCTGATTATACATTCTGAAATGCAATTGGAGAAATGTACAATTTCCTGCATGACACTGAGTGAGGGATTTGACCTATTTAAATCCCAGAAGGGAATAAAGAAAATCTGTGCTGCGGTTGTCTCCTACCAGAGGGACACTTAGACTTACCAAAATTGCTTCTGACTTCAGCTCTTTCTATGTGCACAGGACACCTTGGGCAGCTGAGAGCTATCACAGCAGCAGGGCATGCTCACTGCAGAGAAAATGGACAGAAATGCACAGCCTGACCTGCTGACTTTCCGGACCCTACCTGAAATCTGCAGTTATTACTGCTTCTGTGACTGCAGGGAGCTCTGTGGAGCCAATCCTCCCTTCCCACTGAAGTGCACTGGGCTGTGTGCAGGTTGCTGGCCTTCAGCTGCCGGCTGGGCGATGCCCTGAGCTGTGCCCTGTGGCAATGTCTGCTGTAGAAATGCCATCATTAGAGGGGTGAGGTGCAAACTGTGTTCCCTCAGCATGCAAGGATTCTTCCCAGCCACAGAGGGATGGAGCTGTTGGAGCAACCTACGCCATTTCCTCCCTCCTGCTCCCTCTTGGCGCGATACCAATGCCTGGCCTTCAGCTTCTGTTGATTTGTTTGGTTAGAAAACTTCCACGAGGAAAGAGAATGGAATGTTGTGTTGCTGGTTGTAGTGACTCTCAGTGAAGCTGATATGTCATTATTTTCTGGGCTTCTAAACAGAGCTCTTGTGTGTTTGCATAACTTTGTAGCTACAGTGGCATTAGGAGACAGGAAGATGGCAAATCTTCAGCTCTCACATCTCACGTGGTCCAGATTGAATTATTTTCATCATTTCAAGGGAAGCTCATCTCCTTGGTTTCTTCCGGAGAACTGCAGGATCGGGGAGATGTGTGAACGTTGATGTGGTGGAGATAACTCAGTCACAAAGGGGTGGAGACTGTAAATGACACGAGGGAGAACTTGAAATCAAACATGACTTAGCAGATGGTTACATGGACACCAAATGTTCATCTCTTTTGCTGTTTACTTCAAAAACCTGCTGCAAATGGCTTAGAAATCAAGTTTTTGTGAAACAAGAGGAAAATTCCTTAGTTCTGGATGATCAATAGTCCGATTGAACAGAAGGTTGATGGCTGGCCCTGTACCCTTGGGTGCAGCAGGAATGGGAGTGCTGGGATGGACTGTCCCCACTGGCACCTCAGCGAGCAGGAATTGGGGGACAATCTGTGTAACACTGCCAGGCACTGCAGCTGTGCTTGCCTTGGGGAAGAGCTGGAAAGACTCCATCGTTGTGACTCCCATCCTCCTGAGTGTCCCCTGCAGGATGGTTGCATGTCTGCTGGCTCCTGCAGCACTTCCAGAAGCCCTGAAAGTGCCTGCTTTTTGAAGAGCAGTGGCAAAATGTCATTACTTAACCAAACGTATTGCCATGTTCTATGCCCAACTAGATGCACATCACCTTTGTAGAATCACAGAATGGCTTAAGTTGGAAGGGACCTTAAAGCTCACCCAGTTCCTGCTGTGGGATGGAATCTCCACAGCTCAGGCAGCCCAGGTCCCAACCTGGACAACACCAGGGATGGGGCACCCACAGCTCTCTGGGCAAACACGCTCAGGAGGTTCCCATTGCTGTTGGAGTGTGAGCAGCCACCCAGTGCCTGCTGCTCTTGGTGTTTGGGGGCAGAACTTCTCATCTCGATGCAGCACCTGTGAAGGGGACATGGGGCTGGGGCAGGGCGTCTCCAGCATCAGCTTTCAGTGTGGATTAATGTTATCGGTGCCTTTCCCTTATGCCAGGAAACATCATCCTGCTGTGCACCTCAGCAGCATGTAAAATACCACAACTATAATTTTCAAGTAGGCTTTTTTTCTGCCCTGCAAGTATAGATTAAAGACTACTGCATAATTTTCATGGTGCGCTGTAGCTTTTCCTTCTTTCAAAATGCAGAACAAAACTGCTTTAAAAACAACAAACACCAGCTGAAGGTTCGCATGGTTACACAACCTAATTATAAACATTCAGCCAGCTCCAAAAGCACAGCGGAGTAAATAAATGTATCACACAGCTGAAGAACGTATCCCTTATTGTCAGATATTCAACAGTTTTGAAAGTAATTAAAAGCAAAGTATCTATTCGAGTCTGCAATTTAGCAGAAGTTTAAATTTTATTTTATAAATTAGAATGCAGCTCAGGATAACCCCTTATGCAAACAATGATGATGAATATTCAAATTTCCAGAGTTAGAAAACGAGCTATTTCTGTTGGAAGGATAAACACGGTGATTTAGCTTTATCCATCTTCCAGAATGAAGGGCTGCACGCGTTAAGGAATAACATCTGTTGTGCTGTTGTCAGAGGTTATTTATTGCGTGGGGCTCTGCAGTGGGGCAGGGCAGAGCTGCAGCACTGGGAGCACACGGCCCTGTGGGTTCTCTAGGCTGACTGAGTCTCTCTGTGCTGCAGTCAGCTATGAGCAACCGAGGTCCGTTTCACTGCTGAATTGTCTTGGATGCTGGGGGAGGCATTCCTGAGACAAACAACATCATCCGCTGGAGGCTGATATGAGATGATAAAAGTGATTTTATTTATGGTGTTTTCAGCCATCTTGTCAGCATAATGTATTGTGTTGTGGGAAAGGACTAGATTTGTTTTGGCCTTGCTCTGAGAAGTGGATTTGCCATGTACCTGCCCGCTGAGCCACAGCTTTCGTGTGCTGATTTTTGATGCTGTGGTTTATGTTCTGTTTTCTGGGTCACGGTAGCTGTGCCAAATATTGCATATTGTGCCTCTCCTAGGAGTATAACTATGAAGATAACATCTCTGATTTTAGTACCAGCAAGTGCCTTTACTTGGTATTGCCTCAGAAAGGCAGAGGATGCTCTGTGCTCTCCTTCCAGAGGATGATTCTTGCAGCTTCCTGTGCTCTGTAGAGCTCCCCCAGCTGCTGGGTGGTCCATGCTGTGTGGGTAATCACAGTCATGCAGAGTGGCTAAGGCTGAAAAAGCCCTCTGAGACCCCCACCCATCCTGCAGTCCCACTGCCCGTGTCCTCAGTGCCACATCCCTGCAGCTCTGAACACCTCCATGGACGGGGACTGCCCACCCCTGGGCAGCTGTGCCAGCGCCTGGCCGCTCTCTGGAGCAGACATTGCTGTGATACCCAACCTCTGCAACATGAAGCCATCTCCACTCATCCTCTGGGCAGCCTGATATGGTGGTTGGTGGCCCCGCGCATAGCAGGGGGGTTGAAACTAGATGATCCTTGTGGTCCTTTTCAACCCAGGCCATTCTATGGCTCTATGATCCCAAATGTTCACTCCGGGAAGCAGCAGCACTCACGGGGCACCAGATCCTGTTCTGTTTGAGGAGTGATGATAGGATGGTGTTTCCCAGGGGAGAGGCGCAGGAGCTTTGAAGCAGTGGCAGCCATTTCCCGGCGGTGCGTCCCTGAGCATCCTGAGGGATGGTGCTCCTTGGGGTGAACCACATCTTGTGGGCAGGCCCCGCTGCATCCAGCTGCTGCCCCTTTTCCCTTTGTTTTGGAGGATTTGTCTTCTTTTTGCTGTGCTCTTCCCCATCATACTGGAGGTGCAGCTGGAAGCCAGCAAAAAGGGCTCTTTGGTAAAGGAACTATTATTTAACTGACAGGGAGGTAACGTTAGAACACATTTGGAACACTGGTGTGGGATGGGGCAGAAGCAAAACCTGCATTTCCGTGGTATTTAAAAACAACAACCTCCCCCAAATTGGCAGCCCCCTAAGACACACTTGATTGTGAGTTCATCATGCTTCTGAGGAGTCTACAATGTTGACAACTTACTAATAATACTAAACAACACTTCCAAACATTGAATTCAACACAGTTCCATTGGCACAAATTGAGAATGAAGCGTTAGTTCCAGTGAAGCCTCCTATCACCACATTTCCCTACCTGCTCTCTGGATGTTCTCTTGTTCCTGACCTTTTCTATTTGTTTTCACAGTGAATTTTCCTTTCTGTGAGTGGATTTGAGCTGCTGCCTTTCAAGGTTTTTCACAATTTTATAGAGATAAACCTTGAAAGTCTGAGAAATTAAAAGGCTTTCCTTTTAGAAGATGATTTTTTGGAAGAAAAAGAAGAACTGCAGACAAAAATACCAAACTATGGTTTGTGGAATCCATTTCACTGTCGTTGCACGGAGTTTAAAACTTCTCATGCATGTCACCATGAGCTGAACTAAGAATTACAATGACATGTTGGTGTTTCATTCAGTTATAGTGCTGTAAGCTGCCGACCCTACAGGATGCTCAGACTGCATCTGATGGGTGAGGAGCTCCTGCAGCTTTTCCTTCCTTTGCAGTCCTCCTTAGCCAGTCATTGCAATACATGAGATGGGCACCTGTTGAGAGTGCAGGCAAGAGCAGAGCAGTGCTACCACTCAGACCCCAAGGATTTTATGGGCACGTTCTTGCTTATTAATGATCAGTAATAAGTGATTTCTTTCATAACTTTGAATTCCAACCTACGCATAATCGCTGTGGCGCTCTGTGAGGAGCCATGCAGGAGACGTGCCAACAAGTTAAGAGATTTCCTGCACCACACTGAGCCTATTCCCAGCAAATGCAGGGACTTTCACCATGTAGTGTGGTACAATCTCCACCCAGGCTGCAAAAGAACACGGCCCACTGCTGGGTTTGGCCAAGGCATGGCTGCTGCTGACTTCACAGCGCACTGTGAGCCCAGGCGTTGCTTTGTGTTCCCATGAACCTGCAGGTTTCGTGGTGAGCTGGCAGCTTAGTAAGCACTGACTTCACATTTCCTGCTTTGTGTGTCAATGTCAATGCTATTTCAGATTCAATTTACCTATTGAATTTCTTCCCAGTGATATGGTTAGCAGGTTAGCATTTGAATGCTAAACCTGCCCTGGAAGACAAAGACATTTCCTTATGATAGTCAGTGCATAAATCAGTGTGTCAACACTCTTGTTTTGTGTGGGTTTTTTTTTTCATTTTCATTTTGCTATATTGTAATTGAAATTATGCCCTTGGCATTGCATTATCATCTTTGTTGTTGCTGAATGGAGTAGAATTCCAACAGTTCTCACCTATGAATTTTAGTACTCTTGGTACATCTTTCCTTGTTTGCATAAATACCACAGTTACATGTAGCACAGAAATGTTAATGTAGCTGTGGGATTACATGGTTTCATCACCTATTTATGGGCTGGAAGCCAGAGGCTCTTTCATTTAGGAAGAGACCTGAACATGAGCATAAGGTACTTGTGTTGAAGTTTGAATCCAGGTGAGTTTTATCTTATGAGTGAAGGATAAGCTGCAGACATTTATGTTTAAAAAAAACCACCATGATTTATATCCCACTTTGCATGAGGCAAAATATCAGTCTTCTGGTTTTTACAAGATGCAAGGAAACTTGAGCCAGCAAGGACATCATCAGCACTTGGAGCATCTGACAGATAAATGAGATCAACTCTCATTGTGGCCTTCCAGTGCTTGAAGGGAGCCTATAAACAGGAAGGGGAATGACTGTCTATGAGGGTGGATGGTGATAGGACAAGGGGAATGGTTTTAAACTGAGACAGGGGAGGTTGAGGTTGGATATGAGGAGGAAGTTTTTCAGCCAGAGGGTGGTGAGGCACTGGCACAGGTTGCCCAAGGAGGCTGTGGATGCCCCATCCCTGCAGGCATTCAAGGCCAGGCTGGATGTGGCTCTGGGCAGCCTGGGCTGCTGGTTGGTGACCTGCACACAGCAGGGGGTTGGAGCTGGATGAGCACTGTGCTCCTTTGCAACCCAGGCCATTCCAGGGTTCTATGATCAAGTAGAGGAAACTGCTGATCACAAAGTGGGGAAAGTCCCTCTTTGCCACTGCTTTGGTTATGAGTCTGTGAGAGTGCAGAGCGCTGCTCTGAGCACATTTGGAAGCTTTTGTCCTGGAGCTGTGAGGAGAGACTATTTTAATTGCCTGGCAATTCTTTTTTATTGTTTGAAATCACACGAAACCACTGTGTTTTTGGGTGCATTAAAGGAATCGGACACAGTTAAACAAGTATTCCCCTACAGGTTTGAGTCAAACAAGCATGGGGTGCTCTCCTTTGGCTGCACATTAGGCTGATGCACACTTCTCCAGCACTTCTGTCAGTTTTAAATGCTAAGGGAAAACAAGTCCAAAGAATTGAACTGTTTTGTTTTTCCTGTCTGTCCTGCCATTATGTAAATGTGATAGAAGATGCCTTGGTATAATTCTTGAGTTTTTGTTTGATTTCAAGTCTTAAAAAGCTTTATCTTTTTCTTCAGCCCACGGCAATGTTGTGGCTCTTATCCTTAGGCCTGTTATGCTGCTATACTTCTGAAATCCTTGTCTGTTATTTTCTGTGGGTTTCCATCAAATCTCATTTTATTATGAGGATACATCAGCTGTTACTGAGCACAACTCCCAGGCACATTCTTTCTCTGGCTTGTCAGTTTGTTGTTTGCTTAATGCCAATTGTGTTTTTACAGCACACCTTTCTGTTGCCCTTTAGTTATGTTTGTAGGGGATTGTTTTGCATTTCACATCAGCTTGTTTTCTGTGTTGCTTTGGGGAACATTGAATACATTCTTGATTACTCAGTTACTTTTTCTTTTTCACAGCACTCCTGAATTAAATGCGTGTGATTTGTTGCATGGCTTTAGTATCAAATGGGCTCACTACATTATTTTCCTACACTTAGTCAGAGCCAGGAACTTTTAGAGAGTAAAAATATATGCAAAGTACAGAGGCTGAGAAAACCTCCTAGACTTTTAGATTCATAGGATCATAGGATCATAGAATGGCCTGGGTTGCAAAGGAGCACAGTGCTCTTCCAGTTCCAACCCCCTGCTGTGTGCAGGTCACCAACCAGCAGCCCAGGCTGCCCAGAGCCACATCCAGCCTGGCCTTGAATGCCTAGTATTTCAGAAGATGTATTTGTTCCTATGAAAGTTTATCAACAAAAAAACAAAAGCTCTCTGGCTTTAGAAGATGTTTTTAGCTAAGCAGGAATTGCAAATTGAAGTTGCAAATGGAAGATGCAGAGTGACGCTTGGTGCCCCCTGCTGTGAGAGGGGGAGGATCCAGCCTTAATTTAGAGGGAAGTTGTGAATTCTTTTTGTTGTATTGGGTCTGACTGTGCGTAAGCACTTTGCTTCTTCTTCCTGTAGATAACAGTGTGGCTATAAGGAAGAAATGTGATACAGTGGGGGCAGTGAGGCACTGCATGGGCTGCCCAGAGAGGTGGGGGTGGTCCCTGCAGACAGCCCAGGGCAGGGGATGGGCTCTGAGCACTGATGGAGCTGTGGGTGACCCTGTGCATTGCAGGGGGTGGCACCAGGTGGCCTCTGGAGGTCCCTTCTGACTCAAACCATTCTGCCCACTGCTGTGATTCCTCAGAGGGCAAAGGCTCTCCTGGTTTGGCTGGGAGTGTCGGTGCCAGTGGTGCCATGGCAGTGCTGCTCCTCCTGCTGCTATGTGCGCAGCACGGCCCTCAGGAACAGCAATTAGTCCTTGTCCCGTTAAGCAAGCAAACTGCCATTTTGGTGCACTGCTTTATAAATAAAAACAAAAGAGTGAAAGGAGTAATTCCACTCATACCATTCCTTCTCCACGATAACTATGAGCTGCTTTATTATAATTCTGCTACCTTGACGTTGCTCTCTGTTTATTTTTGCCTAAAAATATGTCCTAGCTCTGCTGCAGCAACTTCCAGCTTCCTTAATTTGTTTTGTTTGAAGAGCATTTCCAGCAGTCACACACTACAGCGTGATGATGGTACAGAACTTGTTATCTGGTGACTACTTTAAATGAAAATAGGCATAATTTAAATAGCCTGAAATGTCTTTAATACTATTTTTAAAGACTAATGGAAAAGCGATGCTGGCTGGCACTGTGCAGTGCTGAATACAAAATAAACAGAATTGTTCAGATGCATTTGGATGATTCTTTCTGCTCGTCACGGGGTTGTTCAAATGCAGAAAATCTCTGCAGTTATTATAAGATTTATCAAATGGATTGTGAATGGCTTTGATACAGAAGAGATATTTATTTCACTTCAGGCTTCTCTTCTCTGAGCTGATGGAAGTGTTCTCTCTTTTGTTGAAATACAGCTTTAGAAACCACCAGCACTACAGCACGGAGCAGAGCAGTGACTGCGTGGTCCAGGAGCTCCGGGAGCATCCCAGCATTCCCAGACACAAACATCTTTACTGGAGGAGGGATCTTTTTTTTCCTTCTCTTTCCTTTCCTCTCTTCCCTTCCTCTTTTTCTTTTTCCCTTCTTTTCTTTTGCTCTTCCTCTCTTTCTTTTTCCCTTCCTCTCTTCTTCCCTACCCCTTTTCCATCTTTTTCTTTTTTTCTCCCTTTTTCCTCTTTCTCGCTTTTCCCTTTAGAAAGAACTTTTTTTCCTTTCAAATTCAAGGAGTTTGGGAAGCACCCAGCACTTCCATGCATGTGAAGAGAAGCACTGAGGTTTTTCCACATCCTCCCTTCCCAGTGCATACCTGATAAGTTGGGAAAGGAGATGGGGCTGTGTGTGTGCTGTGACTGTGCACACTGTCATTAGGGTATGGCAGCCGTGTTTGCACTGAGCAGCTGCTGCAGGCCCCACTCCCTGGTGCATCTCCATGTCCTGCACAGTGTGCTTTGTGTTACAAGCTGTTCAGAGCATGTTTATTTCTGAAAGGAAAAAAAAAAAAAGCACCGCAGAGAAGTAGCACATATCAGAGGCATTGAGAGTTTATTTCCTTATGCTAGTTAATGTATTTTTTGCACTTTCTTTGTAAGAAGATTGAAATCCCTACCAGGGTGGGATTGGCATAATACAGTAAAATCAGACTATTGCAACAAATTGTGGCCATGGAAGATTCAGAAGCAGAAAATGGATGTGGTTTGAAGTAGTGTAAATACAGCTGACCATGTGGTATGTCTAGAATTCAGAAAGTATTCTACTTTGTTATGTTTCCCACTTGAGTACAGCCTTAAGGCAAAAAGCCACTCCTCTCTTTTAATCTGGAAAACTATCAATGTTTTTAATGAAGAATAGAAATGAAAGGGGTGGGAAATGGAAGAGGCAGCAGCTTGGGGACATCTCACACACTGCAGAGTTGTACTGTTTTCCTCCAGAGAGAATCACAGCATGGCTTGGGTTGCAAAGGAGCACACTGCTCATCCAGCTCCAACCCCCTGCTGTGTGCAGGTCACCAACCAGCAGCCCAGGCTGCCCAGAGCCACATCCAGCCTGGCCTTGAATGCCTGCAGGGATGGGGCATCCACAGCCTCCTTGGGCAAACCACTGTTATGTCACCATGGACATCCAAGTGAGTGCCAGCATGCCCAGATTTGAAGCTTAAAGGAAAGTTTGAAACCAAACAGAGATGAGTTTTGATTGAAAATGACTTCAAACGAACATATTAAATATGTGTGTATTGGACCATCCAGCTTTTCCTTGCTTCTCTTTGCTTAATTTTGTTTCTCTGACTTCTGAACTCAGTAATCCATTAAACCAGTCCTCACTAATGCTGTTCCTACAGAGTGCATGTAATAATAATTCCAGTTTACTTGCATGTAAAATTCATACGGAATATCGATAACCATCTCCACAACCTGGTCAATATGCACTCATTAGGACAAGGCATCCAATTTCCAGAAAGCAATGGTTTAAATTAACTGCAGAATTTCAGAGCTGGGCATGCATTTGTTGTGGTAATTTTTAGTACTGCAGGTTTAGCACCTGCAGCGCTGCTTATAATCTAAATGACTGCAAGGAGAAAGTGGTTACAAGCACTCCAGTGCCTCACCTGACTTTTCAAGCTCTGTGCACACTGGGTGGTGATGGAGGAGATGGCAAATGGCTGCAAGAGGAGGGAAAGTTCCTCTTTCCACTTGCTGTCTCTGTCATGTCTTCTGGTTTCACACCAATTTCTCAAGGATAGGTGTCATTCCTTCTATGGTTTATTGCACTGGAACTAACTGTAGGATATCCCCACTTACAACAAACCAGTGGAATATTGCTGTTTTCATTCTGACAGCAGGAATTCACCACTGTTGTGGTTTGTTGTTTTTTTTTTCTGTGTAATGGGTTTTAGTTTATTTTGGGTACGTAAACACCAGGGATCAGTTTTGTTCTCCCTCCTAAAAGTGTGGGGGAGTGGTTGTGTTTGTCTTCAATTTAGAAGAGTTTTGTTGTTTGTTTTTTTTTTAATAATGACTGTGTTTTATCAGGAAGAGTGACAGACTGTATTACTGATATGAATGGAGGTTTTGTTAGTTGTATTTTCACTACAAAACCCAAATCCATCTTCTGAGCCACGGTTTCTGTCTGGGAAGCTCAGGCCCCTTGGCTGGAATTGTCAGTGCAATGGTTGGGCTCAGGGCACAGCAGTGTGAGCAGCTCTGTGGCTGTCTGAGCCCAACGGTTCCCTTTTTATGCTATGAGTTTTGCCCTGCTTGCCTGCATCAATCTAAAGGCAGCAGGGAGTGATGCCCCTGTTGGGGTTTGGGCCCAGGTGAATGGGGAGCTTTCCCAACACCCTGTCAAATCACGAAGCTACGTCTTGCAGACACAACCAGAATTACATTTCACGTAGCTTCTAGTTCTGACTGGACAAAAACACATTTATTTTCAAATTCATTTCCATTCGCTCTCGTATTTGGAATGAACTGAAAGGTGCAAGTAGAAGAAGAGCTGATAAGGACGAGGTGCCAGATAAGCCTGGAGCTGGCTGAGTGCAGCCGCTGCCTTCTGCCTTTGTCAGCAGTTCTAAGTGCCAGAACGGGGTGAGAACAATGTGAACAGTAAAAATAGGAACATTTTGCAGCTTCTCAGCTCCACTTTGAGCTTCCTTACGCTTCATGGGTATCACAACGGGGTCCTTTGTGATTTCTGAAATTATCCTGGGCTGCTGACTGTAAAAGTGCTGTTGCTGCGACGTGAACTCAGTGCAGTGCAGCGGTGTTCTGTTCTGCTGAGTGTAATAATGCATCCGAGCAAGGTAGTGGAGATGTGCTGCCGTGGAAACCCTTGGGGAGGGTGGGACTGGATGGGGATTGCTCTCCAGATTTGCCTCTGCTTGGTGGAATTAACAGGAAGAACCCATTGCTTGGAGCTGCTGCCTTGCTGAGTGCAAAGAATTGGGATGTTCACAGAGGGGATAAACTAAAACTGGGAAGTTTTTAGTGTTTTAAGCTCACCAGTTGTGCTGGTTCATTCAGTTTCATGCCATTTATAATGGGGATAGAAAAGCAGTGCAGTTCGTAGGTTCAACACTTGATGAGCAAACGTCTGCCCAGCTGCCTGGCTGCGTGCACATCTGTGCTTTGGGAGCATGAATGAAACATCACAGCAGTGCCCAAATCCCAAGCGGTCGGGGATCTCACCCTGTTCTGCTCCCAGTGGAGCTGCAGGATGGCAGGGTGAAGGAGGATGCTGCTCAGGAGACACCATCTCATTCTCCAATTTACCTTTTAGGTAATTAAGTTATGATATCATTCAAGAATGCCATTATTTTCCGAAGTTCATCACACAACGTGGATATCCCTGGCTTTCAAACAGCTTGACTGACAACCATTCCCTTATTTTGACTTGGGGGAAAATGTTTGCACTCTCCAAACAAATGTTGGAGATGGATGAGAAGGATGCCCAAGGAGTGGGCACTGTGAGCTCAGCCCCACGAGGTGTGTGAAGCTCTCTGCACAGCTGCTGCTCTTCATGGAGCCCCCATGGGAAGAGGAGAGATGATCGCTGTCATCTCTGTGGAAACAAGACTGAGTGCTGTTGGATGGCTTCTGGAGGTGGATGTGGAGGCTGAAAAATCCCCCCTCGTGCCTTGATTAATAGCTGAACAAAGTTCTGAAGAATCGCCTACCTTGCAGAATGGATGAGATTTGCCATTTGAGGCCTATCCAACATATCATGTCCAATTCCTGCCATTGTTCAGCCTGCACAGCTGCAGTTACTCCATCTAAAACACCTGCTGCGCTCTCTATCACCCCACTGACAGTTGTTTAGTGGCCACACTACTCATGTGCTTTTGGGTTCAAAATAGCTCCATCATTACAACTCACCCTAATGACCTTTCAAAGCTTGTCCACCAAGCCGAGGCTCCCTTGTGGATCTCTAAACATCTTCAGCTGTCATGTATGTTATGCAGGAAGAGCATCCTTGGTGGTGATAAGGTCAGCCCTGGGAGCTGGTGAGCTCTGCTGTGATATGTGGCATTTGCAGAGATGGCACTTCTGTGTATAAATATGTATATATTTTTCCATCCACTGCGTATACATCATAGGATGGACATAGGAAATACATGATATTACCTGTGTTTTCCAGTCCTGCATCCAGGAAAATGAAAAAACGAGGCTTTAACTCCTCAGATCTTTGGGAAGCCCTGTCCCCCTCCTTTGAGAGTGCAGCACTTTCCAGCTTCCTCAGGACCGTTAGTTTACTTGCAAAAAGATCAAGAGGTCACACAATATCGGCGCAGCGAAGCTTCCAGTGAATTACATCATGCATAAAAATTTGCTATTTTCAAGCTAACAAACTTCTCCTGTGAGGATATTTTGCTCGCTTGAGCAGAAAACAGGCTGTGTTAGCAGCTTTGCTGAGCAGTGTGCTGAGAACAGCCCTGCACGCGTTCCTCCAGCCCTGCCCTGGTGGCAGCATCAGATCTCGTGCTGCCCGAAAGGCCGTCTGCAGCTGTGCTCCCATTTACTCAGCAATTGCTCGGGTCACAGACAGGGAAATGAGCACACACACTGGGGCTGGAGAGCTGCACAATAGCTGGTTTCTTTAAGGTGTGTTCTGCACCTAAGCACAGTCTGGCTGCTTGCACTCAATGAGACTTCTGCGTGCAGAATGTGTCCCAGAAGATCCTGTCTGCTGCTGTGCAGGGAAAGGCAATTCCTGGGAAAGAGGGGGGATTTAAAAACCTTTCTGGTCCTTAATGACTTGAAATGTGTGAGTGGAAATTTTGATTCTAAGCAGCAGAGAGATGGGCTTTGGTCCTCTATGGCAGTTTGCAGGGGAGCTCTGTTGGGGGAGAGTGCCTTCCAGTATTTGAAGGGAGTGTATAAACAGGAGGGGCAATGGTTGTTTATAAGGGTGGATAGCGATGGGACAAGGGGAATGGTTTTAAACTGAGACAGAGGAGGTTGAGGTTGGATATGAGGAGGAAGTTTTTCCCCCAGAGGGTGGTGAGGCACTGGCACAGGTTGCCCAAGGAGGCTGTGGATGCCCCATCCCTGCAGGCATTCAAGGCCAGGCTGGATGTGGCTCTGGGCAGCCTGGGCTGCTGGTTGGTGACCTGCACACAGCAGGGGGTTGGAGCTGGATGAGCACTGTGCTCCTTTGCAACCCAGGCCATGCTGTGATTCTATGATTCAAGGACTCAGTGTTGTGTTCTGCACAGCACCAGGCAACACCACCACACTGTGGTGATACCAGAGGTGTCCTGGGACGCATGCTGACATGGAATATATCTGTTGGAGTGTACAAAGATTAGTGACATGTAAGACTTTGCAGCTATTAGGAGTGTGTCCTGTTGCAAACAGAATCTTTTGCTCCCCTCAGCAGTTGGTCAGAGAAGATCCAGCACTGAGAAAGGGGAGAAAGGTCCAACAGGGAGAGAAGGCCTGTGCCTGCTGGGTCTCTGGCAGAAAGACACCAGTTCATCATCTTATGTGGAGGTTCAGCTCTGCTGAGCTTTTCCATCTCTTTAGTGCTGCAAAGTGTGGCATTGCAACGAAACTACATGCTGGAGTAAGATAACACTCACAATTTTCACAGTGAATAGCAGCATTATCTCCTTTGATTGAGCCCAAGCAGATAGCACAATCTAGGTATGTATGTGTTTAGGTGAGGCCTGTGAATTTTACATCCTATCACTTCCAGAATCACATATCCAATTATTGCAAAACTGCACGTCCTTGGGAGCTGGCAACCAGTCACCACTAATGAAAAAATGTGTGCTGGGGGTGGAAAACTGTGAAAGCAGCAATGCTGAGCCCATAGCACCGCTCCCCGTGTTGGAAGAGCTGTGCGGTCCCTCTCAGGTGTGCTCTGTGCTCTTCCACTGTGAGATGGCAGTGTGCATTGGGCTTTGCTTACCTGGGCAGCCTGGCTGTCTGTTAGTACATCCCCAGTGAGCCAGGCTTAGCATGGCCACTGCTGCCTTGTGCACACCTATACAGCCATCCTTGTCCTTTTGCACACTCCCTGTGCCATGCAGCTGCTGATTGTATGGGATCCCGCAGCCCCAGCACATGCAGCACAGGGAAGCTCCTTGCTCTCCACAAAGTATTTGTATTTAGCAGAAGGTGATGACAAGAACCCGTCGTTGAAGAATCGTGCAAATTATAAATTTTATAAAATTATAAATGCAGCTGTGCTTGTGAGGAAACACCTAAAGTGTTCAGTTATTTTTGCTCTGAAAAATCCTGCAGAACCAAAGGCAGGATAATTTGTGATAATTTGTTCTGATGTGGTTAACAATGCCATAGATCCTTTAAAAGGCTGTGATTTTGCTTGGGCCTGTTTTACACATAGGGTCCCAGCTGCTGCTCAGCACTCAGCTGTTGTACTGCTGGTGGCTCTGGAGCATCTCCACTGCCTGTTGTGCTGAGCTGCCTCTGCTCAGAGGGAAATTCAATGTCACTGATGAAACTTATGAGGCCAAGTCCACAAGAAGTGGTCTTCGTGGTTGGCAAACTTACCATGGAATCCTAGAATGGCCTGGGTTGCAAAGGAGCACAGTGCTCATCCAGCTCCAACCCCCTGCTGTGTGCAGGTCACCAACCAGCAGCCCAGGCTGCCCAGAGCCACATCCAGCCTGGCCTTGAATGCCTGCAGGGATGGGGCATCCACAGCCTCCTTGGGCAACCTGTGCCAGTGCCTCACCACCCTCTGGCTTAAAAACTTCCTCCTCACATCCAACCTCAACCTCCCCTGTCTCAGTTTAAAACCATTCCCCGTTACCCTATCACCATCCACCCTCCAACTTCCATTGCTAATGTGTGATATGTGATATCTTTAAATGCTGTGGCACTGGTGGCCTTATGTCCTGAATGTGGAAAATAATTCCAAATGAGTTTATCCAAAAATTATTTCTCTAGGTTAATAGGCAAATGAGACAGGCAGGTCATGTTATGCAATGAAAACACTTCACAGCATATGACCTGCACTAAAATGAATATTTGGTGGAATCTTTACAACTTCATCCTGTCCACACTTTCTATTTTTAACGGTTAATCAAAGCTTCTGGCTTGTTGGGAAATATTGCAAATCTTTATATCCCCAAAGCTTTTAAATTATTCACTGTGCTTACTGTTCTCTTCCCGACAGGAGATTATCCTTTCTAATTGGAATTTTTCTACGTTGTTTGTCCGCAGCGCATGAAGGTCAGGGAGCAGCCCAGGCGGTGGCTCAGATGAGGCTGGGGGAGCTGACTGCACATCCTCACCCTGCTGGCATTGCTGCTGTGCCCCCACACCTCCACTGGTCCCATGGGAGCAGTGAGGGCAGCAGCACACAGCCAGGCCCCATGGGATGCTTAGTTTGCTTCTGCCAGCAGAGCAAAATCCCAATGTTCTGAACGCAACCAGGGAATAGAATCGTAGAATGGCCTGGATTGAAAAGGACCACAACAGTCATCTAGTTTCAACCCAACCCCCCCCGCTATGCACAGGGCTGTCAACCACCAGACCAGGCTGCCTAGAGCCACTGAAACGTGGCACAGAATAGACACAAAGCAGGCTAAGTCCTCATCTCAAGGGGATCCAAGGCAGAGCAAGCCATACAGAATGATGCCGCACCTGATTTTATTAATTCTTCACATGCTGGGATAAAGGCAATGTTTTCTTTCATGTTCTGATCATCTTTTACAGGAGTGCTGAAAGCTGGGAGTTAGTAGGAATGTAATCAGGATCTGACAAGGTATTTGCACACCTAGTGCTGCTTTAATTAGGAGGAGCTGGGCACATTAAAGTCCGACTTCACAGTGGAGAGAACGTTAAGCAACGTGTTTATCAGCAGTGGAAAAGGGAAACGCTGATCCCCGCTGCCTTCTGCTCCGTGTGCTTCCAGCACCACTGGGAGTTGAGGTGTGTGCTACGTTTAGATTTCTAAATATGAGCTATTGCTCTTAGCAGACCTGGGCTGATGTAAGAAAGTTAAGGCACAAGTGTTTGTTCACATGAATTCTGCTCTGGCTGTAGCACAGTGCCACGCTCTGCACTCCGCCCGAATGGTGCAGTGCTCAGTCTGCTTCCTTCTGAGCAACTGCAGAAGCAGATGGCTGTGGCGCAGCTCTGGGGGATGTTTGGTGCATGCACTGAGCAGAAAGATGGCTGTGGTGAATCCCCAATGTAATACCACCACTGCAGCAGGGAGCCTGGAGCAGCCCAGCACACACCGCTCCACAATCTCCCAACCAAAGGCACTGGCAAGGCAGACTTGACTGTTCCCATGCACAGATTCCCTTCCATGTGACCAAACTCATCCTGTTGGTGCTGCTGACCTCTCCTCCATGCACACAAACAAGTGAGGGGCCACAAAGGACAGAAATGCTCCTCAGAGCCATGAGCTCATCTCCCTGTGACGGCCCCAGGTCTGGGAAGGGGGAGCCTGGCACCAGAGTGGCACCAAACCAGTCTTGCTGAAGCTGGAGGGCTTTGGTCTGTTTTTCCTTTGCTTCTCAGATCATCTGATGGACTGAAGGGCACCAATGACCAATTCTGAAGTGGGGAAAAAAAAAAGTAAATTTACATATTTGAGCAGTTTTTGAACAAGCTTTTGCTAGTAGGAGATAATATCTAGAAAAGACCAGAAATGAGAGCCTGGGATCCAATGACTGAAAATCAATGACTTTCACAATGATTTAAAATACTTTTATCAGTAATAACCTAGAGAGGAAGTAGAAAGTGCATGATCCTGTGCAAGAAGGGGATGAGCCCTGGTGCAGGGCTTGTGGCAGCCCCATCCTGGTGGTGGTGGCAACCAGCAGACCCACTGCCTGTGGGTGTCCATAGCCTGGAGCCCAGCATGCAAGGAGCAGCTCTGCAGACACACTGCCCCCAGCTCCTTCACAAAGCTTTGGTTTGTTCCTTTGGTTTGTTCCAGGCCCTCCAATCTCACACAGTTATCCACTTGCTCTGAACCTCCTGAGCTGAAAATTTCATGAGAACAGTCTGCCTCATGATTTCCTGCTGCTTCTTGCTTTCTCTCCTGATGGCAAATTGCTGTGAGAATGGCTGCTCTTGTTGATTTCAGGAAGTAGCCTTATATTTTTTTGCTGGTCTGGATTGAATTTAAAAGTGCCTCCGTGCAGCAGGCAAATCATGAGTGTTGAGGAGAGCAGGGAACTGAACTGCCTTTGTACATGAAATGTTTGTTTTGAGCCAACAGTGGCAGGTAGTGAAACTGCAGTGTTTTCTCACCTGTGCACATGGATGTGCATGCTGAGGGCTGGGGCAGCCCTGCATGTTTCACTGCTGCAGTGCATGTGTTCTGCTTGTGATGGAGGACAGAACACATCGCTGTGGGTATGCACTCATTCTGCTTGAGCTGAATACTTGCTGGTTTTATTCTGCACAGACAGGATCATTTATTTACACCTGAAAGGCTGCCCCTGCCCAGCTGAGCATGCAGACCCTACAGAACATCAGCCAAGCTTAATGTGTGACAAGTAGTATTGAAGTGAGGGATGATGTTATGATTTATTTAGGTCACAGTGCAGTTTAATTAGTAATGATGTTATGCCGATTTCCAGAGGAGCTCTGAAGGACTCCTTCACTTTGGTTTGGTTGTTTGAGATTCCTGGTGGTTCCCCAGGCCCTGCACTGACAATCAGCTCTTCCTTCTGCACCTTTGGTAAAGAGGGTGGGGGAATACAACAACATAGGAAAGGTGGGAAAATAAAGCAGGGTAGGAAAGCTGGTTCTGTGGTTGTTACTGGTGGCAGCAGCTCTGGTGCACTGTTCCCTGGGGCACGTGGGAGCAATGGCTGCAGGATGGGCAGAGCACAGTGCTGGCAGTGCTGTCACCAACAGCCAGGCTTTGTCACATCGAGGCCGTAGGGGTTGGGCTGGGCTGCCCAGTGTGGGCAGGAATTTCTTACCCAAGTGCAGGTTGCCTCTTTTGCTTTGCCAATGTCTTCCACACAGTTGTTTTCTCTCCTGATCCTCACCCTCTCCTTGGTTTGGATGGAATTGTATTCCTGTGATGCCTTTGCTTGAATAGATTTGTTGACTTCTTGTTTGGACAAAGAAGTACATGAGGGACGTGGTCAGTGGGCACGGTGGGGATGGGCTGAGGTTGGATTTGGGGATCTTAGAGGCCTTTTCCAGTCTGAACAGTTCTGTGATTCTACGATGCTGTGTCTTTTAGAGAGGAGTTTCAATGAACTCACCCTAAGAAGGTGATGAATATAGTGGTGGTGAAGGTAGAGGTGCCTGTTACTGGCAACAGGTTAATGAATGTGGCACATTAAGGTGGCATTCTATTCGAAGAACCACATGTAAACATTTTAAAACATTAAGCCTTAAATACCTGCATCTGAACTATGAGTTTTGTATCTCAGCAATGAAACAATCCTTTCAGAATGCACTGGAGGAGTTTCCCTGAACAGGGCTTTTTTTCATAGGTCTGTTGCTCAGCACAGGTGCAGTAATAATTTACAAACCAGAATAATTTGGAAAGCCTCAATTGGTAGATGCTTGGTTACTGCCCTCACAGAGTTGAAGCCCAGGGTCCCCTTCCCACCTTCCCAGGCTGCCAACACTGGTAGGGTGATTTTGCCAAAAATTAACCCTGGGGTAAGAGGTGTTTTTGGAAAGCTGATGAGAAGCTGCACTCTGTTGAGCTGTGGGAGATGTGGCACAAAGGGAGCTGACGGGCGTTGATCTGAAACACTGATGGAGGAGCTGCCAGCATCTCCTCAGGGCTGTCAGGGAAAGGCTGTTGCTGGATAGCTCTGGGTAATGGCAGTTCTGTGGGGTCGGGATCAGGGAGCAGGAAGGGCAGCTCTCATCTCCCGTTCCTCTTCTTGCACACGTGCAGTAGAGACAAGGAGAGCCTGGTGAATACGAAATAACAGTGGCAATGCCACAATGCCAAGGCCAAGAGCAAGCAGGAATGAGAGCCTGTGGTTGCACTGGGACAGTGCTGCAGCTCTCTGTGCTGCTGCCAGCTGGCACAGCTCTGCGTGCTGCACACAGCAGGACAAACAAGAGGCTCCGTGAGTGCACACGTTGCAGAGGAACCTTAGGAGGGCTCCAACTCAGGAAATACAGCTTTTATTCCAGTCTTTCTAATACAGTATTACAAAGCAACGGTATTAAAACAACATTTCTTCTTTTTTTTCTTGATTTCTGCAACTTATCTATGCACTGCCATGTAAAAACAGAGGTATGGCTGAGTCGGCTTGGCTCACAGCTTGTTTTGGTTTCTGCTGGTAACATAGCCACTGAAGTTTTCAATGTCATTCAGTATACATTAAATACAATTAATCAATACCTTAATAACAAATGCACCGTGATGCATGCTGAGGTAATTATCTCTTTAGATTCTCCAGCTGTCTGGTGCAGATGTCTCTAATGGAGCTCGGGTGAAAGGCGTCCTGTAGTGTTGGTCTGGGTAGGAGGGCTTTGCAGGGCTGCTGCTCAGAGGGGCTGGGAGCTGCACTGCAGTTACCATGTATCAGCCTATGCTCTAATCCTATAGACCAGGAAACTTTGTTAATCCGATGAGGTTTTGTAAAAGCTGTGGACACATTGTGAATGGAGCAGGAAAAATCTTCTCAACCCTGAAGCACGGATGGGCAAAAGACTGCCTGAGAGCTGCTGTGAAGCGCTGGGCTCTATCAGGTGATGAGAATCCCTCCTGGGTTGTCCTACAGAATGGTTTGCTTATTTAAGGACTGGTTGAAGCTGGTCTAATAGCAATAGATTTCAGGGGGAAGTTCTTTGCTATGAGAGTGGTGAGGTGCTGGAACAGCTGCCCAGAGAGGCTGTGATGCCTCGTCCATCCCTGGAGGTGTTCAATGCCAGGTTGGATGGGGCCCTGGGCAGCCTGGGCTGCTGTGAAATGGGGAGGTTGGTGGCCCTGCGTGTGGCAGGGGGTTGGAGCTTCGTGATCCTTGAGGTCCCTTCCAATCCCGGCCATTTTATGGTTCTATGATTCTATGGTCTGCATTTCCACTACAATATTATATCCTTACCATAACAATTCTGAAAATGCTTTCCTTTCATTTTATGTGAGGGATAACTCAGGTTGTGTGAATACCATTCCCTACTACCGCAGCCAACTCATAACCATGGCGAGGAGAACTCATCAGCACAGTCACATAGCTCTTAAAACACACGATATTAGAAAACACATCAACTAGTATTAAAGAGCAGCTATAGGAAGCCTATGTGTTACAGTTTTAGCAGTGCATGTCAACTGAGCAATTCTGAAACTGTTCAGGGGTGGTGGGGCATGGAACAGAAGCACAGTCACAGAGAGTGGATCTGCAAGTGCTGAAAGAACTGTAGCTAACTCAGGAAACACGTAGCTTGGTTTTAATAGAAGGCTGTTGCTGCCAGACTGTGTTCCTGTGCTGGCTGTCTGAAGGAACTGACTGACCAACGTGGTACCACAGAGTGAATAAAGAGCAGGGAGGGTTTGCTGAGTGCCTTCCATGGTCTGCTTACATCCCAAAGCTTCAGGTTCATCAGCCTATTACTGAATAAAAATGATAATGATCGTAACACATACCCACAAAATTCATGTGCGTCTGCTCACCAACCATCCAAGCCACTGCTGCTAAAATACAAATATCTGTAAATTAAAATTGCCCTTTTAATGCAAATAAAGCTCGTGTGAAGTAGCAACCTCGACTGATTTTTCATTGCTCTTACGCTCACTGAGCCGGATGATGCTATCACAGAAGGGTCAGTGTGAAGCCCATGCAACAGTGCTGGGCTGCCTGGAGGCAGTGTGGGTTTGTTTGGCACTCACTGTGAGCACAGCACTGTTTGCAGGGCCAGGGCTACATGTAAAGGATGGATTCATTCATATTAAAACCCCTGTAAACAGGGATAGTGGATGATGAATATCACGAGCAGAAGAGGCTGTCCTCACCTCCAGCCTGAATTACCCATGCTTATTTATTGCAGGTGTTATCTGCAATGTCCTGAGATGGTGTGAGAGGCTGCTGCTTGCAAATAGCCTAAACGTTTTTAGATGAAATATAAGATGGATAAAAAGGATCTTTATTCTGTCAGTTCGATGAGTAATTACACTACGGGAGCTACTAAAAAGCTCTGCTTGTAACAGGTTTCACCATCAGAGTTATGGCTGAAAGAGAAATGCTTTACTTTTACTATATTAACTAGAGCTACATTTACAATCTGTGAGCTGACTGAGTAGCTCTGGCCCTTCAGTCGTGGATTAATGCCTGTTTGATTCAGATCCATGGCACTCTGTTTTGTAATGCTGAATATAAGGCTGTTTCTGGTGAGGCGGTCCTCTCCTAAATCTCAGCACTCCAAACCTCCTCCCCACTTTATGCCTTTTACAGAACAGGTTTTTTGGTTTTTTTTTTTTCAGTTAATAAAAGTATTTGAACTCCTCTCAATGCAAGATTTGCTAATTAGAAATCCATGTCAGGGATGAAGCTGTTACACATGAGGGAAGGTTCATTTATGGCCACGCTTTTAGCCTCTTGCCGACATCGTTACGCACACAGTTTGTTTGTGTGATTGAATGCTGCCATAATAATGGAGTGGAAAATGTGCAGGCTGCTAATCTGCATGCTGAGGTATCACTGTCACAAATGTAGTCCCAGAATTAGAGCGTGTTTGCCCATAGCTCAGTACTGTAAACAAGGGCCCAGGGCTTGTTGACATACAGAGAACGGAAAAAAAATACTTTTATCCTTGTCCTGTGAGCTATCCCTGTAACTCAGGAGACACAGAAAGCTCCAAACTGAGCTTTCAGGTCATGTCAGGAATGTAATGAATGGAGCATGCCTGAAACTTAACCACGAAAGCCTCTCCCTAATGTACGCCTTCACTTATCAGCCTGGCAGCACGCGAGCGGCTCAGCAGTGCGTTAATCACTGCAGCACCAAATGCATTTCAGAACAGTGGTGTTTTGGACAAGCACCAAATCCAGCTCCTCTCTGAGGACCTGCTGTGCTTCTCGTTTTGGAGCCCACAAATAAGCAGAGCTCCCCTGGGGAGCAAAGCTGCGTGCAGGGAGAAGAGAAGAGGTGGGGAGAAGCCCACCTGCAGCCCAGCACAAAGCCCAGGGCTGCACAGGCACTGACAGCACTGCCACAGTGGCAGAGCACTGATGGCGTTTGCCTGTTGCTGAGCTCTGGTTTTTGCTCTCAAGGTGCAAAGCCTGCTGTTATCAATCTGAAAGAACACGAGTAAAAGGATGGAGCTGAAGCCTTCAGAATCAGTTGAATGTGAGCATCTAATGAGAGTGAAATACTGAAATTCTTTGCTAAGAGCCTCCTTGCTTTCTGAGGAACACTTAGTTTGGAATTCAGCCCAGAACGTGCATCTGCCCCTGCAATTTACACCTCATTGAATAAGGCTAAAGAGGGAGGAAATGAAGATGATTAATTAAGGAAAAGTAAATTAGTCTCACTTTGTATGTAGCAACTGTGAGTGATTTTCTTATTGCAGAAAAACTACTTGTGAGCTGGCTCGGTTGCCCTTTGTTTCTGCTGTAAAGATATTCAGTCGTGAGGCTGTCAGGAGCTGCCAGGTACCAGCTCAGGTGAGTGGATCACCATTGTGCCCAGGAAAGCAAATATGCAATGCAGCTCAGAAGTGCTCCTTCCCCACGGCTGCCTTTCTCTCTTTCTGTGAGTTTTTGTTCTCACTTCATTCTCTGCCAAGGATGGTGATAATGTTGCTATTTTTGAGATGTGACCATAAAGAGAAGTTGGTAGCTCCTGAGAACAGATTAAGCTTTCCTGAAATTAGGGCTATTTGGTAAGAAGCTCTGCCTGTGATGTAAAGGTGTGATGCTGTCCTGCTGCTGGTGTAAATCAGGAGCAAAGTGAGAAAGCCTGGTGCTTCCCTGGGTACTGAGAACGACTGTTCTATCCTCAGCTGTTCTACAGTGTGCTCAGCTTGGCCAGCTAGGAACAGTGCTAAAAGCACTGTTCTGACCCAAATGATACAATGAAGATCCTAAAAGGCAGCGATGTGGCAAGCTAGCAGGCTGCTTATTGCATAAAAGAATGGAAAAGGGCTGGACAACCATTTTCTTCTGTGCTGCTAAGGGAGCGTTCTCCTTGTGCTGTATGGAGAGGCAACAAGGCTGCCTGCAGTCAGCGAGGGGTGCAGTGCTGGGGTTTGGGCACTGGCTGTGTGCACACTCCCATGCAGTTTGCTTTTGGAGTGGCTTCTGTGTAAATTTTCATTGCTTTTTGCTATCTGTGCCTGACTGGCCTGATGTAGCAGTCACAGTGCTCTAGAGGTGAAAGATGCATTATTCCTGAAGAAGGACTCAGCCTGCCATTCCTTCTTTTAGTTTTTAATGTGTCGTGATTCATTTTGCTCGTTCACTGAAGTAGATGTTATTATCTGCTCCTCATTAGGAGAGAACTTTTTTCAAAATGCATGCCAGGCTCTCCTTTGGCACTGCAAAGGTTTGGGTTCACTTTGATTTATCATAATTGGAAAAAAATGAGGAAGATTAAAAGGGATATGACCATCTCCTTTGGACTTTGCTCTGTCTTCAGCAGAAGGAGCATCTCTGCTGGATCCAGAGGAGGAAAAATGTCTCAAATAATGAGACTGGCAGCTTCTATGTAAATATTGTGACTTATACTTGAAGTAGAAAGCACCTAATGAAAATGCTGCCGGTTTCCATTGCCTGGGATTCAAATAGCTGTGTCTCAAGAGATGACCTTCTGGGTGGCTCTGCTGGTCACCATTTGGGAGTGAAGGAATTGGGTGTTGTGCCATGGATGTCCTGAGGTGTGGGGGGTGGACAAACTTTAGGCTGAACGGAAGCAGAGGGGGAAAGCACTTCTCAAGAGGGTCATCTGCGTGTCCAGGAGCCATGTGAAATCATTCAAGACATTGAAACACTGATTTACTGACTCAGCTGGGCCCACTCCCAAAAGGGGCAGTTGGTGTGAGGTGGAGATCAGTGGAGAGGAGAAAGGCAGTGAGGAGCTCCGCATGCTTTGCCGCGTCTGCTGCCCTCTGCTTGTTGAAAGAACAACTGGAGAAGTTGTGAAAGCTCAGTCTTAGCAACTGCTCAGCCCTTCTGGGGCTAGTTTGCCTTCCCCTTTATTAATTATTGACTAGAAATGAGAGACAGGAGGTAATTGCTAACTTTACTGGTGCCAGGCTAATGGCTCCCTGCATGCCAGCCTGCAGAAGGCCTGCTATAGCACTATGGTACTGCTGAGAAAACAAGTGGAATGCTGCTCCTCTCCACCAGCACCAGGCTGCTCTGCACCAGGCTGTGTGTTGGCCACAAAGAGTGGGACCTCTGCTTTGCCATCCATCCATTCCTGCTGCTCTGGGTGGAGCTCAGGCGCCTGCTGGGATCACATCTCCAGCACCCGGGGGCAGTGGGGCAGCAGGCTGAGCCCATGGAGAGAGGCAGCCCATCTGCAGCTCCTGCTCCTTCTCCCCTCCTGAGCATATGGCCTCTCTGACAGGCTCAGCTCTCTGAAATGAGCTCTGCTCCAGATAGACTGAAACTTGCTAAAAATCAGTCAATTAAGATAATAGGCAGCACATTCTCACTCTAGGAAAAGAGTACATAAATGAGCAGCACAAAAAGTATTGTATTTTCCTCTGCAAACCACAGGTACTTTGATTAAATGGATCAATAAGCCATCTGTATCACAGTAAGAACAGACATAAATTACTCAAAAATTCAGTTTTTTGAACAAGTTCTTGGGCACATGGGCAAAGGCAGAGCTGCAAAGTGCTGCGGCTGGAAGCCGTCCTTGCATGCTGCAGGTTTAATGATTCTACTGATGGTGAATGAGGGATGGGGTGCAGGGATGGGCCAGCAGTGATAAAGGCTTGATGTAACACAGAACAAATGAAGTAGTTCAAATTGTACTCTGCACAGTATGTGCTTAAAATCCACGCACTGGTTATGTTTCTCAGTCTGAGCAAAGACAGGAGAAACAAGACAAACACGTGCTCTTGGATGTCCTAAACTGCTGCCATTGGGCAGCCACAGGATCCCATGGGCTGTAAGAGCTGCCCTTGGCTGTTGGCTGTGCTTGGGGGAGCTGCCCAGGTGCCCACTGGTCTATTCACGCTTTGAAAAGCAGCTAGTGATAATTTGAATCGTTAAACTTGGCCCTTTGTCCTGCTGTGAACTTAATGGTTTTATATGCTGGCAGCTAAGTGTTGTTTTTCCCCCTTTTGCTGTGCTGCCCACGCTGGGGAGATGAGGTGAATGCATACACAGAGGAAACATGATGCTGCACAAAGTGGCACTGAAAGCACACAGTGGGGACATTATTTTTATCACCCTCCTCCTCTCCAGCTCTTCTCACCTCCATTAGTGAATGGAGCTCTGTTCCAAAGCAAACAGAGGCTCTCCAGGTGTGTGTGCTCAGCAGGAGCTGGAGATGCAGTGCAGCCCCTGACCATCACCTGCTGGTTTTTTTTTTTGTTTTTTTTTTTTTTTTTTTTTTTTTTTAATTCCTGCCTTTGTCTTCTGCTAAAATAAAGTTATGAGAGTGCTGGATCCACAGGCTTACAAGGTTTCTGTTGAAGAGATTTTGCAGCTCTGAATGATTCCTCTGGGAGGCCGCTATGCAGTTTGCAGCCCGGTGTATGAATCCTGTTAGTTTAAAGGGAGAAGCAGCAAAGGGGAGGGAGGGATTCACCCATCAGCAACTTTATCTGTTACTTCCAGAGGTCACATCAGGAAAGCGTTCTACTCGGCTGTGTTATCTGCTGCTCCATCTTTGTATTACACAGCACTTCTCAAGAGGACATTTTAGTACCATTTTTTTCTTTACTTACCAGAAACTCTTATGCTGGGCAAGCAAGATGCATGCTCACAGCTGCTTGCTGGAGTTTATCTGTGGCTCAGAAACAAAGTATAAAACCACGTCTTTAATAATGCAGGATGGGGCTGTTCCTTAAGTGATTTATACACTTCATAGGTAGAGTGAGTTGCTGCTAAAGTAGATTTACTGCTCTCTACATGAGCATGGTTGAAATAATAGGCAAGCATATGCAAGGTTAAAAGAGCCTCCATCAGTTTAAGTGTAGCTTGGAAGTAAATCTATCTTCTGTCACGGCTTTGACTTTTGCTTGTGGTCCAAGCAGAGATTCTAGATGGGATAAAAACAAATGCTGTGAGGATGATAGCCAGTGAGAAATGGGGATGGGCAGGATGGGGTGTGCAAAGCAGTGCTGCAAAGCCATGAAGCTTCTCCTGCTCTTCCTCCCCATCATGGCCCGCTTTCATCTGGACAGCTGGGAACTCGGTGCAAACAGTGGGGTGGAGACAGCTGTTGCCTTGCTGGGAATGCAGAAGGTCTGTTCATGGTTGGTGCTGACTGAGCCCAGTCGATGCAGCCCTTATGTCCCGCAGAAGTCCTGGAAAATGAATCCTCCCTGACAAAAGGCAGTAGGAGAGGAAGCCTTGGGAGTTGGGAGTGTGGCTTATGTGTCTCCTGAGAACAACAGGAGGGTTTGTGATGGGGGAGAGAATGCTTCAGGCCAGCTCTAGCGTGGCCCTAGGGGCAGCGAGCAAGATTTGTGCCCACTGGTCACACAGCTCTCCAGCAAGCACGTGTGCTGATCTGTCAGCTCCATGGGCATTGAGAGACTGTCTTGCACACTGCTGGAGCCCACCCTGCTCCCTGAGGGATGCTCTCTGCAGGATCCATCCCACTCCACCCGCACTGCCTCTATATTCACGTTCTCACTGCAGTTTTACAGAGCGTGAATCTTCCAACCGCATTCAGCCAGCTGGGTGCTCATTACTGAGTAATATATCATCCTGGTGACACTGTTACTAACTAACTAATAACAGCTCCAGATGGCAAGGATACATTCTGGGATCTCCTGACCATGAAGGAGTAGTCTTGAAAAATCTTAAATATTATCTTTTAATGTGTCACATGTAGACTCTTTCAAAAGAGAATGGCCTAAGAGGTGAAGGGATCGCATGCAATGCAAAGCTTGAATTCTCCTGGTCTCGGGCTTTGCTGTTTTCCTTCTGGAAGGGAAGGAGGCCACAGTTAGAGATGGATGCCAAAGCAATGTCTTTCTCAGGATTTCCTTTAAGTAGATTCAAAACCGCCCGCATTATGTTGAGACATTTATACAAAGGAATGAAGGAGGAGGTTCGTCAACGTCTGCCGTCAGTATGGAAATCCAAATGTCCGAACCAGCGAAGACACAGCAGGAGTGGGCTGAAAACTTTGAACTTTTCAAGGAAAGAAAAAGGCATCTTATACAAATTCCACTGAAATGCATTTTCTCCATGTACTCAGGTCTTCAAAGGAGAGGCCTCTTCCCCTTTGCTGGAATAGAAAAAAGCTTTGCTGATAACTGCGTTAACCGATGAAAGGGTGGGCAGAGTTTTTAAACAGAGTGGGAAAAGGATTCTTCATCCATCTATTTTCTGTCTTCAAATGAACAAATGGGAAAAATAAACACGTATGGTTTCTCAGTCTATTATTCTCCCTTCATTGTCGAGGCAGATGCTTGCTCAGTTAAAAAAGACGGAAAGGTCTGTGGTTCCTTGAAAGGGCATGTTTTCATTTCAGCGGACGCTTTTTGAAATGATAAGGAAAATGATGTGCTATTTTTTCTTGCCAGATTCTGTTTATCCTTGTTGCTATGTCTCAGCTCTCAACCACTGTAATGCGATGGGAGGATTTGTCCCTCTGTTGTGGGTCGCTGCACATCCAAGGCTTGGTGAGGGCAGGGATTTGCACGCCTTCCCCTGCTCTGGCCTGGCTGCAGCCTTATGCTCTCTCCTTGCTCCTGTCTTCCCCACACCCACATGTCTGCAGCCTCTCTTCAGCCCCCTCTGCCCACAGTTCAGCCTTCATGCTGCTCCCCCTCCCTTCAGCCCAGCCTCCTCCCTGCTACCCCTCTCCCCATCTGCCCCCTCTGCCTCCCATCACAGTGCATTTTGATGGGTCTCAGAAGAGTGGGGAACTGGGCTCACTGCGCTCAATTTCATTTCAAATCTATGGTGGAGAGTTTTAATCTGTGGCAAGCAGGTGCTGCTGCAGGTGAGCACTGCTAAAAGCATATGTTTACTTGTGCTGTTGAAATTAGAAAAAGCTGTTATTTAGAAAAATTCCTTCAATAGTCTGTGTAATCATTGGCAGCCATGCACTCTCAGCTGCAGGTGTATTCCAGTTTTATTTAAAAAGCAATTTCAGACTAGCAGGAAGATTTAGTTCGAGCAGTTTGGGTACAAAGGAGAGTTTACTGGCGTTTGGAGAGTAATGCACGTGCATCCCCCACTTCCCAGGGAGAACAGTGTGACTCCTGGTGACCCTGGTGCATGAGAGCCACTGTGCACAGTGGACAGGGCAGCACCCAGGGTGGGAAGGGGGCTGGTGCCTGCTGGAGGTGCTGGGCAATGCCACAGCTGTGTGCAGGATAGGAAAGGAGAAAGGTCAGAATGAAAGAAAGAGCTGGATCATGAGAGCACACACTTGTAAAAAGAAGGTGTGAGCAGGGGCAGAGCCATGGGGCATCTCAAAGCATAGAGCCTCTGGTACCTGGGAGAGACGTGAGGGTTAAGGATGCTCTGGAGATAGAAGGAGAAGGGTGCATATGTGCAGGACATGGGGGCAATCAACACTGCTGTGCCAACTGGGGAGCAGGAGAGGCAGTGTGGGGGTGAGAGCAGGATGGGCAGTTCCTGCCCCAAACCCCCTCAAGTGTAGGATGCCATCTGTTTTCCTTGAAATCCCATCTCGCAAAGAGTCCTGAGGTTCTTCCAATGAAATATCACCATTAAGTTCCTGGGGAGCTCTGGGCAGGAGCAGCCAGCCATCCCACTGGTGGGAGTGCTGCTGCAGAATTACATTTCAGCTGCAGGGGAAGCAGTAATGTGCAGCCATTGCAGACTCGGTGACTACAGTATAATTTTATTTATGGGTAAATAATACTTAGCACTGAGCTCACAAACATTAATCTTAAAGCAAGGGTTGTACTTCTACATTGCCTCCTATTGTAAAATTAATAACAGGTAGGACGCACTGGTGAATTTAAGGGGCTGTTACTCTCACTGTGCCGTGGAAGCATCCAGGTTCACTTGTTTACAGACGCAGCTGCATTCCCAAGAGTCCCTTGATGCCGATTGTCTGAGAGCCTGGGGCAACTCTGAGTGCAAGCAATAACCAGGTGCAAAGCGGAGGTGATGTTTAAATTGCATCCTCTTCTGCTGAATTAGTGCTCTCTAACGATGTAAAACTTAATCTCTCCGGATGGTTCTGTGAGCAGGCTTGTTCTCAAGAACAACAGAGAAGTTCTGCTGGAACAAACAAGGCGATGCACCCCTCAGCTTTGTTGCTCTAAATACGTGTGATCTGGATGCTACCAGGGCATGCTGCTTAACACTGACACAGCCAGCCTGCTCACGTGGGGCTCTGTCCTCTTCTCATTTCTCATCAGAAATTGTCTCTTAGAATTCTTTCATATGAGTGAATGCCTCCATTCACCCCAGACCTCCTCTTGACTTCACGGCTCCTCCTTGACTCGAGGCCCCTCCTTACATATGCCCTCTTGCAAATGAAACACTTCTATTTCAAAATCCTTATTCATAAATATCAACACTTTCAGAGACTGGAAAGTACACGTGGGCTCTAAATCTTTATTTAAGCTCTGAATAACATCCTCTCGTTTTTAAAGTGCTCGGTGTTAAGCAGTTTCTACGGGATTCTTAGCCTAAACCAGCAGTAATAGGATGTGTCCCAGCCCTGTGATTCAGTTCTTCACCCCATCCATCAGAAGTTTGCATCTCATACATACTCAGTGTGTGCAGCTCTAAGCCCACCAGTCCATACACTGGCATTTACTGGGCATGAAGTGTGAGGTGACTGTAGGCATTGGTGTATTGATGCCAAGCTGTGATTTTTTTGGTTTTGAGTTCTCTTACACATGGCTCTCTCCAAGGCACAGAGAAGGCCAGGTGTTCCCATTGAGGATGTCATTCCAGGGCACGGGGCACAGTGCTTCACTATTGATGAGGCTTTAATGCTTGCTGCCTTTGATATCCCTTTGCTCCATTTCCCTCCAGGAACAGGATTCAGAGTTACAGCAGGTGTGGTCCATAAGGACACTGTACTCGAGGGATGAGAACCACAAGCCTATAGGTCATATGCAGAGCTCAGAGCAGAGCTCGTTGTCTCATTGTGTCCTGGCTCTGGAAGCACTCTGCCCTGCAGAGGAGTGGGTTCCTCCTCTGTCAGGCACCCCCAAGGCAGCGTGATGGGAAGCAGCCGTGCCTTACGGATGCCCTCAGCATTGCTGCACAGTTCCCACCATGCTTCTGTGAGGCTCTGCTGCCCACAGCCTGTGGGAGGCTGCGCTCAGCTCACTCTGCTCCTTCAGAGTCAGAAGTGGAACCTCTGTAACAGCCTTCATAGCTGTGATCACCTGCTGATACCACGTTTGATTTCATCTCGCACTCCGCACCGATGACTAATTCAAATCCCAGTAAGAGATCATCAGAGGCACAGAGACAGAGCTGAAATAAGCTGAAAATGAGTTCCAGAAAATGTTACAAACCACAATCCACCCCGTGGGCCTCCTCTGCTGCTCCTTGGGCATTTGCAATGAATGTACCTAACGCAGCTCCAACCAACGGCCCTTCAATGACTCGGATATGTCGGTGGGATGGTCTGCATGCGCTGCCAGAGCTCTGAAATGCTCATCATTTTCCTAATAAAAGCTGCTGTTCAACATGTCCTGATCCAGACTGACTCCAGCTGGGTAGACATGGAGTAAAAACTCAGCCATGTCCTTAAGGTTTACTTGGACACAGGGCTTTTATGAGCTCCCATGGGAGGCTGAAGGACCTGTGTTTGCTGGATGCTCCTGCCCTTGTCCGAGTGCATCCCCAAATGGTGTTGGGGCTGCACCAGTCCATGCTGACCCATGGTGCTTAAGTAACAACAAGCACTGATTGCATGAGGCTTCAGTTCACCAAAATGGAGGAAGAAAACCCGCTGTGTTCTGCATTTCAATTTGCAACACGGTGGCTTGGCATAACACACAGTTCTGTTTATCATCCAAAAGATTATTTCATCAAACCCTTCCGCCATCCTCAAAAAACTCCTCACCTGAGCCACTTCTGAAGTAATGACACAAAACACAACACAAGACAAAACGAGCACAATTCCTGTACCTCTGAATCGCTGAACAGTGAATATAAATGGTGAGAATGAGTCAGAAATTAAACCTCTGCTCTCCAGCAGAAATATTTTAAGCTTCACTCAACAACTTTGTTTTGCTTCAGACAAGAACACGTTCCTGGGGAAACGTTTCTCCACTTAGAGGAAAATCTGAACTCTGAAAAAAAAAAAAAACCAACAAAAAAACCCAAACCTGAACTTGTCAGAAACTTTGCAGATATACTCTTCGAAAAGAAAGAGTTGATTTGTTTTTCTGCATGTTTCTGCATGATCCATGCCAGAAGGGTGGTGTCATGGTGGTGATCTGGCCTCTCTGCCCAGGTCCCCGCAGGGCTGCATTGCTGGGCTTGCTGTGTGCATCACAGATGGGGCTCCCTGGGCTGACTGAGTGCTATCAGCAGTTTAACCCTTCTCATTTGACTTCAGTTGTTTAAATTCAAGTCAGTGTTTCAGCTGGCTTTAGAATCTGAGAACCATTCAGGTTGGAAAAGCCCTCTGAGACACCCAGCCCCACCAGCCCACAGCCCACATCCCTCAGTGCCACATCCCTGAAGCTCTGAACACCTCCATGGATGGGCACTGCCCACCCCTGGGCAGCTGCGCCAGTGCCTGGCCGCTCTCTGGAGCAGACATTGCTGTGATACCATCCTGACCTTCCCTGGTGCAGTGTGAGGCCGTTGCCTCTCATCCTATTGCTGTTACCTGGGGCAGAGGCTGACCCCCCCGTGCCACAACTCCTGTCAGGAGCTGGGAGAGAACCAGGGCTCCCTCAGCCTCCCCCCTCCCAGTCTGACCCATCCCAGCTCTCCCAGCTGATCCCCATAGCACTGCGTTGCAGACCCACACAATTCCTCTGCCCTTCTCAGAACACGCTGCAAATTGCTGAACAAACTTTAATGAAGATGAGCTCAGCACACAGCTAATTGGGACAGCATGCAAACAGTTTTGATTGACGTGGGAAAATTTTACCCTCCTGTCATTTGACTGTCACAAAAGCTCTGCAGGTGAGAGGCTCCTCTAAACCTGATGCTTGGGAAAACAAAAGAAATAAGAAAATAATCCCACTTTTGAAGTAAACTCTTGTGTGTTTGCGTATATATGTAGACACAAAATTGCGTTAGCTATTTTAGATTAGCTCTTTCATTATGTATGTTAGGGAGTGATGAGCTGGTCAGTGATCCTGTGTTTGGTCTGCCTGGGACCCCTGGGGCTGCTGCCAAGTCCAGTGTCCCTTCACCTTCTGATGATGACATTTCTAAGAGAGCAAGTGGGGTTTGGACACAGAGCATTTACACGTCAGCTGAAATTGGTGTAAATGAAGTGTGTGCTTAACTGAGAGCCATGGGCTATTGGTATGGATCCCAGTAGGACCTGATATGATCTGAAAGTACAGCAGGTGGGTTCTCTTGGGTTGCCTGCATCCTTCCTGCCCTGCAGAGCAGCTCTGGTCTCTCTGGCCATGCTCAGCTGGCATCTCCCACCACTAATTTACTTTCCCTTAGTTCTCAGGTTTAGTGTTTGCCAGCCAGGAGGCACAAACATGGCCAGTGGTACAGTCCTGCAGCCCATCTGCTCCAGCCCACGTGGTAAGGGCTTTATTAATGCATCAGTGGCTGTTCCTTCATCCCTCTTTTTCTGCTGTGTTGTAATGTTCACACTGGAGGATGGCGTGAATATCATCACAGAATCATAGAACCCTAGAATGGCCTGGGTTGCAAAGGAGCACAACGCTCATCCAGCTCCAACCCCCTGCTGTGTGCAGGTCACCAACCAGCAGCCCAGGCTGCCCAGAGCCACATCCAGCCTGGCCTTGAATGCCTGCAGGGATGGGGCATCCACAGCCTCCTTGGGCAACCTGTGCCAGTGCCTCACCACCCTCTGGCTGAAAAACTTCCTCCTCATATCTAAACTTCAGTGAATTCAGGCACTGGGTGCCTATACCATGGTCACATAGACATTTGTTCCTGCAGATAATACAGAAAGTAAGGAGCATAAATTAAAGGAGCAGATCTTCCTGCTTCTCCCTCTTAGAAATACACCATTAACGTACGGAATGCTGCTGTAACTCAGCAGAAAACTAAAAACATATCAGACCCCAGCTCCCAGGGAGCCAGATCTCTCTGTGAGATTTCAGCAGGCAGGCGGCCAAGTGGGAGCTGCAGCCACTGAGATGTATTTCTTCTTGCTCCGGCTCATTAGCAAGAAGCAGCTGTTAGTTCATTCAGTATTAATGTCAGCCGTAATGAAAGACACCCACTTGTAGGAAGAGGTGAATTTGGAGAGAACTATAAAGAAGGACACTGTGCCAAATTGCACGGTATCAGTCAGGGTGGTTGAATTATGACAAGACTCAATTTTTGTGAAACCATAAAGTACCAATGATAAAAGCAGAAAAGATGTGCGCACTCCTGACTCAGCAGACTCTACCCATAATGCGCGCACTTGACTTGAAATTAATGCAACATTTAAAATTAAGAGGAATTTTGCTGGGATGATTTCAAGTGTCAAAACCTAAGATATATGCACTCGTATCTGTCTGATACTGTTCATGCTTGATACAACCTGACTGCTGCTGCTCGGACGATCCGCCCCAGGGAATAGCTGAACAAACTCCTGAAATGAAACTCGTTGCACTTCCCACTTCTGAAAGCAAAGGACGAGGCTTCACAAACGTTTAACCATTTTTCTCCCTTTCAAGAATTAAAAGGAAAGCTGCATCTGCAGTGAGGATAGTCATTATAGAATGATGCTAAGAAACACAAGCCTGAAGGATTTGCTGGAGGAAAGATTTTGGTATAAAAAATTCCTCATTTTTCAGAAATATCGAGGGATGGGGCTGCTAAATGAGGGGAGGATAGGAAAGAAAAAACCCAGAATGTGCAGGTTTTGCTTGCAACTTCCATACCCAGTGTGTGGATATCCAATGGGGTAGCAGGTGAACTCCCCAAACCAGCAGCATGTTTTCACTCTGCCTGTCCCTTTCCTGTTTCCCTGCCCTCATCTCACTTCCTTTCCACCCAACTCCCTCCTTCCCATTGAAAAACATGTTTCTGAGCAGCGACAGCCTCATTTGAGATCATAGAATCATTAAAGTTGGAAAAGACCTTCAAGATAGTTAAGTCACAGCTCAGGTGTCCCTGCCTATAGCAGGAGGTTGGAACAAGGTGATCTTAAGGGTCCCTTCCAACCCAAACTGTTCTACGATTCAGTGGCATGCACAAGGCCATACACTGTGTGCTGGGGAACCTCAATGCTCTTATTGGATGTTCCCTTCCACCTGTAGGTCTGGGCAGGTGGGATGTTTCCCCATTAACAACAAGGTGAGGCAGAAGAGGAAATGCTTCTGCGTCCCACACCTGAGTGTAATTCTGCTCTGAGCAATGGGAGGAGAAGGCAGTGGGGAGGGCTGCTGTTGCTCAGCAGGAGTCTGCTCTGTGCAGGGTGAGAGTGGGTTGTGGTGGTTGTTGTCCTCCTGCTGTGTCCTGTGACCCTGGGTGCTGCCTGGGATGTGTGGGCTGAAACCAACCTGGCTGATGAGTGATGTTGGGGTGCCACTGCCCCTTCCTTGTGATGGTGAGTGGAAGCTTTGATTGCAGAGGTGTGTGTTTGGCATTTCTCCTTATGGTTTTACAAGGGTTACGTAGAATCCCTTTAATGGCAAATGATTTGAAGTTTTGCTTGGGAAGGAATACTTTCATAACCAGCAGATTTGTTTGTTTGCTCTAACAGAAACCTGTGGCAGTGGGAGAGAAGTATGGTGGGGCAGCCGGGGCTGAAAGAAGGCAAGTGCAGCCATGTGCCACACATTCTGTACAAATACTGGGTGAATTTATAAGCTGTAACTTCTTTTCAGTTTAGTTTGTGGTAGTTATAAATACTTGGACCCAAAATAGGCTCCTTAGGAAAGCTCTGTTCTCATTAGGAAGTTCAGACGCATGATGACTTTGCAGATACATATATTAAGCTGTTTTCAAGGATTCCAGTGGAGTAGCATTATGTGTGTGGATACATGGTGTGGGTCACAAGAGGTGTGATAGGGAAACGAACCCAAAGCTGGGGTGCCACATCCCTTCTGTGCAGCTGGTACTAGCACAGAGATGCTGCTCTCACTGTGTGGTAGCTGTACTGTGGGCAGTGGTTTCTGTATTGATCTGGCTTTCTGCTGCATCATTCCCCACTTTTCAGACTTCCACAAAAGAGGTTTGGAGATGGTTTGGTACGTCCTTTCTCAGGATGTGTGTTTTTAGGGATCTTTAGAGTGTGACTTGTGCAGCCAATGCTGCTGTCCTGCATTAAATGCATTGCTGGGAAGAGACCTAAGGGTGAGCGTGGCTGAGAACTGCAGCCAAAGAGCTGTGGGGTTTGTGGTGATGCATTTATGGGCTGGGGTGAAGTATGTGAGCCGAGTGCTTGCTTTATTTGCTGGGTAATATTCTGTCTTCTTTGCAGGGCAGAGCCAAATGAAAGAAAATCCTCATTTAGGAACATCATTGTGCATTCAAGCTGAGGGGAAAAAACGCATGAGTAAGCGGAAAGCTTGAGGAAAAGAGCCATTTATAACAGCAGAGAGCAGTAATTACTGCGTGAGGCCACGTTTGTAACGTTGGAGATTCTGGGTTAGACAAGCACTAGATGCACAGGTGTGGTTTTATTGACCCAAGGCATACGTGTTCTTACTCCCCACTGCCTCACAACCAGAACTGCTGCATCTTCTGTCTGCATTTGACAGCTTTATATTTGCTCCTCTAGCAATCGCAGTGCTGATGGCTGACACAGGGCTGGAGTGGGACAGTGCAGTGTTTTCACAGAATCACAGAATTGTAGGGGTTGGAAGGGACCTCCAGAGATCATCGTGTCCAACCCCCCTGCCAAAGCAGGTTCCCTACAGCAGGTTTTATTCTGTCAGGGTGGGTGCATGGCTGGAGAAGTGTGCGTCGCCGATTGCTTGGATTCTGTGGTTCTTTTTGTCTGCAGCTGTGATGACCAAAGCTGCAGCATCCTATGGAGGTGACAGCTAAGGCCATCTCACTGCTGTGACAGGGCTGTGGGTGCCGTGGGGGGAGGCAGGGAGGGGCTGCCTTCATCCCAGAGCACAGCTCAGTGCCGTGTGTTGCCGTTGTGCCAATCCCTGCCCTCCCTTCCCTGGGGAAATGTGTCTTTTCTGCTGATGTTTGGGCGCAGTGATGGAAATTAAAGGACTGAATGCTGTCCTGGTGTTTGTATGGACCCTTGCACAGCTGGGAGCTTCTGCCCCCCACGGACCCAGCAGAAATTTGCACATGTGGGATCCTCAGCAGAGGCAGGGCTAAGCAGCTAGGAACCCTGCAGAAGCCCAGCCCTGCCTGGCTGACATCTGCTGTATTCCTGCTTGCCCTGAAGGGAGGAAGGGACAGGCCTGCCAGCCCCGTACCTTATGGGTCTCAGCTGTGTGGGTCCAAGTTTGAAAACTGCTGTTTTAAAAAATACTTGAGGAACGAGCTGTGTCAAAGCGTATATAAACCAGAAGTATTACTTCTAATAAGCCCTGTCTCATTAGCAGTGTGCATGCACTAAGCCCTGCTTTCCAGGAAGATGCAGTTGTGATCCAAGCCCATCAAGCACAGCACTCAGCCCACAGCTCGCAGCCAGTAGTGATTAACAGAAATGGTCCTTTCTGCACAGGGGGCCCGGTGTCTAATGAACTTCTGGTGATGCTGATTGCAATCAGCCCTCTGTCCAAAACTTGTGCAAAGATGGCTTTCCTTTTTTGTAAAGCAATTGAGAGATTTGAGGCATACATCTTCTGTCAGCTGTCCAATGAATATTAATCTATTTGCAATAAACTGCCTTATGAATAATTCGCTTCACAAAATGAGCGACTTTAAGATATTGCAAAGTTAAATGAGCCATTAGTGAAGAATGTCTTGTAAATATTGCCTATTATTGGATGTTTGGGTTTTGTCGCGAGCTTTCATTCCTTTATAGATTAACGCATTGCAAAGAGAGGCTTTAACTTTTGTTCCTCATCACACTTTTTATTGTCTCTATTGAAATGTTGGATAGATTTATGTTAAATTACAATGGTTATGACCCACTCATAACCATAAGAGACTGAAATGTTACAGCCAGTGAGGAACAGAGGGCAGGAGACATGGAAATACTTGATTAAAATAAAGGAGGAGGATGCCTGGGTTCAGACTTTGGCTCTCATAAGTTACCTCTATTAGCTGGGATGTGTCTTCCAGCCTGCCCAACATCATTAAGTAAGGATGCTATTTGGTTTTGTCCATGAGATTTTTGGTGAGAACAGTTGGGCACCTTGTTAAGCAGGTATGCTGCCTAGCTCTGAGAGAAGCTGATCTTTGCTTGGGGTACTAAATTCAGTGCATTATCTTTTTTAAAGTCAAAGTTTGCAAAGCTTAACAAAATGGGGATAGGGAAGAAGGCTCCAAATTAATATGGTCTCCATGGCTACTGAATCAAAAATTAATTGGTTGCTGATATCCTTCCTGGAGTGATGGCCCTGTCTGCCAAGGGCCCTCCCTGGGTAGGAGATCTTCCTCTTCCCTCTGGGGAGAAGGCACTGCATCCAACAGAATGATAGAATGGCCTGGGTTGCAAAGGAGCACAATGCTCATCCAGCTCCAACCCCCTGCTGTGTGCAGGTCACCAACCAGCAGCCCAGGCTGCCCAGAGCCACATCCAGCCTGGCCTTGGATGCCTGCAGGGATGGGGCATCCACAGCCTCCTTGGGCAACCTGTGCCAGTGCCTCACCACCCTCTGGGTGAAAAACTTCCTCTTCACATCCAACCTCAACCTCCCCTGTCTCAGTTTAAAACCATTCCCCCTTGTCCTATCACTACCTAGCAGAGAGGAGGAAATCACTGTGAGGTCCCCAACTCATTATCTAACAAATCAGTGACAGCTGAAAATGCTTCATTTCCCCCTGGTACTCTTACTTGGGAGTGTGTTACTCATTTCTGTAGGTGAGCATCCAACAGGTAGTATGAAGATGAGCCTCTAACTATCACAGAAATAGTCAAGCCACATGAGCTTAGGTGTTAATCACTTTAAGCTGCAGTTAAAAATTCTATGAACTGCTTCCTGCAAAATAAACGTTTGGTAAACTGGAGAAAGCCATCTGAAAGGAAACACTGGCAGCCATTAGATGAGTCTCCTTCGAGACCATTCTCACTTTAACTCAACCAAAAAGCCAACAAACAAAACCTTACTACCCTAAATTATACAAAAAATGATTAAATCAGTTATCAGTCATGATGACAGCGGTCATTATGGCTGTTGGTATGCCTTAGTGCAGCAATACCTTGCCTGAAATCCACTCTTGCTGTTGTTGGAGAATGTCAGCTGCATGTGGAGGAGCAAAAAGAAAAAAAAGCAGAGCACAGTTTCTGGTTCTTATTGTCTAATGCAGTGAGGGAAGAGGTTTGTTGGTTTTCTCCTTTGAGCAAACACAGATCAGACAGTGCTTTGTCAGCAGGTTACTCTCTTGCTCTCTGAAATACCACCTGCGACTCCCATTGAGAGAGTCACTGGTTGGACTCTATAGCAATTAACACAATTAGCGTAGCAATATGTTGAAGGGTTCATTAAAACCACTGAGCTGAAAACTTCTGACTAATTAAGTCAGCTGTGCTGGGGACACGAATCTGTTCCTTCTGAGAAATGAGGTGAGCCCCAGATCTCAGCCTCCAAACTTTGAAGGGTTAAAGGACCCAGCAATGTGCAGAAATACGCCAGCTGGGCGGACAGATAAGCTTGCTTATGAATAACATTACCCTGTAACTCTCATCTGATGCTCTTATCCTTTCTCTGATGCTGCTATGAAGATTGCAAAGCAGATAATGGAGTCATCTGTAAATTAACCAGGGTGGGTTTTGTGAGTTGTTTTAACATTTCAATCTGTTTCTCTTTCTCCTTGTTGGGCTAATGTGGAGCTGCCCCTTCTTCTTGGCTCATGCTAGTTCATCCCATTGCTGGGTGGCAGTGGAAGACCTCCCATCCTGTTCTGCATGCAGAACTGTGCTGCTGGTTGTGCTTTGCCCTGGGCAGGCTGCAGGGCCTGGAGGTGGGCAGGGGGGCTGCTCAGCATGCCCCTCATACCCGAGTTGGTGCAGTTACAGCCCAGAAAGCATTGCCTTTCCAATTCTAATAACCAACAGGTGTGTTCTCAGCAAGCTTATCTCCTTGTGCTTCCACAGCCCCTCTGTATCACGGCACGTGCATGGAAGCCCACCCCAGGTACAACAGCCCCACATATTGCAAAAAAAGACCCTCATGTGGTTGCAGCTCTGGTTGAATCTCTGCAAAGCAACACCAGCAGTGATGCTCCATCCCAGGCTGCCCTGCCCTGCACGTGGCTGCGGAGGTCGGGGAGGAGCTGTTGTGTGCAGGGTGTGATTCTGCTTGGTGCTTCTCTAGCAAATTAATTAGGCTATTCTCAGGGCTCTGCAGCAGCAGGTTGCCATGTGGTTCTCCTGTGTGGGTGTAGTCCTGGAGGTTTTCTGAAGCTTTTAATTACTAGTCATGAGCGCGGCGAAGGCTTGTGAATCGCTGTGCCTTGGAGGAATGCAGCAATGGGAGGCGGTGGGGGATGTTCCCAGCCAGATACCTGGAGGTAAACCTGCTTGAAACAGTCTCTGGGAGAAATAAAACCAGAAGGAGCAATTCCGTGCATTCGAATTAATGTTACAAAAGCAGTGGGGTACATACATTATGTTTTTAATTCCAACAGTCTTATAAAATTTGGCCGCTACAGCAAGGGCTTCAGAGGGCTTTTAGTACTGCCAATATTTTCCTCTCTTATAGCAGCATTTCACGCTTTCCCTTCTGAAAAAAAATTCCTTGTTCTCACTTGGCTAATCTGGTCTCTTACACAGATTTTTAAAGGTTTATTGCTTAGGAACAGAAAAAACCACTTTTGTACACGGGCTGCGTTACAGTGTCAGATAGGAGCAGCTATTGAACGTTTCCCAGGTGCCACCGGGGGGGAAAAAGCGCTTGTAATAATCATCTCCATCAGATGCTCTCTGCAACTGGGAGGGGAGGGGGCCAGCCTCTGCCCCAGGTAACAGCAATAGGATGAGAGGCAATGGCCTCACATTGCACCAGGGAGGGTCAGGTTGGTGTCACAGCAATGTCTGCTCCAGAGAGCAGCACTGGCACAGCTGCCCAGGGTGTGCAGTCCCTGTCCATGGAGGCGTTCAGAGCTGTGGGGATGTGGCACTGAGGGACGTGGGCTGTGGGCTGGGTGGGGTTGGGGTCTCAGAGGGCTTTTCAAGCCCGAATGGTTCCGTGATTTTATGCATAGTACTACTCAGGACAGAATGCCACACTCCTCAGCACGTGCAGGAAGGCTTTGCTGGGGCAGTTCATTGCATCCTGCATGTCTTCAGCAAATCTCTGGTCTGGGGTCCTTGTTTATATATTCCAGAAAACGAGAGAAGCATAAAACTTGGAGCTGTCCTGATGCTTCCACGTGTGACACCATAATCCAGTAAGGTTCTGGGTTGACCTCGCACAGCTTCTGCTTTGTGTGGGTGGTGGGCAAAGTAAATCATCTCCTATTTATTGGGAAATCATATTTTATCAAAGAAATTGCATGTTCGTGCTTGGGGCTTCTGTTTATTTGGTCAGTCAGAAAGGCAGCCAGCTTGAATGCTCCTCCCACCAACAAGCTCTGGTAATACCAGCTCTTCTCTATAACCTGCAGCAGACTGGGTTAGGACAGAGTTACCTGTGCTGTTAGTGGTGGTGCTGTGCATCTTTGGAGCTCCTTGGACCCCCCGAGGATGGCTGAAGCAGGAGCTGCCCTTAAAAAGCATCTGGCTTTTTCCTTTGTGACTATCATTAGTTTGCTTGCGCAATTGGAGACAAGATTCTGCATGTGATTTTTATCTTGAAGATAAGCACTTAAAAAAATTATAATAAATAACACTGAATTAAGAGCCTGTAATAACTCAAAATGTCAATTCCTATATGTTTTTCTTTTTTTCCTTTTGCAGTGAGATTACACGAATGTTTTCCTCCGGTGAGGAATCTGACAGATTTGGGTACTTTGTTTTGTTGATGAAGACAAATCCCTCAGGTGCTCAGCTGTGTTAACGTGATGTCTGAGAATTTGTTCAGGAACACGGTGATAAATTGCTGCTGTCTGACACGTGTGGGCAGCTGATCAGTACAGAGTTTGAGGGTAAGGTAGAAGTTATTTACTCACAGGAAGTGTAGGTTGATGCCACGTGTTGCTGCCATGATATTTGCTGAAGCTTCTCACGCCGTGTCTGGTTGTGCAATTCTGAGCTTTTCCAGCCTACCCTTCCTTTTCCCTCCTCCGTGCACAAATCTCTCTGTGGCAGCCGATGTTCAGGTGAAGCATTTGGTAACAGCCCAGTTCTACCCAGCCTTGGTTTCATCACATAAGAAATGTGAATTTGCAGGAGGCTTTACAGCTTGATTTTGTTTTAACTGACCTTCGTGGTTCCCTTTCCGTTTGCTACTCACTTTTCTTCTTCATCTCGCTCTTCTCACCTTTTTTAACTTCTCTTTGTCCCTTCACTCTCACTCCTCCTCATTTGTGTATCTCATCTTTCCTCTTGGTAATCCCTTATCATTCTCTTCCTTTTTCCCATAGCACCTCTCCATTTCCCTTCAGTGCGTTGCTCTTGCCCTGCTTCCTGGCCTCATGTTTTCAGAGCAGGAAGGTACAGGGCTGGAGGAGGTGGCTCAGGCTCTGCTTTCACTGGCCACGCACCAGACAGGTGGTGATCTCATCTCACTCATTCTGTACTGCGATTAAAAGGCTGCCCAGAGAGGCTGTGATGCCCCGTCCATCCCTGGAGGTGTTCAAAGCCAGGTTGGATGGGGCCCTGGGCAGCCTGGGCTGCTATGAAATGTGGAGATTGGTGGCCCTGCCTGTGGCAGGGGGTTGGAGCTTTATGATCCTTGAGGTCCTTTAAAACCCAAGCCATTCTATTCTATAAATGTAGGGAAAAAGTGATTCAGAAAGTATTAACTCAACAGATAATGTCTGTAAACACGGCTTGGCCATCTATGGAAGAAATATGATCTATTTCGTTTCATGTTTCAGACTTCTTCAATTTCAACTAATGCAGAAGTAATGAATCATTGACCCTAGAAAAATATCACTGATTTGATTAATTAGCACTTGAAAGAAATCCTCAGATAGGAAACTTTCAAAGGTTGGAGATAATGCTGGTATTTTATTTGTCCTTTCACTAACTGGATTCCTAAGAAAAAAAATCCAACACAGTTTTTTTTATGGGGATTGTGTTCTGGTTTGCACAATGTAGCTTCAGATTAGGCTGTTTTAATCAGAAATGTTGTGATACATAGATCACAAGGGAAATTCAAAGGGAAGAATCGTAAAATCACAGAATGGCTTGGATTGAAAAGGAGCACAGTGATCATCTGGTTCCAACCCCCTGCTGTGTGCAGGTCACCAACCAGCAGCCCAGGCTGCCCAGAGCCACATCCAGCCTGGCCTTGAATGCCTGCAGGGATGGGGCATCCACAGCCTCCTTGGGCAACCTGTGCCAGTGCCTCACCACCCTCTGGGGGAAAAACTTCCTCCTCATATCCAACCTCAACCTCCCCTGTCTCAGTTTAAAACCATTCCCCTTGTCCCATCACCGTCCACCCTCGTGAGCAGTCATTCCCCCTCCTGTTTTTACGCTCCCTTCACGTACTGGGAGATGCTGAAGAGCACCTGTGGCAGCACTTGGCAGCAATTCATTCCTCACCTGGGAAATAGAGGGCACCCAGGTGATTTCCCAGCTGTTCTGTGTGTTGAGAAGCCCCAGATGAAGAAGCCCACATGTGCAGTAGCACCAATATTGTTGCTCCCAACACCAGGAGCACTGTTAAAATCTCAGTGCCCTCCACGTGTGCAGCAGCCCTGTGCTGTATCACTCTGTGTTGCACTTCCATCCGACTGCTGGAGCGTGGCTGCCTGCTGACAAAGCCCAATGCAAGGGATCGGGAGGTTAATCAGGCACAGTGGTTTTGCTGTAGGAAACTGCCAATTGCTTTAAAATTAATGGCTTAGAAGAGTTTCTACTAGATTTAAATTGGAAAAGAAAAGAAAAAACCCTGAGAAATGCCAGGTTTCCTCCATGGAGCAGTCATAGTGTAGCTTGCTGTTAACAAACAGGCAGGGAAATTCTTCTTTTTTTTGTCTGCAATTATTGGTATTCAACAAATAATAACATAATCAGAGCAATCATCTTCAAGTGCTGTCAGATTACTTCTGGAATGTGGAAGTGTGCAATGCTGTGGAGGGTTTTGCTACAGAGAGGGAGCAAACGGGGGTTTCTCTGCACAGCAATCCAGTGCAGGCTCATAGGGTGCAGTGTGAGCTGGGCTGAGCTCTGTGCATCAGCACTGGGAAAGTGGCACAGGACGTGTGAGACACTTTGTGTTTGCATGCAGGGGAGTCGCAGGTTAAGGGATGCTCTTAATTATTTTTATTTTAATTGGTTGGAGAAAGAGAGCTGCTTTGTTTTGCTGGAGAAAACCTTTACCTGCTGCTTGCTGTCAGTCAGCTGAGATGTTTGCCTTTCCTATGGAGTTCAGCCCGTAACTCCTGAGGGATTTTAATAGGAGAGCTTTCAATGGGAGGCTGCAAACCTAAAGGGGGTAAATGATTCCCCAGGAACGGCATGGAACCCTCAACATCTGCTAACTGCCATTATCAAACCTGGCAGTGCTACTTGGAAATGGCTCCGTTTGTGCCCTGCTCAGACCCCCGCCCGGTCTCTTAGGAGGTCTGCACTGTGCTGCTGTGTGTGCATGAGCTCTGAGGATGCCAGCAAGGACTCTAAAATAAAACAGGATCAAAGCCAGACAGCTCAGGGCCCTCCTCCACCCCCCCCCCTCTGCTCTTGGAGTCACGACAAGAGATGCACAGAACTCAATTGCTAAGCAGAAATCCAGCACAGGACATAATTGCCATCCAGCAGCAGGGCCCTCCTGCATTGATTACTTTTTCCCTTTAGGAGTTTACCTGTCAGTTGAGTTTTGCTTTCATTAAAGTACTTTTTTTTTCTTTCAATTTTCCTCTGTTCAAAAATATCCTGTAAAGCAACTTAGGGGTTTTCTCCTCCCCTCTCTGAAGGACAGTGCTGCCAGCTGCTGCCTGCACTACCGACAGTTAAACTGAGTGCAGGAATTTTCTAATAAGAAAGGATTTCAATCGCTATTATTCTGCCTTAAAACCCAGCTTGGAACAGACTGTGCTCCCACCTCCTGCTGTCCTCTCGAAAGGAAAAGGCAGAGAGCTGCAGCATGAATGCTTAACTCCCTCCCTGCCAGCTGTGATGTCTGGGAGCTCAGGAGTAGGGTCTGAGCAGGGTTTGGCTGCTCTTATGCTTCCCCAGGGCTCATACATCCCCAGAGGAATGCAGTAGGAGCAGCTCAGCCCTCTCCCAGCACACAGCTGCTGGCAACTTGGGGCACCTTGGGGCTGAGGCTGTTGAACAACTTCTACAGCTTTCAGCGGGTCTCCTTCCAAGCAACAAACTTCTTTCTGAATGAGGCAATGACTTTCTGTAGTGTTTGCTGCCTGCATTTAAAAGGTTGGAGGTTGCAGCTCAGTCAGTGTCATTCATAACCTGTGTGAAGTGAGGTGATTAGTAATTCTCTCTTTCTTGAAAATTTAAGAGGCTGCTGTAAGTCCCAATGAGGAGCCTTTCTGCACGCAGTGCCAGCCTGACCAGCTGCTTAGCTTCACTGCCAGCCCTTCGTTAGGCCTCACTGCCCTCTCTAACTCCTGTATAGGAGGTTGTGGTGGGGTGGGGGTCAGTCTCTGCCTCAGGTAACAGTAATAGGATGAGAGGTGATGGCTTCATGTTGTACCAGGGGAGGTCAGGTTGGGTACCAGGAGAGGTTTCTTCTCCAGAGAGCAGCCAGGCGCTGGCACAGCTGCCCAGGGACGGGCAGTCCCCACCCATGGAGGTGTTCAGAGCTGCAGGGATGTGGCATCCATAGCAGTGAGGAAAAAGACAACTTTTCATCCATCCAGGAGCACATGAATGCAAGCTGGTGTATGTGGCAGGCTGCTCTGCTGTGTCCTGGTATTTCCTGCCTGCTCTGCAGTGCTGTGGCTGTGCAGATGTGAGTGTTGGTCCCCACCTCCTGGTCATAAGCAAGCTGCTTTGCCAAGGAAGATTGAATCTTCCCACTTGAAAACCTGCTGTTAGCCTGCCTACGAGTGAGTCCATCCAACTGCCCATCAGGATTCTCTTCAGAGCAGTGGGTAGGATGGGAGATGCCACCATCTGTTTTTTGTTGCTTTGGAATCTGCTGCTGCTGCTGCTTGGCTAGCAAGATGTTTTGAGCTAATCATGAACATATTTTGCAGAAATCCATGAAGCAGTTAATTTCCAAGCATGTTATCATGACAGACATCATTGATCTGACTTCACTGGAAACCTGGGATGCTCAGTGCATTTTCCTGGCTACCTCAGTGTCGTACATGAGGTACCCAATGCAAGTACATGGCATGTGGTGATGAGTAAAGTATATCAGAGGCTTCCTCTCATTGAGGATGAGTTGTAGCTCTTCTCACCTGACCTGTCTGCTCGTGGAGGAGTGCTGGACTGGTGTTGCTACCAGTCAAAGTAGCATGGAAACTTTCTGGGGTCTATTAAAGGAGGAAGGCAGATTGTTCTCAAAAGTGCTCTGGGATCAAGTATGGTCTGCAGTAGATGCCTTTATGTATCTGAGGTATTTTTTTGCTTTTGTTGCTGTTGTTTGGAGCTGGGAATGGTGGAAATGAAGTGTGGTGATTTTTCATTTGTTTTCCTTTGGCAAGTAATCAGTCTGAAATACTGATATCAATAACAACATCTTTGCATAAAAATAACTAAAGAATATTGTGTAAGGAACAGCAAAACAGATCAATTGAAGTATAATAGAAAGAAAATTCCTATTTTACAACTTGCCAATTAATCATCTTTGTGCAGTTGTGCTCTGACAGCCGCTCCAAGTGCCATCGCTTCAGCTGGTACCCAGCGAGACTAAGATCAGCGTGATCTCCTCAGGGGGCACTTAAAAACCAGCAACATGGACACACAGTGAAAGGGGAAACAACAGCTAACGAGGAACCACACAAGGCGTGCATGGAAGAGCAGCCCTGAGATCAGCAGTGACACTGCTGGAAATTGTTGACACCGGCAGGAGCTGATTGATGGCTGCTGTGCCCCTTCCAGCAGCTTTGTGGTGCAGGAGTTCCCCACCACCCTGAACCTGAGTTTGTTTTTGATCTGTTTCCTCATGGTTTGACATTTTAGTTCTCCCCATCTGCCCCCTGTTGCTGCTCAGCAGTGCCAGCCCAGTGGCCAGCTGCTGGTCTGCTGCTGTGCACCTCCACTCAGTCTCCTGCAGAATCATAGAACCATAGAATGGCCTGGGTTGCAAAGGAGCACAGTGCTCATCCAGCTCCAGCATCCACAGCCTCCTTGGGCAGCCATCAGCTTTCAACCTGTAGCATGAGGATTGATTGTCCCTACACCTTTCACTCTATGTAGCAGAGCCACAAATGTTATTTTTATCCCTGGATGCAGCTCACCTAAAGCTCTGACCAATCCCTTTTGGAAATGATGACTACCAAACTGTAGTCCCTCTGTATGGGGAGGGATTAACCCCAGATCATAGAATGAATCATAGAAAGGCCTGGGCTGAAAAGGACCACAATGATCATCTAGTTTCAATTGCCTCATTTGTGCAGGGTCGATGCCTGAAGCAGTCATGTTTTCATGATTTAGCTGCTGATGCCCACAGGGAGGTAGGGGAAAGTACAGCATACATGAGAGTGGTGAGTGGTAGAACAGCTGCCATGGCTCCTCAGGGCACAGCTCTGTTCTCTGCTGAACATGTTCCTCAAGGCAGACACATCAAATGGAAAATCCTGAAGTGACCTTTTGTTTCTATTCCTGTGATGTGAAATAACCTCCTACTCATTTTTTGCCGAATCCCATTGATTTCCATCTCCAGTGCATCAAGCCCTGTTTCAAACCCATTAAGAAAAATCTCAGAAATTGGAGTCACATGGGAAAAAAAAAAGGACCTTTGGTGCAATGAAAGTCACTGCAGCAAAGCCATTCCTTGTGCTTTGGGGACATGATGGGAGTCAACCTGAGATCCCAGATCCACCCAGACTTGCCTCTCCCAGCCCTTCTGCTTATAAGGGTGGATAGTGATAGGAAAGGGGGAATGGTTTTAAACTGAGACAGGGGAGGTTGAGGTTGGATATGAGGAGGAAGTTTTTCACCCAGAGGGTGGTGAGGCACTGGCACAGGTTGCCCAAGGAGGCTGTGGATGCCCCATCCCTGCAGGCATTCAAGGCCAGGCTGGATGTGGCTCTGGGCAGCCTGGGCTGCTGGTTGGTGACCTGCACACAGCAGGGGGTTGGAACTGATGAGCACTGTGGGCCTTTGCAACCCAGGCCATTCTATGATTCCATGGTTAGTTGGAGTCAGAGCTCATTTTCCATCATAGCAAGTTATCACACAATTAGGTGCATTGTGGGTTTATTTGATCCATTTCTGATGGGTTTGCTGTTTATCACTGTTGAAACAAATGACTGATGCAGCAGGTAGGGATTAACCCCAGGGAAGGACGATTAATCCTCGTCGTTATAAGAAACCTCAGCAGAGTAATCACCAGCTGGGTCATTTGTTTGGCTGGATGCTCTGGCAGCTCTGCTTGGAAGACATAAGAGCTCCTGAGATGGGGCTCCTGATTGCTGTAGAGCTGCGGAGCAATGAATCGGGTGGTTTAGTACCTGAGAAGAAAAAGCTGCTTATGTTCATGCTTGCTTTTCAGACAGCTCCAGGTAGCAGAGATGGCAGCTGAGATTCCTTCTGCTCTCTCCAACCCCTCCGCACGGTGAGAAGCGAGCAGTTTAACCTGGGAGGCAGGGGCTGGCAAAGACAGCAGGGAGCCTTCAGACAGCATTTGGGAAGCAGGGAGGAGTTTGTTTGTTAGGCAACTGCGGAAGCACGCGGTTCTGCTGGGACTGGGCAGCGCGAATCTCTGCAGGCAGGCTCACATCTACGTGTCTGCGCAGCTCTGTGCTGGGAGCTGCACAGAACACCTGCAGGCAGAGCTCTGCTTCTGTTCATTACAGCCACCGATGTTTGAGCCTCTGATGGCCGCTGTGCCGGCGAGGAGATTTAGGTCCCCTGTCCTGTAGAGGAGCAGGATGCATTACCGTAAGAATGGTCGGTCGTTACCCAGTATCGTCCATTTCCCATCGAGAGAACCCAGCAGAAAGGGCAGTTAATAACATCCTCGGTAGGAAACGTCTGTAGTTCAGATGTTAACGAAGGGAATCCCTTTTTGGATGTTACAGACCCATTTTTCTGGACTTACAAATGAAGATGATGGACCTCAACCTTTTGTTTTAGGGCTAAATTGACTCTGGGGCTATCCGAAGTACACTTGAGGGTATTCAGGGAGTAATGTGTGCACCAGGTGTGGGTGATTGACTGCCCGGAGCGCTCCCACAGCCCCCCAGAGCACTTCTAAACTGAAATTACGAGTCAAAAAAAAGTTACGCTCCAGACGCTTCTTTCCCTTCTGGCTTTTTTTCCTTCTAATTCTCCCATTCGTCACACAGCGTTAAATAAGCCGTGGTTGCTGTGCCGGAGCTCTGCGGTGCTTCACCGCCCCAGCGCTGCTTCTGGGCGCTTCGCTGCATCCCTCGCTGCTTAAACCCAACTCAGCATCACTGCCGCTCGCTGGTCTGGCCAGGAAAAGCAGAGCACAGCACGGCTACATCCACAGCCTAACGGGGGAGGCTGAGCTCCTGGTGCGGGGTCCCGTCACAGCACTGCCGTTTGTGCGGATGGGGAGATGCTCGAAGGTTTCCCGAGCTCCAGGCAGCACCAGAGCAACGCTTTAATCATTTTTTAACCTGTAAGATAAGGAAGTCGAAGAGAAAAAGCAGCTGTTAGTGTGAGTGTGCGTTTAGCCAGGTAATGGAACGTCTGTCATCAGGATCTCTCCAGATTTGACTGACATGAGTGTGCTCGGGCTTTCTGAAATCACATTACCTGTACAACCTTTCCCAACTCTTGTTAGTGAAGTCCTTAGGAAGACTGCCTTCCCTCCCATTACCAGTAAGTAAATTCGCTCAATTTTCCACGTGGAAAAGGGCACTTGTGTGTGCATTTGAAAGAACACGAGCAGCAGCTGCACCCAGCTGGCTCTGCCCAGGCACAGAATCACAGGATGGCCCAGATTGGAAGGGACCTTAAGGATCACGAAGCTCCAACCCCCTGCCACATGCAGAGCCACCAACCTCCCCATTTCATAGCAGCCCAGGCTGCCCAGGGCCCCATCCAACCTGGCCTTGAACACCTCCAGGGATGGACGGGGCATCACAGCCTCTCTGGGCAGCTGTTCCAGCACCTCACCACACTCATAGCAAAGATCTTTACTATGTGAAGAACATGCAGTGGGTGCTCCTGCTTGATTGGGAACCCTGCTGCAGCCTTGTTGGATAGGGCTGTACCCACAAAGGGAGGGAGCTGCTCTGAATGCAAAGAGGGCAATGGGTACAAAGAGCCACTCAGAGCCTGCAATTTCTCCTCCAGATTTCCAATCCTTGGCAGCTATGACAAATATGGCACAGCTTGCTGTTATGTTGGGTATTTTGTAGATGAACTGCTCCATTTAAGACAGATTCTACTCTAAGATTATTGCGTTTCACAGGAAACAACTGTTTTTTCTGTCATTACATTTCTGTTTTTCTGTTCAGTTTCAATTACCACGACAAGATTTTTGTCTTTTTAAAAAATAAAATAAAATAACCCAGCACTAAAACATTTGGAAATGCGTTTCTCTTATCTGATTTCTGTCACTTTATACTCAAATCAGCACTTCCCAGATTTCTCTGAGGGGGACTGTGAGCAATGCGTTTTCCCAAACGTTGTGTTTAACCACACATCCCAATAATTTGGCTTCAGAACTTAGGAATTAACTTTACTGAGGTCATTCACAGCCATGAGAGACAAGATCCCCCAGTGCACGGAATCAGATTAGAGGCAGGGGGGTTGAAGTGGATGATCTTTAAGATCCCTTCTGACCCAAGCCATTCTGTCATCCTATGAAAAATCGGTTTTTAAGGCCTTTAACTTTCTTCCATATTGTTTGAAGAAGCCTCCAATTTGCCTATGGACGTCTGCATAATGCTGGCATTGTCCCATTGTGGCCAGCTGGATGGAGCCTTGCTCATCATGGGCACGGCTGCCCCACGTGTGGGCTGCAGCTTCTGCAGGGGGGTCCCAAGGGAGGCACTGCCACAGGCTTTCCTAAAGTCTGCCTAGTTTGTGTTCTTCCACGTTGGGGCAGAAGTGGAGAGCATAGCAGGTGTGGTGTGATGTGGTGTGGTGGGGTCACCCCGACCCTCTGGGCAGTGCCTCAGAGGTCAGCCTGCAGCACGCCTGGCCTTCCCAAACGTCTTTTGCCACCAGCAGTGACTGTAACGGGTTGTGTTCCTGCAGGCTGCAGGTGAGGGTTTTGTTGCTAATGAAGGCAGGAGAGCGTTATTCCTCCGCAGCCCACAGCAGGAGCCCTGCCGGCGGGGAGGCAGCAGTGGCCGCGTAGCAATACCTTCGCGAGCACACCTTCGCGTAACATCGCTTTAAAGCCAAAACCCGCGATGCGTTTTGCACGGTTGCGTGTCAAAAATCCCTTCCGCGGACTCGCGCAGCGGAAATCTCGCTTCAGGCTCGGTGCGAGGACTGCCCTCCCCGCCTCGAAGCTGCCCCGAACCGCCACATCGCGGCTCCCCCCGCACGGCCTCGAAGCTCCGCGTCCCGGTTCCGCCCCGCTCCTCCCTGCTCGGGCGGTGCCTCTCGGCGGGGCGGTGCCTGAGCCGCCGTCGGCTGCCGGCGCGGAGCGGAGTTTCACTGGGCGGCGGGCACGGCGCAGCCCCGTGCCATGTAGGATGCTGCCGGCTCCCGCAGCCAAGCGGCCGCCGCCCCTGCTGTGGCCCGCCGAGCCCCCCTGGGCGTGGGCCGTGCCGGGGCTCCTGAGGGTCGGCGCGGCGCCCCCGCCGCTGCTGCTCTCGGCTCCGGCCGTGGGCTGGCCCGTCCCCTGCGAGCCGCTGCTGCCGCTGCTCGCCGAGCATCCCCCGCCGCTCCACGGGCAGGTAACGGCTCCGTGCCGATCCTCGCCGGGCGCTGGGGCCGCTCGGGGCTGCGCGGTGCCTCCGACAGAAGCCCGTGTGGGTGCCGTGCCGTGCCGGGCAGCGGCCGCTAGAGGTTCTTCGAGCCCCGGGCACGGGGATTTTCCGGCGGGTGGGAAACCCGCAATGCTTTTATTTTGTTTGTTTGGGTTTGTGGCTGTGGTGCTTTTTTTTTTTTTTTTTTTTTTTTTTTTTCGCCTTTCGGGCTCTGTGGGTTTCTGCTGTCGGGCCGTAGGCGCCGTTCGCGTGCGGTGCGTTCCGTAAGAGATGAGTGAGGAGGACGCGCAGCAATACGAGCGCAGCTCCCCGCACCCAGAGGCTCGTTCCGCTGCCGAGTTCCCCGCCGTGCCGCCGAGCCCAGCCCTGCCCGACGGGGTTTCGATTATTTCTCGCTGCCGCACTGGGAATAATCGGGACTGCGCTTCTGATCGCGCTTTGGCTGCAATAGTTGCCCTGCTACAGCAGGCGGAGCGACAGCAGTGCCGGCAGCTGCACCGCTCCCTTCGTAACGTTGGAACGAAAGTGCGAAGCAAAGCGGCAGTCGGTGTGCGGCGGGGTCCCGGCAGCGGCAGGCGGGGGCTGAGCTCCGTGTGAGCCCCTCCGCAAGAAATACTCTGCCTGCTTTTCATTTGGTGCTTCTCTCCTGAGGGTGACCGCTAAAGCCGCCTCCGCTGTTCTGTACGCGGGGCTCCGTCGCAGGCGGGCAGCACCGCATCCTTCTCCGAGCCACGGCCGGGCAGCACGAACGTGCGTTGGACTTGAAATTCAATGCAGTCACCCCGGAGGCGGCTGGGAGATGATGGAAGCATTGACTTGCTCGGGGCAAAACCCTTCTGTTAACTTCCTGCCTTTTTATTTTTATTTTTGCCCCCGCAGTGGATGTTTGGAGCTCATTCTCCAGTCGTTGGATTTTCACCATCATCTGGCGTGGAATTTGTGCCTGTTTTCCCCCCCGTGTACACATCTGCTGTTCCACCTCACACTGGGAAGAACTGGATAGATAAAAGGCTGCCGAGCTGCAAAGTAAGTCTGCTTGTGTTTAATGCTGATGCTCATGAACTGTAGCAGCTGAGAAATATTTCTGGTTTTGTAAACCGTGGCTGCATGCAGGAGGGCAGTAGTTTGTCCAGTGAAACAGCATGGTGAAGAAATATTGTGGGGTTGATGTGCGCAGAAGGCTGCTCCAGTTGTGTTATATCTTTGGTTCCATGAAGTTTTGCAAAGGATAAAATGCCAGAGGAGGTTGCAGTCTGTGAGCTGCTGATGGAGTTGTGCTGCTGAAGCTGTGGTGGAGGCACTGCTGGCTCCAGCACTCGTTTTCTTTTGGTGATGCTGCTTTAGCTGACTTGTGTTCAGGGCTGTCTGGGTTTGGAGCGACCAGCTGAGTGCTGTCCTCACTTACAGAACAGCAATCAGTCTGTTCTGGTGTTTGTCCCCATGTTGAGATCCTACCCACGCGGTAATAACAAGCTAAAGACGAAAACAAAAGCTCAGAGATGGAAGGGAGAATAAAGTCTCTCCAGCCTTAATGTTCTTTTGCCTGTGTTGGACAGATATACCTAAATAATGCATTTGCTCTGGATTCGGCGTGGATGCATCCTGAGGAACCGCGTCTCTTCCAGGGCAACGAGAAGCCTCTGCTAATGACAAATCAAGTGGCAATGGCCATTGCCAGGCCAGCTCCTGCCTCCAGGCCTCTTCCCACAGTGGTGCTGGCACCTCCGCTGATGCCAGGTTAGTGAATAATTGAGTATTTACCGCCATTCATGCAGCTCAGGAGAGGAATGAGCCATTTCCTGAAGTAAGGGTTTCATTCCGTTCATCTGAAACTCTCCCGACTGATCTGGGACCTTGATGGCAGAGAGCTCTTCATCCCCTAAATTACTTCTAAAGTACTACGAGAGTGTATTAATCGAAGGAGATTGCAACAGAAAATTCTGTAACTGGCTGTCTGCTTCCAGAATGATGGGAAGCCCCAAGGTTCTGGGTTTGTTTTCAACCAACCAACAAAAAAAGGCAAATGCAGTTCGTACAGGATTCTCCTATTTGCTGTGAATTTTTGGAGTGAGATGTGCTTTCCATAAACAGCTATCGGCAGAGGACAGTAACTGACTGGTCATCTCATTAGAACTCAGTTGTACACAGTGGTGTTTATTAAATGAATGACATTAATCTGCAGAACACAGCAGCTAATAGAAAAGCTAGGATTTATACTTGGAATTCTGTTGCTCTAGAGCCCAATCTCTGCTTCTGTGTCACAGTGTTAATCTGAGACAGCAGCTGTCTCACAGAGGAGGTTGGGGAGTAAAAGGCTGTTGGTACTTAAAGCACTGACTTAGATTCTGAAATTCAGAATTGGAGTATTCTTAATGGCTTGCTGTCTCTGCTCCTGTGTGCCTTAGATGCCAGTTGATGTTCCTCTGTGGGTTCCTGTGGGCACTGCCGTATTTGGAAGCTGCGCAGCATGCAGGCAGTTCTGTGTTTTTGCAGTAAGACAGAGAGGGTGCTGGAAGAGATGAGTGCTTGGGTTGCTTTGCCAGATTGATTAATGAGCAATGAATATTGCTGAGAATGGAAGCACGTTGAACAGCGCAGATCAGCTCTGTGCTGGGATGCTTCTAGCAGTCCTTTATGGAAAGCTGTGCTCTGCTCTTGCCAGCATGGAGCGATGCTCTGCTGTAGTGCAGTGTCTCTGTGCTGGGAATGACAACGGTCATAAATAAGAGTGCCACAGCTTGAAAATCTGTTCTGTTGTCGCACAGGGAACATTTGAGTTGAGTTGCATCGTTCAAAATATGTTTTTAATAACAAATGCAATGGTGAAGGAGGAGTTCTGCAGAGCTGCATGCATGGCAGGAGGGTTGGTAGGCTGGTAGCTGCTGAGCTGGCTTGGGCTTACACGATGGTTTGTGTGCGTCGTTCTGCTGAGCACGGGGAGAGCTCTGTCCTGAGCTGTCAGCTGATGATGCAGTGATTGTGGAGAGTTTAAAGTACTTACATGACATGTCAAACATACAGAGCGAGTCTACCTGGTGGTGGATTAGAAGAGCTGGCCAGGCAAGGCAGCGGGTCGCACATGGGTGATCCTGAGGGAGCTACGTTGTCTGTGGAGGGTTTGCTTCCAGTGAACGATACGTGCGCAGTCAGGGCTGTTGTGTCAAGAGAGCTTGAGATGGATCAAACCGGTGCTGATCCATTTTCTTCCTTTAGAATGTCTTGCTGAGCAGGGTTTCTGGTAGACTTAAGACTGAATGATGACTTTCCCTGCTCTGAAGCCTGTCTGCTTCTGCCTACCTTTCAGACAGCACTTGGCATGCAGCGCTGCTGCACTGTTTGTCTTATTATAGAATCACACTGGGTTGCACAGGAGCACAGTGCTCACCCAGCTCCAACCCCCTGCTGTGTGCAGGTCACCAATCAGCAGCCCAGGCTGCCCCGAGCCACATCCAGCCTGGCCTTGAATGCCTGCAGGGATGGGGCATCCACAGCCTCCTTGGGCAGCCTGTTAACACATCTTAGGCTCTGCCTCCTCCCTCCTTTCATCTCTTGGCTGTTTTCCCACCACCTTCTGTGCTGATGCCTGTGTGCAGCCCAGCATGGCATGGGCTCCTGCTCCTCCTCCAGCAGTGTGCTCAGCATTTATTGCCCTGTTCCTCAGGAGCATGAGGACCCCTGGTTAACTTGCATCGATGCAATCAATGCATCCGGCTGATGCTATTCAAGTAATATCCTAAGCAGTTTGTGAGCTCCAGAGCTCGTGAAATTAAAACCTGTACATTTATGACACTGTTGCAAGAATGGGAAATTATAGTATCCATGCACTGCAGCCTGGAGGAGAAGCTGCTTCCAAACATACTTAAAGTTCCTAGGAAGCATTATAGTAGTACTTGAAGTATTTAGTGTATAATTTTTATGGTTAATATGAAAAGTGATTAAAAATACAGAGAGCAAATTGCTCAGGTAAGTGGCTTAAACTGAGAAGTTAATAAGCTTTTAGCAGGCTGCATGGCCGTGTTCATTCTGAAAGCCCATCTCACAGGCAGGTTTGCCTTCTGCAGTTATCGGTAATGATATAATTGTTTCCTCAATTTATCAGCAGTGTTACAAAGATAAAGGAATGTGAAGCACTGACATTTGGTGAACGATAATGCACATAATTTTGCAGCTGTGAGTACAGATACCAACTACTAGGAGCTGTGTTTTCCATAAGGAAAGGATTCTGCTGTTATTCTCCAGTATATTACAGAGCATGAATTTATGTACTTGGAATTTGGGATATTCAAAGTGAATAATGGCATTTTGTTTTCCCGCCTAGAAATGGTGGGAGTTGTTTTATGTCTCTTGGAAGAAGGCAGTGCTTGAGTATTTGTGCAGAGGAAGCATCAAGGTTTCTGTCTGCCGCATCGTGCAGTGCCACATGGTTGGAGCTGCGGCTCATTTGGACCCAAGTCAGACGTGCTCACGTTAGCTGTGTTGTCTGGCACTGCCCTGCTGGGGGAGCTGCTGGAAGCCTTCCTGAAAGCACTGCAGCTTGGTGCTCCTGAGTGGTTCGTGTTTTTGGAACTGCTTTGCACCGAGCAGCTCAGGCTTCAACACTGAGCTTCCCATGGGGAGAAGCAGCTGCTGGCACAGCTCTGGGTTATGCGAAGCACACACTGCCTGCCTTGTGGCATTCTGTTTTGTGTCCCAGTGGGGTTGGTGGCCTGCAGAAAGGAGCTTGGTTGTACCAAGGGGAGAAAAGCTGTAGCCCTCCGATGGGCCGTTGTATCCCCCTGGTACTCTAACTTGGATACCAAGGAATGGGGGAGCTGGCAGGAGCTGGAGGTGAAGGTGTTGGTGGCAGAACGATAACAGTGGAGGAAGTGAAGACCCAAAATTGTGGATGTCAGAATGAAGGAGAGTTGGAGAACGGAAGATGTGTGGGGTCTGCATGGGCTGCCGAGGTGGTTCCTGCCTCTCCACTCACAAATCCTCTCCAAACAGCTGGGAAGCACTGAGCGCAAGCTCTACTTCTGTGGATACAAGCAGATAGCTTCGGGGCACCTCAGATGGGATGCCTTTGTATTTAATGGCCATGTGCTACAGCTCCCAGTCTGTAACACAAGAGCAGCCCTGTGGGAACCCGATCAACCCTGCGATGTCACACAGCTCTCTTAGTTCAGGCACTTCAGGGAGGAGCACACAGTGAAATCTTTGGGAATACTTGACTTTAGTTGCAGCCTTCCTGAAGTTTTGGCTTTGTTCGTTAAGCCCGTGCTTTTAGTTGCTTTCTGTTTTATCTACCCTCCAGCTCCAGTTAAGACCAGTTAATTTTCACTTTGATGATATAAATGAGGTTGCATTACAATACGCCTATTGAAAAAGCTTTTTGTTCCAACTTACTCTGTAATATTGTCCTGCTTGGTCCTGAGACCATTATAGAGAAACTCATCCCTCTCAGTGATTTGCAGTGCCTGTTTTGGTTGGTTTTTGTATTGTTATTTATTGCACGTGGGCATAGAAATGAGCAGTCAGTGGTTCTTTTACTGGCAGACGTGCAATACCAGGTTACAAACATAAGAGGCTGTACACTTTTTTTTTCCCCTCCCTTTTGGCTTCAGAAGATGGGAAAATCAATATGTTTTTCTTTGTATTAGGATAAATGCACTATTTAAGTCAACCCATTGCCTCGTGTTATTGATTGATAAGTACTGCTTCTAGTTGCTCAGCACCTGAAATTCCAAACCACGTGCAGTTCAGATAGCAGAGCCAGCAGGTTCTCCTGGATCTGAATTCTGCAAGTGTAAATGCAGGTGTGATAAATGCATGTGTTGTAGGTCTTCCAAGCGTTTGTGCTTGACAGAAAAAAACGACCGAGTTCCTTGCAAGAAGCACCTGAAACTAATGTTAAAATCATGAGTGGCCTCAGGGCCACCACGCGGTGGGGCAGTGCTGCCCTGCAGGTGGACTGGTGCACTTACAAAGTGCTGTTCAGTGAGTGCTGGCACGTGAAGAAGTGACAGCAGAGAATTAGCCAAGAAGCAGCCGTGGCTCCATCTTCAGGTCTCAAACCTATTAGTTCCAGAACGTGCTTTGCTGATGAGGGAAGTCGGTGTTCTGTTGGAAGTGGCCAGCTAAGTCTTCTGCAGTGCCCACACTGAGTGATATGGCTGATTAGATGCTCAAACAGCATGCTGATATGAAGCAGTGGGCTCAGTATAGGTAATGCTTCCCATTTCCTTCTCTGTAAGTGCATAAGGTTATCAGCTAGAGCAAATTCTCTGCTTGATTTCCTTAAGTTCTTTACAGAGAGAGAGAGTGGAGAGGTGCTGGAATAGCTGCCCAGAGAGGCTGTGATGCCCCGTCCATCCCTGGAGGTGTTCAAGGCCAGGTTGGATGGGGCCCTGGGCTGCCATGAAATGTGGAGGTTGGTGGCCCTGCTCATGGTGGAGGGTTGGAGCTTCATGATCCTTGAGGTCCTTTCCAACCCAAGACATTCTGTGATTCTGTATGATTCCTTCTGCCAGGTTTTCAGCCTTCCTTCACAAGAAAATGTTCCAGTCTTTCTGCTTGGTAAATCTCAGCCTTACTAAACCTGGGGATTTTCCATCCTCCCCCTTTTCAGCCCTGTACTTCTCTGTGCACCCAGTGGTTTCCCAGATGATGCACAGAGCTTCCAGGGCTGTGGCTGGAGCAGCCTGCAACCGGCTTGTGTACAGCCCTGCAATGGCTCATGCAAGTAGCAACTTTCGCCCTGCTCTATTCTTCCCTTGTGCTTTAACACACACCTTGTGTAGCTGGCCAGGGCTAGGAAGGTGCTGAGAAAGCAGTGTTGTAATATCCAGGAGCCCAGGACTCTGGGAGGAATGAATCTAAGGCAGAAATCAGACTGTTGTTATCCTGTTCCCTCCTTTTTATGGCTCATCTTCGGGGAGGGCTGATCAGACAGCAGCAGTCACTGTAGCTCATTTCAACTACATTCTTCTCTTTTGCTATCAAGAGACAGTTGTCAGTTTTAATACTGATAACAGCCTAATAAGATTAATAAAGAACTGTCACATAAAAGACTTTGTTTTGTTCCTCTTAAAGACTCTACAGACAGAAGGGAAAGGGAATAAGGGATAGTAAACAATAAATTCACCCTTCAAATGCTTCCTTCTTCTGGACTGCCTTTCCGTACACCTTTAGAGGTGGTGATGAGTGCTCTGTGCTGGCTGGTGCTGGAGTGCTGTGCTGCCTGCAGCCAGGTTTGGCAGCCCCAAGGCTGTGCTTCAGCACTTGCCTGCTGCCCTGGCCCAGCAGCAGGAGCTGACTGAGGAGCATCCCGTGACACCTGTGCTGTGTGTCAAGATTTATTGCAGGCTGGTGCAATAAGTGGCAACCCTATGCTGCAGAATGGGTCCCAAGCTGGTGGACTAGACCTGAGAGATCCACTGTCAGTGTTACTGTCTGGTTATAAACCCTCCCTCTGCCTTCAGCTGGTTTAAACAGCATCGGTTGTGATTCAGCAAACAGTTCTGAAGTGTCTTTGTGATCACAAGTGATAGACTTAATTTTTCATTTTAAGTAGCAGCTGGGATTGTGCAGTGCCTGGATGTGGCATGTTGAGTCATGGATGGGCTGTGCAGTGGTAATGGTGCCCAGAAACCAGCGGGGATCCTGAGGCCAGGGCTAGCATGAGGGGAAACCAGCTTGAGCCTCAGAATGGCTTGGGTTGGAAGAGATCTTAAAGGTCATCTAGAGATAATGATGCTGGTACAGGTTGATATTTATTTTATGAATAGAAGTTGAAAACAAGCAAGAAAACTGTTGCTTTGAAAAGAACTGGTAATGGTATACAGCCCTCTGTAGGTGATGATTAAGGCTTCTGTGTTACTAGCTTCACTGGCTCTCCGTTGAAAGTATTTAATCAACCTCAGTTTAATTGGTATTTATTTTCATACAGCCTTCATAATATGTGTGTGCATTGAGAGCCTTCCAAATATTTACTACCTTAAGCATACACGGGAAGTATTGTAAATCCCTTAGGATGCTCCTCAGCACTTTGACAGCTGAGTTTTGGAATCCTTTTCCTAAACTACCACAGGTCATTTGGGTAGTGTTGAAATGGAACTGCTGGTGAAAGGAAAGCTTTGATATAAGTTGGGCGTTGCGTGGTCGTGTGTTTGGTGTCTGCTTCTATGGGAAGAGGCAGATCAGCACTTGGAAGTGGAACTCCATTTGTGTCAGAAAGGTTTCCTTTAAAGAAAGTTAATTCTTCATCAAGACACCCCGAAAGTTCCTTTAACTTTGTAGAAGGTCTTTGTAAAACCTGTTTGATTTTCTTCCTTTTCTTTCTTTCATTTGGGTCTTTTGGGAGACACTCGTGGTTTTTTTGGAGGGGGGAAAAATGTTTTCCTGTAGGCAGAACTGAAGAAGCAGACTGAAAGAATGTAATAACAATCAGGATTTGCTGTGAAGCTGACAAGCATGGATCTGCCATGTGAAAATGGATCTTCTGGATGCAACTAGAAAGTTTACTTAAATGATGTGCTGTGATAAAGGAAAGGTACAATAGAAACTTCCATATTTGTGCCTGTAGAGCCTTTTCTACACAGATGGCAACATCTGGGATCTCATGTTTGCAGGCAGAGTTTGGAGATCAGACATGTTCACTGCATTTCTGCACTGCACTCCCTTTGGTATGTTATCTGAGAACCCTCACTGCTCGTTCAGCTGCTTCTCCAGTAGCTGCACACCAAGATGTGCTGCCCACCTCGTGTGTCTTTCCCTACTGCTGCTGTAGAGCACTGGGAATGAAGGTTGGAAAAGAGCATCAATGTGGGTTTTGTTGTTCTGGCAGACAGCTGCTGTGCTGCTGCTCAGGATGTGCCTTGGCAAAAACAGATTTGGAGAAAAAGCCACTGGTCATAATTTTGTCCTGCTCAAGATTATCCAGATGAGAGTTTTTTTACTCCTATTTGCAAGGCGTTTGCTTCTTGAAACTCGAGTAAACAGTCAATAAGGGTGTTTCTAAAAAACCCTTTCCAGAAGTTTTTGGAAATTCTCCCAGTGAAATGGGATTGGTTTCTGCAAAGAGCTGCTTTCCTGCCCCTGCCAATGGCTGAAGAAGTGCCCAGCTCCTGAGAAGAACCATCCTGAAGCAGCCTATGGGGCAGGCTGAGCCGGGGGATCCTCCTGCTGGGATGGGTGGTGTTCAGTGGGCTCAGTGAAAGGTGTGGTGACCCCAGGCAGTGATGCGCTCCAGTATTAACAATTACAGGGGTATCCTCATGTCGAGGAATTATTTAGTAGGAGAGAGCAAGTGGAAGCCTCATCAAAGGCAGGGAAATCACCCAAACTCCTCTTTCAACTGGCTGATGAAACTTTAATAACGGAGCTGATGAAACTTTAATAAGGATGGCCTGCTAGCTCCAGGAGTTCTACTCAGTTTTGGCAATGCAGGATTCTGTTGCTTTGTTGCTTTGCTCAGCTCTATGGGAGACGTGTGTTCTCCAAAAGAAGAATCAGTGGAGAAGTGAACAACCTTTCTGCTCATGTACCCTACAGGAGGCTGGCAGGAAAGTAATTCTCCTTGCAATGTTTGTTTTCCAAGTGTTGCAGAAAGAGTTCAATTGGTTGCTCCCACTGAAGGTGGCTGGGTTGCAGGCAGTGATCTCGTGCAGTTGGAGCACGGAACCCAACCAACACCTGTGGTTGTTCTCAAGTGAATGAATGCAAAAATCACCAAAACAGTCCAAGTAATCAGAACATGAGGTCTTTGGAGATTTCCATTGCGACTTTGGGAGAGTAACCTAGTTTTCATCTATCCACGGTGGAACGAATAAGATGTTGATATCGTTTGTTGGTGTTTCTTTGCCTGCATGCCTGATGTATTAGTGCTCATACAAGTATTGAAATGGATTCCTCTTGGAGGTGATATCCAGTAGTAATAATGGAGCTTTTTTATGCTGCTTACTGGAAATATTTGACTTCTGTTTTGCTAAGACGGAGGGCTTATTTTGTTGGCAAATAATGGTTTATTATAAGATTGAGAAGCAGAGCTGCTGAAATTGAGGAGAATAGTCTCAAGAGCCCCAATTAGCTGTAAGTGGAACAATTTCCTTTCCTAAAGCACGGAACGTCTTTCCTCTACCCCAGAGCTGAGAGCAGGAATGTTTGGCAGCAAGAGCATCCAGGTGTCTGAAGGCCCACACAGGGCACCTGGCCATGGAGATGCGTGGGGCTGGGTTGTGTCCCCTGTCCAGAGTGGGGCAGTGGTGGGGCTTCTCTAGGGGACAGTCATTGCTGCTGAGCTGGCAGTGAGGCCCCTTGGTGCCTTCTGAGCCCCCCAGGGCCAGGCACTGGCTCGGCAGTGGTGCAGAGGTGCGGGAAACCCAACAGATTGAGGAAATGTCTGCTGTGATCAAGCAGGGATTTGTGCTCGGCTACAGTTGGCTCTCAGTGCCTGAAGGGTTTCCACATGAGCTGAAAACATTTGCTAAATAACATAATAAGCTAATGATTGCTTAATTTTTGAATGCATAGCTCAGTGTAGAGGGAGTAACAGCTGGTGTTTGTCAAATGAGGTTTTTCCTTAAGACTTTCTACTGCTCATTTTCTTGTTTATTTAAGATATTTAGCCAAGATTGAGCTCCAAAGGTCTTCCCCTTATGCTTCTCAGACATCAAGGTAAATGTTATGTAGTCAGAAGTGAGTTTGAGCCTGCGTTTTGTGGGCAGCTGCTGAGTTCCTGCTCAAGGCAGTCTTATAGTGCAGGACAAAGGGGGAAGGATTTAAACTGAGAGAGGGGAGATTTAGGTTGGCTGTTCAGAGGAAATTCTTCACTCAGAGGGCACTGAAGCCCTTTCCAACCTGAGCCATTCTACGATCATATGAAGTTTCTGCATGGTGTGTGCTCAAGGTGAAGGCACCTGCATATGAAGGTTGTACAGCTTAGCTGTTTGCATGCACAGAGCAGGGCAGCAGTCCAGCTGGTAACATTGATGTCTGGTTAATGTAATGGGCAACACAAACATTCAGATCTAAAATCAGAGAGCTTTTATTTAGCAAAAGTCAGATATGGGTGTTTGTGCATCGTTATGAACCATGACAGATGAAGTGAACACAGATCAATACGTTCAACTGCTTGGCTTCTTCTATTATTGAGGTTTTTATCATTTAAATTTAACAACTCTGCGCAGCTTATACATCACTCAATATTGCCTTGTGTTGTCCCTTCAGGTTGCAAGGCTGTGTTCTCACGCCTAGGGTTTAAAGCTCAGAGCTCTGGAAGAATAACAGCAAGAAGGGCTGGGGCCATGGTGCCAGCACTATAGCCTTGCCAAAGGCACTGCATGAAACACAGCTTCCTTTTTATAGAGTCTTAAGTTTGGAAAATACCCTCAAGGTCATTAAATCCAACCACCAGTGGTGCTGCTACGAGTGCTTCCTAAAGAAATTAGCATGGCTTTGTGAGACATTGGAAACATTATCAAAGTGCAACATCTTATTAGAAGCAGATGTTCATTAAGGTCCCTTCCAACCTCAGCAGTCTGCAGTCCTATCTCATGATGTTGGAGGCAAGGTTAAGAATGTTCTGTGTGTTTGTGCTGCCTTTAATTCAGAATGCTGGAAGCATGCTTACATCCATCCCAATGAAATTATTGCATCTCTTTCTGCAGGTGGCTGCCGGCGTGGTCCCAGCCCAGTGGGCAGCCCTCCAAGCCTGGCGCTGCTGGCAGTGGAGGCTGAAGCCCCCCCAGGACCACCCCCATCCAGCATCCCACAGTGCCGCCTGCTCACCCTCTCACCCCTCAGGATCCCAGTGCTGGGCTCCCCTTTCCCAGGTAAGGTTGTTTGGGTCGGTGTGGAGAAGCAGCACCGTGTGCTCTGCAGCACAGACAGCCTCTGTGCGTTCTGCTGCTGTGCTTTGGTAGCTGCAAGCACACAGCTGCTGTGTGAGCACACACACCTGGGCTTAAATTGTTTTCTCTGGTACTGCTTAAAGGTGTTCTCTGATAGCATGTGTTAAAATTTTGTGCTCGTTAGTAATCTTTTAGTATACTGGGACAGTTGTGGGCAGTATGTGAACTGAGCTGCATCCTCTGTCACCTTTGGGAAGGAAATGTGGTCCTAATGGCGCTGGGACTGTGTGCCAATGGGCTGGCTGCAATGTTGGCAGTTGAAAGATGTCTGTTTGACATAAAGGGACAGAATGGCAGATCAGCCTGAGTTGAAAGGAACCCCAGGTGTCACCGAGTCCAGCCCGTGTCCCACATAGCAGCAATGAACCTCAGACCCCATGGCTGAGAGCGGTGTCCCAGTGCTTGCTGAGCTCCAGCAGCTTGGAGCTGTGCCCACTGCCTCTGTAGCACAGCCCTCTCCTAACCCAACCAACCTTCCCCTGCCACAGCTCTGTGCTCAGATCCTGTCACTGTCACCGGCGAGCAGAGCTCAGTGGTAACGTTTGGGACAGAAGCAGATTGCTTCCTTACAAAACCTGCTAGAGGAACGTAGCCTTGGGTTCTGCACGCTTCCTTACAGGTTTGGGTGTGGATGATGTGCCTGTGGTTGCTCACTGCAAAACCTGCTGTTTCCTCTGCATGGCACTGCATGTGGTACCTGGGGGGCTCTGCAGCATCACCCTGCTGTGTGAGTCTCCTCTTCTAGGTCTTCGTGGTCATTTTTGGAGCTATTTGTGCTTTGGATGCTTAAGGCTATATTTTTGAAACACGGTGTTCCAATTGAGTTTAAAAATGTATTTTTGGCACCTTTTCCATCTTTTTGGTACTTGAAGTGTAACGCAGCACAACGCAGCGAGATTGAAATTGGCAGGAAGTGTGCAGTTATGATATTGGGTGTTCAGATGAAATCTTCACATGAGAAATGGATCTCTGTAATTATCGTTCCTGTTGAGCAGCCATCATAATGGTGCAGATAAAAACAGCTACCGGGGAAGGGCTACAGGGTGTGAAGAGCTCATGTCCCCGCAGGGATACGGTCTCCCAGCTGTTACAAAGGACCATCCTGCCAGCAGAGCACAGAGCTCTGTAGGTGCTGCCATGGGGAGCGGAGCTGAGGGCTTCCCATGGGATGTTTTCTGACCCACAGTGATCACTTCACCCCTCTGAAAATGAGCATCTTACAGGAGAATTGGAGGGTAAGAGAGTCGTTCTTTATCCGTGCTGAAATACAGATTTAGATGCTAGATGTATTCTTCCTTGAATTGAGATGCTCGGGCATTCCTGGGAGAAGCAGTTGCAGGACTTCTGATTTACAGCTGCAGCACTGAGCCCTGCATGAATTGTATTAGGCACGATAGAATATTATAATATCAAGGAGCTATAGAGTTAAGATAAGTGGCTTGGTTCTGCTGTGATAAACATGTCAGGCCATGATAATTGTTGCTTTCCTTTCGAATGACTGTGTGATAGGCTATCAACTACCATGCTGTGAGTGCCCAAGCAATCAGCCCATTATCAATCATTCACAGTACAGCACACGCTTCTGGGTGTGTTCTCCTACGGAATATATAGCAGCTTTTTAGGAAAGAAAGCTTGGAAATGCCCGGCACATATAAAATAAACTCAAGATTCAGCTAACCATTTTTCTCTATTAATCATCCTCTCTGGAGGGCTGGCTATTTCCTTTGCAAAGGCTTACATAAAACATTTTTATGAAACTCCTTTTTATTGTGCTCACGGTGAAGAGGACTCTGAGGTGTTCACTTTAAATTATCTTTGTCAACACGAGCTTGATGGAAAGCTTCCTGAGCTGCGGCGGAGCACTGAGGATGGCGGCGAGACCTGGGAACTGGGAGAAAAGGAAAGTAATGAATGGGAGTTTTCATGAGCTCTAACGAACGAATCAGAATTGGGATAGGTGTGAGTAAAAAGAAAGATGTGTGGGGTGAGTCCTTAGCACAGAGTGGAGCGGGGAGGCTTGCTGTGCAAGCTGCTGGGAGATGCGCAGCAGAGCGTGATGGAGTTGGTGTTACTTGGAGGGAAGGAATGGTTGGTGGTCAGGTTGGTATCACAGCCTGCTCCAGAGAGCAGCCAGGTGCTGGCACAGCTGCCCAGGGGTGGGCAGTCCCCATCCACAGAGGCATTCAGAGCTGCAGGGATGCAGCACCGAGGGATGTGGGCTGTGGGCACGGTGGGGGTCTCAGAGGGCTTTTCCAGCCTGAGTGGTTCTGTGGTTCTGTGACTCTAACAACATTATCTCACATAAACTTTCAACAAGGAGAACATGGGAAGCTCATTAATTACTGGGTTAGTCTATCAATCATACATGAAGCAAGAGGAATGCAGCCGCCCCAGGTCTGCAGATAATGCTCTCTCACAGATCTGTTTTTCTTCGAGATCCATGAGTCGTCTTTAATAACGTCAGCGTGACGATGATGCTTTTAGCTGAAGGGGAGGCAGGGTTTAAAGCACGCTGTATGCCTGGCATTTTCTGTACATTAAATTCTGCTTTCTTGAGGCTTCCCCAGTCATTAACTTATACAACAATAGTGAAGCAGAGTGCTGAGCTGCTTTTGGCCACTGACCATTCTTCTCCAAGTTATACCAACTCCACCACCACTGCTGTGTGCCTCTCAGCAGCTGCAGTGTACAGGGCAGCCTCCCCACGTTCTCCTTCCTGCCTCAAACCACACCAGACAAGTCCTGTGGTACAGCTCTGAAGTGTATTTCAGAGGTGTTGGATGCATTGCTCTGTTTGCTGTCTGCCACAGTGCAGGCTTCTGTCCTAAAAGCAGTACCAAAGGAAAGGGGTGACTTTGCCAGCTTCTAATGATGGATGTCCTGAATATCTTCTGGAAGCAGTTAAAGCTGTAATTGTTAGGGACTTCTGCTGTGACAGAACGACTGCTTGGCACCACTTTACTTCAAGTGGTGAAAGGGAATTCCAGCCAAAGCCAGTGGTGGCCAATGTCCCATTCTGGGTTTGGGAGCACAGATAAAAAGTGCCAGATGCTCACTGCCAGAAAACTCCTAATCCCTGGGTAAAGAGCTACCTGGGAGCAGATAAAGCCAGCAGGGTGAAGCCAACAAGGTGGTGCGTTTGGCATCCTGGAGAGCTCTGGGCTTCAGTTCTTTTGTTCAGTGGCATTTTTGTTTCTCCTTGCTTGGAGAACCTGGTAGCGTTGAGTAAATTGTCTGCACTCTGCACGTGTGGAGCTGCTTTGCAGAGCTCTGGTCGTCGTCATGGTGAAAAACCTGAGCAGAGTGTTTCTGTGGTTTCTGCTGCACGTTGGGGCAGGTGGTTTAACATCAGTGAGCAAACATGGAGAACAGTCCAGAAATGCTACCAGAGCTCAGCTTTAGGTTAGTTCTTCCTTTCTTCCTCTTCCCCTTTTCTATCTCTTGGTGGTTCTGCTTGTACGTTCTGTTTAAATATTTAATGCCATTCTTGCTGTTAACGTGGGTTTTGTGCCAGCGTTAACATAAAGACCAAATAAAAGCTTGTGGAAAGCAGCTATGCAGCGATCTGTGCTGCATCCTTGTGCTCATTTGCTCTGCTGGTAAGAAGAGAACTTAATTTTCCAGTGCTATCAAGCCAAGGCTTTGAAGAAGACTCTCTCTTAGGAAAAAAAAAGGCAATAAAATCCTAGCATGTAGAGTTATTTGGTGCTTCAGGTATGGGATGGCTGGTAATCTCAAATGTCTTTTTTATGGCTACTGTATTAGGGGCGAGGGGATTTTTTTTTTCACATCCCATTTCTTAATTATTCAAATGGAAAAGGTAAGGTATGAGCGTGCAGTTATGGACTCTGTAAATTAGCAGCCAGTACAAATATTAAAAAAGACACCATCTGCCATATAAGCCATTTGCCACCTGTTCTCTTCCTTTCAGAATTATTTAATGGTTTACATTTAATGGTTCAGCCTGCCATGGAACAGCTGGGAAGTGACTAAGTATTTTTCCTATCAGTAACTTAGCGGCCAAGCAACACTGTGTGTTCAAAACACCTCTCAGTGCCAGAGCTTTCCACATGCTCCTTCATGTGTCTGTCAGCTTGCTTCATTAGTGAATTCTGCTGATACAAAACACATTTTCATAACAACAATTACTCAGTTATTTTGACAGTATTTTTGGGGGGAAACAAAGGGTTTTTCTTCTGCAGTAGAGGAGCGAAGGCTGCTGGCTGTGCTGGAGTGCTGCCCTCCCCACTGCTTTGTCTGGGGGAACACTGGGGGGATGGGGAAATTTGTTCCTAACAAATAATTGAATGGAGGGCTGAGGCCTGTCCTGTTCTGTGCCTGGGCTTCTGGGGCTGTGATGGTGGTGCACTGGGTGGCAACTTGCCTCGTGTGTCTTTTTAGCATTGTAAGTGTCCAACTCAATGGTTTGATGCTTTTGTTGTCCTCTTTTTTACATTAAAAAAAAAAAAAAAATGTTGTGTATATACATTAACTATAGCATATGTTTTATATGAGGTCTGTGCAATTCCTCCTCGCTCAGTGCGGCCCAGGTGAGCCAAAATGTTGCACACCTGTGGTCTAACTGATACAGCCCGGGAGTTCATAGTCCTATGTGAACAAGTAGTAATGTTTTCAGATCACCAGAGGAGCAGTTCCAGGTATTCCAAGCAGAAGTGTGGCACTGACGTACTGGGAAGCTTCCCCCCTCCCTCCTGGTCTCTTGTGTGCCTAGCAGTAACAGCCACTCATCTTGGCGCACGGAGCATTTCTAACGAGCTCGTTGTAAATGATCTGCCCAGCTTTAATGCTGTGTAACGAAGCAAGCAAATGGATGTTTATAGTTATTAAAGTGATAACTTCCTGCTTGAGCTAATATCCAGCATAAAATTACTTTTCAGCTTCGTATCTGTGTTGACGCGTGCGAGGGAAGCCGTGCACGCGCAGCGGTTTTTGAGCTGACCCCTTCCCATGAGTGCCAGTTGCCTCCTGCTGGTTGGTACATCTCTGCAGAGCGTGTATGGAGTGCCCAGCTGCCAGGCAGGGCTGTGTGGTCAGCCCTGGGGTGGGCCCTGGCCTTTGGCTGATCGTTCTGCTGGGGGAGGAGGGGACGCTGCTTCAGTGCCTGGAAAGAGATATCAAGGTACTGACAATAGCAAGAGCATAATTAAATGGCCCATGTAGCCACAAAGGCAAACAACCCGAATCCTTCCATTCGTGCCCGACTGTTTGCTTGGTAAATGTCATAAAAGTCAGATTTATTTACTATATGTTTAACCACTTATTAAATCAAGCAGCAGTTTTTTGTTTTATTTTTCCTTCAGACGATGCCAGGATGCTGCTGTAGAGAGCTTGAATCGTGTTTCAGAGGCTAGGAACGCATCTGCCACTGCCAAGATACCTGCAGAGCACTTGCCCCTGGATTGGCAGGCTGGGGATGGTGCAGGCATCGGCTCAGCTCTGGGCACTGGGCTGTGCTGCCCACACCTTGCAGTGCACATAAGTCAGTGCTGTTCCTTTTCAGCTGGGAGGCATTGTTTTCCCTCTGGAAGAGTTTTCAGCTCTCATTTCCTGCTTTTTTTCTATTGCAGGCTGAAATGTAGCTGAGATTCTGTTTATTAAAGCAGTCCCCTAGCTAATTTTGATTCAGTGCAAGGGTGGCAGAAGTCTGAGGAGGAAAAGCCAAATGGCAGCAAGGACAAAATAGTCCTGGCAGGATGAGTGATGGCCCAGGGCTGGGTGGCCCTCAATGGAACTTTGTGCTTCTCTGTGTGCTTCTAGCACTTAATAAAGCTACAGCGTGTGATGGTGCTGCCATGCAAAATGATTCAAAGTAGGACAGTGTAAAGGCATCTGTTGTGAACTGCTGCTTTGGTACTGCTGGGGCTACAGGTCCTGTTCCTGCAGGGCAGTGGGGACCTTCAGAGGACCTTTCCTTCTCAAATGAGTCTGCAGTGCTCAGAACAGGGGGAAGGAGCACCTGTTGCCGAAGTCCATGTGAATGTTGGGAAGATGCAGCAGGAGGGACGTTGCTTTGCATTTGATGTCATCAGTGGCCTGGGCAGTTTGTCTGATGTAACAGTGAAGTCACTGGGTGAACGGCAGTCCCATAAAGCATATTTCAGTTTAATTCAAGACTGCTATTATATTTAACATCAGCAGTTAAATTGGTACTGCTATACCAGTGGGGAAGTTCATCCAAAAGAAAACAAAGTGCAGACAGGAGTTTGGGGCCATAGCAGCAGCATGCAGCAATGGAGCGCAGAGAAGCAGCAAACAGGAAGCTGGATTTTGGTTATTGGGCTTTTCTTTTATCCAAGGCATCATCTCTGATGACAGCCTGATAGACAGTGGGAAACAAATGGCTTTGGTAACTAAAGTCAGGTGTTGGTGAGTGTTGGCTGGCTGGCTGGATGTATTCCTCGATCTGTCCCTGCTATCTAAAGTGTAAATAGATTTAATAAGGTAAAATGAATCTTAGCTCGTTGGCCAGCATATAAATCAGGAAAATTAATTAAATTCCACAATTTAAAATGTGCCGTGGATGCTTCCCTAGGGTAGCTAAATAGAATTTCATTGATTCCATTGCAAATTTTGCTCTGTTTACTGCATTCAGAGTGAGCTGGGAGCGTTCCTACAAACAAGGAGGGGGTTCTGGCTGCCCCCTGGGACAGCTGCTGCTGGCACACACTGAGCCCCACTGACACCAGCACACACAGTGTGGGCGAGGGCTGCTGGGATGCTGAAGAGCTGAGGGAACACATGGGGGGGAAAGATGGAACCACATTTCTGTGTTACTGACTTTGGAATTCCAAAGGTAATTTGTAACTCGAATCCTCCCAGAAATAAATAAGGGTTGGAAGATTTTTCTCTGAAATACAAAGGATTGGGTCATGCAGAAATAATTGCTCTGATATGACAGAGACAAAGTTGAAGTTCCAAAGGTTTGTTGCTGCGTAATTTATTGTATTCTTCCAGAATTACATCCTATTAAACTAAAAGATTGAGGTTTTTATGCTGGAATTGGTTTTCATAAGGAGAAATATTTCATATGGAAATAAATCAGGGAAGTTTTACAGAATGTGAATGTGTTAATGGAGCACTCAGAGTGGCTGAGCTGTGTCCCCTGCCCTGTGGCTCACACTGCTGTCCTTATTGCTCTGTGCTGGCCACGGGGATGGGGACCTTCAGCTGGGTGCCCTGCAGGCAAGCAGGGTGGTGTTTGGCACGGGATGCTGCTGGTTGCACTCTCACATCTTTATCCTCCAGTTTCTAGTTCCATAGAGTCATTCAGATAGGAAAAGATCTCTGAGATCAAGCCCAGCCATCCACCTGGCACTACAAGGCCACAGCTAAGCCATGTCCCTGAGTGCTGTGTCCACACTTCTCCTCTATTCTTGCAGGGATGGGAGCTGCACTGCTGCCCAGGGCAGCCCATTCCAGGGCCTGAGCACTCTTCTGTGAAGGAATTCATTCTGGCTTCCAAGCTAAACCTCCCCATGTGCAAATTGCTGTCTCACATCCAGGAATTGGACTCAATGATCCTTATGTGTCCCTTCCAACTCGGGATCGTGTATGGTTCTATGATCCTGTCCTTTCATGTAGCTCTAGCTCTTGTCTCACACATAACAGCATGTGGGAATAAAGGTGACTTTTCCTTAATCCTTGCAGCATTCAGCTGATTTGTGACACAGTGAGAGGATCAGTGAGGAATCATCAGATGGCACAGAGCCATCCCTGCAGTGCCTGGTTCAGAGACTCTTGGCTGGGAGGGTCCACATTTGTAAGGAGAAACAGAGGAACAGTCTGATCAACCCACACTGACTTGTCTTTCATCCTGAGAGTTGTGGAACCAGCGGTGCTGGAATGGCTGTGGTGCAGTTTGACACATCACAGGAACACACAGGAACCACTGCTGGAAAACCACAGCATCGCTTGTGCTGCTGTGATCTATTGGTTACACCTAATTTGTGCTCTGCTGCAGAGTGAGGAGCAGTGCCCTGATCATGCCCTTTGTGGGGGGGAATTAAGGGGAAGTAATCTCTAAAAAGTCTACAGCAGGGAGCTCAGGTGTGTCTGTTACTGATTCTAACATATCAGCATTATTGATTGAGTTATTCTATACGTCAGTAATTAATTAAAATGTTGACCACGTGCTGTTTAGGTCTGGCTTTGTAAGGAACAATGGCAGAACTAATGGATGCTTACTGTGCTGCCTGACATGGGGTGGAGGCACCAGGAGAATTGTGACAGCTGGGGACATGGGGACACAGGCATCAAGTGCTGTCCCTGTGTGCTGGGGCAGTTGACTCATGCTGGCTTCTGCTGGTTGTTCTGATTGAGTACAGAAGAGGAAAAAGTCTTTGAACATAAAGGGACAATAGGTGAGCAGAAAAGCCCTGTTTCACTTCACACACAGCTTATTTTCATGGTAAATCTAGGGGATGATATAGCCCAGTGGGCTTTGTGAATGGCTCCAAACAAGCATCCTGGCTTCATTCCTCTTTAACAAGTGAGCAGTTTGACATTTGTGTGATGTTGCACAAATACTGCATCCTCACCTTGATTTGCTCTGGCAGGTGCATGCTGTTTACTGTGGGCTAAGAGAATTTTGCAGGGTGGATGGCAGTGGAATGTTTTTTGGCATTAGCACGTTGTTTGCTTTCCAGAGGGATTCATTCTTTGGGTTGCTTAGTTTCAGGAGGCTGGAATCGCTTTGAAAAGGATAAAGCTGTCTGTGCTGCTGTTGTAGGACAGACACTCAGCACCACATGCATTCCCTCTGTGAACACGCAGTGCTGAACACAAGGTAAGATGAGATGCTCAGGCAAGGCCACCACTGCCAGTGGTGCTGGTTGTGAAGGGAGGAACATCAGCATGGTTTAGCATGGACAGGTAGGTGAGTCGGTGCCTGGCTTGACCACGAATCTCCTACTCCCACTGCTGCATGGCTGTGATTACTGAAACAGGTTCAGTGAGTTAATTAATGAAAGTAGGACTAGGGAATCTAATTTCATACTTGATGTATATAGCTGTTTAGAAGCCCTCTTGAAATGCTGTTCAAAAGCTCTGTTGCTAAACATACTGAGATTTGTCCCTGAGCTGGAATTTTAGGGGTGTCTTTGGTGGTGCCCATCCGTGCCCATGGAGCGCTGGAGCTGGCAGAGGAGTGGAGTGGGGTTTGGGAGCTCCATCCTTGTGACTGTGAGTGGGAAGTCGATCCCTAACAGCTCAGAAGTTGGATATCTATCTTCTGTATTCTATTGTTTGTCTTGAGAATAGAGTACAGAAAACTCTGGGCAAGGTTGGTATTTTCCAGCTGCCTGAAATAGGGCTCCAATGCTGAGCTGAATATCTGCAGCATCATGATGGCCCAGGGTCTGTCAGGCTGGGCAGAAGCACAGCAGCTCCAGTAGAGGCTTGGGGATCTGTGTTGCTTCCTTTTCTAAACGTGGGGTTGAAGCTCTTGAAGATTTTATTATTAAATAAGTCACTTTTAATGCCATTATCAAAGAATGCCAGCATTGCAGAACTTGAAAGGGACCTCTGGAGATGCCCCTGTTAAAGCAGGTTCCCTACAGTAAGTTGCATGACAGTGTCCAGGTGGGTTATGAATTGCTCCAGAGAAGGAGAATCCACCCCCTTTGTGGGCAGCCTGTGCCAGTGCTCTGTTATGCTGATGGTACAGAAGCTCTTCCTCGTTTCAAAAGTCAAAGCTCATCCAGAGCTGGGAGGTGTCTGTGCCCAGCCCTGCAGATGCCGGGTGCCGAGGTTCCAGGTGGGCTCAGCCATCGTCTGGAGATGGGTGCTGGCAGCGGGGCAGAACTGCCCCCCCAAGGCAAGGAGGGTGGGAACAAAAAGCCCTCTGCAATAATTCCTAGGAGAACTCTTAAATCAGGAAACCTCTGTGATCCCGAATGTGGCAGCAAGACTTTGAAAAGCAATTAGCGTTTTAACAGCCTGCAATTAACAGCTTCTGAATGATGAATATGGGTGGGCAGCAGCAGAGCTCCTGCAGAAACACTGGGCTCTGCAGCCAATTCCTGAGCCCTCCTGCAGACCTGTCCTTGGGTTTCTGGTTGTTTTTTAACCTAGATGCTGTTTACAAGCATGGACAATACAGCACACCTTATATGTGGGGGTATATATGTATATATATAGAAGACTGAACAGGGGCAATTTAGCTGTAAACATTTAAGTTTTACGACTCCTTTTGACTTCTCTTTGAATTCACTTTGATTTGATTTCTTTCTCTCTCCATCCGCTGGAAATTAAAAACAACAAAAGTAGATTGCTCGAAGGAGGCAAAACAGCCAAAAGGATAGAAGGGGTCTTTCCCTATCGCTGTTCATTGGCTGAAGATGTGAGCTGACATTTCATGCTTTTGCTGCAGATTTACTGAAGTGTTTGCTGAGCTTCTGTCTGTCCGTAGAATTATAGGATCTTTAAGGCTGGAAAAGACCTCTAAGATCATCAGGTTTGACTGTCAGCCCATCCCCAGCATGGCTCTGGGGCAGGAGCTCTGCCTGCAGTGGGAGCTGGGGCACAGCCAGGGTGCCTTCCTAGTAGGGAAACGTAAGTTTGGAGTTTGGGTAAAGGAGAATGGAAAATTTAGAGAAAGGCCTTTGGACTTGCTGTGTGGTGGGTTGGGTATAACCAGAGAGAGCACGGTGCCCAAGTCCCTGTCCATGGAGGAGTTCAGAACCACAGGGATGTGGCACTGAGGGATGTGAGCAGTGGGCATGGCGGGGTCGCAGAGAGCTTTTCCAGCCTTAATAACTCTGTGATTCCTGCGTCCTCCTTCGGTGTTGTTTTCATAGGGTTTGTACTGAGAGATTTTTTTCTGAAGGAGAAGTCGTGGCAGCATGTTATGGGCTGCAGTGTTGTCATCCTGTAAGGCTCAGGCTGGTGGGAATCCCAGCTGGAAGACAGCAGCTGAAGGTCTCGTCCCAAAAGTAAAACGGCTGATTTTCCTCTCCTTTTCCCCAAATTGGTATCTTACATGTGTGACATACATTTGATACCAAAACAGATCCTTTTGAAGGAAACAGTTTTTGGGATAGCCTTTAGTAGAAGAGAAGTAATGTAAAACAATGCCAGTCTAATGCAAATTGTAATCTAACGCTTGCAGCCATGCTGTCTTGATGATTTGTATTTTGTAAATATCTGCTTGCATGAAACAAGATGAAATCGTATTTTCTCTTCTTCCCTAGAAATCAATTGTCCTCTTCAAATCACAGAGAATGAAAATTATACATTATAGAGTAGCTCTGTAATCTGCAGTCGTGCAGTGCAGCCTGAGCTTGTTCTGTGGGTATGAGGACAGCTGCTGTGTTTCAGAAGAAAAGATGAGTGTGGGTTGGTTTGGATGGCCATGGTACGGCCCCAAGCCTGCAGCACAGCCGTAGCTCCTCAGCTCTGCGAAGTCGTGCCTTCGCTTTTTTGGAAGCTCTTGAGATAATTTAAACCCCAAGTTTAAAGCAAGACAGTAATGAAGATGCAGGAGGAGAGCGTTATGTGATTTTGACTGGGCTCTGTGGAAGTAATTGCCGCGTTATCAGCATTTGGCTCTGCTCCAAAATACATCACACTTAATTATCTGAAACTGATAGTGACACGCAGCTCGCCAGCGTTCTGACATGATAATTTATTTTTGATTTTATCTTTAAGAGAACAAGCGATGATTGCCCCAAAAATGAAAATCATGAAGGCACTTTTCTTTACTTTTAATTTCTTAAGTTTCTCTTAGCACTTCATTTTTCTGTTTTGTGCATCACTCTTTTATGAAAACAAAGTGCTGCTGAGATTCGATTTAAGGCAGTGTTTCTCTGACAACGAAAACACAACTGGAAGTATAAAGGATCTCTGAGGATTTTCCTCCAAGCAACCACAGCAGCAGCACAGTTTTGGCAGCCCCTTGAGTCACTGTAAGCATTCAGCCCTGAATGGCACAGCTCGCCCTGCTGCATCTCAGTGGTGCCTAGGGCACATAGCAGCCCTGCTGGCCTGAATCTGGGCATGCTTTCTGCTGGCAGACCCTGTGGCAGCTTGGGTTGGCATAGCATTTTGGGGTGTTCTTTGTGAGTGTAGCAGAGATACAAAGACGTGGCTTGAAGCACTGATGGAGCACCTGGCGGGAAGGCAGGGCCAGCCCAGGGGAGCTCAGGTACATGCAGTGCAGCTGAGTGACTGATGGATGGAACCAGGATTCACCCCTTCCAGACCTCATTTAAGGGCTGGCAGTGGAGGTGAGGGTATTCTACTGGCGATCCCTGCCTACCTGAGGCCTTCAGATCGCTTATTTTATCTCAGTTACAACTTAATCTTTAGGAGAAAAAAAAAGAAAAAAAAATAGAAAAAAGAGAATCCTGACTTGTGATTCACATCTTAGGATTCCCCAAGTGCTTCCATAGCATCTGTGAATAATTCTGATGCTCAGACACAAAGAAGTGTTCATTCTTCTTCCAGCCCAGGGTGGCCAAGCAGCTCCCAGGCTGATGGGGGGAGGCAGGGATGCTGTGCTCCATTCCTCTGAATTCAGTGGTTCACCAGGAGCTGTCTTCCTACTACAGCTTGAGTGTGTATGTCATAGATGTGTTCTTGTGCCCTTTTTGCCTTCTGCCACGTGCAGTGTAAGGGAGATTGGAGTGGATATTAATGGTGGGAAACAAACAACTGGAATCACTCCTTCACATAAGTTTTCTCTTAGTCCTATGAGGTCGCATCTGGTTGCCTTTCCCACATTGTTTTGCATCACCAAATGGATCCAGGAAAGAAATTAATTATCTGGGTATGTTTTGCTGGACATTCACACAATTCATAGGAATGCTTCCCATGCAGTTCCACTTCATCAGAGGCATCCCAGAGCCTGTTGGAAGTCACTCTTGCATCCTGAAGCTGCTCCTCTTCCAGTAGCTATGGGCAAAGTGAGGTCTGTGCTGCAGAACTCCTGCAGGAACCCAGCCATGGGAGCCAGCTGCAGTGGCTGCCTGTGGAAGGAAGCGAGCTAATGGAGTGGGCTGAGATTCAGATAGCTCCCTGGGTAGTTCATGGAGAGCATCTTAACTGATCCTAATGACTGTAAATTACAGAATTCTGTGATTTTGGGATAAGCATTGAGTGCAATTAGAACTACTGAAGAATTACAACACTTACTTTGTTTACTTGTTTCCACATAGTAGTGCTTTCCACTGGAGCTACCACCGTACAAAGGTGGCTGCTCATCTTGGAAGCACGGCATGCTGGCCATTGTGGCTCCTCATCTGTCTGGGATCAAATCTGAAATCCAAAAAGCATCTATCCTTGCTTCTAGTACTTGTTTAAGTTGAAAACATGGAAGCTGGTTGAAATCCTTCTGGCTTTGGGTACCAGTATTTTCCATGATTGACAGAGGACTCTTCATGCTTCTGAAATTATGCCTGTTTTTCCAGCAGCCAGAGCCAACCTGTTCTGCTCTTGCTGGGAGCCAGATCTGGGAGTCAGGAGCTCCTTCAGGCAGCTGTTGCCATAGGTGGCTCTGGGGCAAGGAGCATCTCTTTTGTTCCTAATCCTTCTGAGGCACTTCTACAGGAAATTCTTTCTGCTACCACAGAAGATGCCCACACAAAGTGTTCTGTTGCTCATTCTTGTCTTTCAATAAATGTTTGTGTAGTGGTGAGTTCAATTTGAGGAGAGCAACTGCTGCTCAGTAGCTGGGAAGCCAGCACATTTCTGCAGGTGTTGCAAATGGGTTGATGGATCCCAGAAAAATGAACAATTCTCTGTATTACCAGGTACTGGTGTTCCCAAGGTCCCTGCTGCAAGCAGCCACAAAGCAACGTGGGTTCTGTATCACAGCAGGTTGGCTGGTGCAGACTTGGGTGCAGCGTGCCCATCCTAAGGTTGTGTGGATACAGAACTACAGCACACGTTTTTGGTTTGTAAATTAAGAGTCGTTTTGTAGTGAGGATCTCCATGCAGTCAGTGGGAGCTGTGCAGCTGTCAGTCTGCAGCACTTCTGGCTGTTTTTTTATGTGCAAGAGTTGCTTGTTGGTTTTGTTTTCCCTTAATTTGATGTTACACTCCGTGATGTGTCCTGTCTGGCAGGACAAGGGGAAATGGTTTTAAGAAGGAGGGAAGATTGAGGTTGGATATCAAGGAGAAGTTCTTTGCTATGAGAGCGGTGAGGTGCTGGAGCAGCTGCCCAGAGAGGCTGTGATGCCCTGTCCATCCCTGCAGGTGTTCAAGGCCAGGTTGGATGGGGCCCTGGGCAGCCTGGGCTGCTATGAAATGTGGAAATTTGTAGCCCTGCCTGTGCTGGGGGGGGGTTGGAGCTTCATGAGGTCCCATCCAACCCAAACCATTCTATCATTCTGTAATAATGAGTGCTTCCTGGTTTGCTGTGCACAGGTTAGAGTCTGCACCAGGAAATCTGGAGCCCCATTCTGACCCCTGGGACACAGAGGAAACCTGGGGTTCCTCCTCTGGTCCCATTGGGTTTCACTGCACTGAGTTCATCTGCTCTGTGATGTTACAAGACTTTGTGGTTGTTATCAATGACAAGTGAGGAATTGATGACAAGTTCAAGAGTATTTAAGGGTGATGTGCTTGCATCCCACAAGAATTGCTTTCTCTCTGTACTTACTGCAAGGAGAAATGGCAGCTAGGTCTGCTTCTATGAGCAAAGCTCTTCTGAGCATTTTAGATTCAACATTAGAACTGTGTATTTAATGTGTATGTCCTGCTTTGGGCAGTTCTAGGTTTGGGTAGCTGGTTTCTTTCATGCAGGAGAGGAATTATACTGACTGGTATCCAAAGGGCAAGAGCCCATGTGCCATCAGCACCGCAACGCGGGCCCTTGGAAGCTCTTAGGCAAAGCCTTCCCCATGCACAACCTGAGCACTGAATATTTAATGCTCTTTGTTAATACATTCTCTCATTACGTTTCAATTTGGATGTAAAAAAGAACCATTGCAGCTCATATTTGACTTAGAAATAAATATATTGTGGAGTACCTGCTGGGCTTGTTATTAACTCTGGGATTTTCAGTGTTGCATCGGTGACTTGAAAGTCAACAAAATTGTGCTGTTAATGGATTTTCTACTCTTCCGTGATGGGAACACTTTTGAAAATCACATTCTTGGGCTCAGTCTCACTGAAATATTTTGTCATCTCAAAAACGCCAAAGGTGATCCAGATGTTGTCTTCTGCTCCTGAACTATGAGGATAAAGGAAAAATTCCTTCTCAGAAGGAGATCAGGCTGCCCAGGTGGGGGAGTCCCTGTCCCTGGAGGGAACATCTGTGGGGATGTGGCACTGGGGGATGTGGGCAGGGGGCACGGCGGGTGGGCTGATGCTGGGGATCTCAGAGGGCTTTTCCAACCTTAATGATTCTATGATTCTTTTTTAAGTAGGAGCAAACGTTCACGATCTTGTCCTTTTTCCGAGGCTGTCTATGTGATTCCATTGCCTCCACTGACAATGAAAACTTTTCAGTAAGAACACCAACATTTTAGTATGGGTTTTAGCAGCAAGGGCATGGAGGTTTTCACTTCTCACGAGTTCCTGGTCCTGCAGTGCAGGAGGCACAGGGCTTATCCTGCACAGCGTGGCTGTGGGGTGCAGCCCTCAATGCCTGAGGAGGAGGAGGTTGAGGAGGATGAGGAAGGCTCTTGGCAGGGCAGCAGTGTGTGTGTCTGGCTGTTGGCTGGCAGGCACTGACTCTCTTAGCAGCTCAGACTGTAGCAAGGAAGAGCTGCAGTGGCAGCACTCTGGCTTCCACCATGGATTACTGGTTTTGTTTAGGGAATGAGCCAATGGATGGTTGTAATCAGTTGCATTTTTTCGTGCTCTGGAGGTACCAGGCTGGCTGCAAAGTGGCTGAGCAGTGGAACCCTGTTCTTTCTTTCTCAATCAGTTCTATTTGCTGCTGCTGAGTGGTGTGAAGGTTAGCTCCATCCTCTGAGCTCTGGAAGCAGGATGCTGCCTGCATGCCTGGGGATGCTCTGGCTGTGGTGCAGGGCCTGGGCAGCAACAGTCACTTTCCTCCCTTAGTTCTGCACAGGAGGCTCCTCCTGTCTCAGGCAGCTCCAGTCTGCTTTGAGTAATTGCTTTGCCTCTCTCTTATTGGCATGATTTATTGAGGACATGCCTGCTGTCATTTCATCCTAGTCAAAATAAATGCTCTTATCTTTGTTTTCTCTTAGCAGCAGAATGCAGTGAATACAGGCAGATGTTTCTAAATGAAGAAGAACACAAGGGATGATCCTTTCTTTGTGTTCTGGTGAGGAGACATCCCAGAGGAGCCCTGCCCGGGAGCATGCAGCTTCCCCAAGCAGCACCCTGTGACAAGCAGGGTACAGCTGGTGGGAGGATCCTGCTGCTCCCAGCTCTGAGGTACCCTGCTCCTGAAACAAGCATGCCCCAATAGTGGAGCTGAGTTTTAGGAACTCCTGTTGATGTCACCTGGCTTTGCCATCCCGTAGGCTGGGAAATGCACTGGGATGTGCGGGTGACTGCATGCTGCTTCCTGTGCCACCACCATGGTGCTTTGAGGCTGACTCCATTCGTGAAGCAGAGGTACAGCGCATGAATTCTGGTAACACCATTCCTGTGGGTGCTTCAAGGAGCACAGGTTTTGTAAAGTATCATTGCATTTAGGAAGTTTAACAGAAGAGGAACCTGTGAAGCTAGAGGAATGGCATTTGTGTAATTGAAAGTTGCTCCTCCTGTTTGCCTGGTGCTGCCCAACTTGATGTGTCCCCTGGTGCATATATGGGGACAGCATTCTCTGCTGCAGAACAAGCACAGCTGGGAATTTCCCATTCAGTTCTTGGGCTGTGCGAGCAGTGATGGACAATGACAGGTCAGGTGTGCTTGGTAACTGGGCTGTCCACTATGGCTGTCCCAGGGCCAGTACAGCTATAACCATTCCCAGTAGGACCAGCACAGCTATAAGCAGCCCCAGCCAGGCCAGCTTCCCATGTTGTGAGCTGACCAAGGAGCAGGAGATGCAGCTGACACCAAAGCTGCTGTGCCTGCAAGTAGTGGAAAGATTAACCACTTATCTGTCCACTGCAGGGATCCCATCAGCATCACTGCCTGCATTCTGCAGAAATTAGGGGAGGAAAGCAGTTTTTGTTTGGGGATGAGCCAATTTTCCTCCTTAGCCGCCACAGGGTGATGCCTCGTTCTGCTTGCTCTGTCTCTGCTGTTGTGTTTTGGATCTCCCAGTGAGAAACTTCCAGTGATTGTTTCTGTAAGATCTTCCTCCTTCATTCACAACTTTTTCTCTTCCTTCTCCACCCCTGTGCAGCTGTAGCTGCACTGGGGCCACTCTCTCTGGGTGCTCGGGTACCCAGGCTGCTCTCACCTGCCTTAGTCCTCCTCTGTCCTTGCAATGTCATCATGGTTACACTGAGATACAGGCTGCTTAGCTTTTTAAATGACAGTAAAGTGCATTTGCACTGAAATAATTTTTAAAATGGAGAGGTGTTTCCAAACACAAAACTTATGGGTGGGTGCTCCTTGGCTTTAAGGGTATCCAGAAATGTGCCAGGTTCTTTGTGGCTGGTATTTGGGTATTATTCCAGCCCAGGTTATGTGGAGTTCATATTGAAAGCTTATATTGCATTATGGCATTCAGTGAAATCCACCGAGTTTATTTGTATTCCAAATCCATCTATTGCAAAGACTGCTTTTTCGTGAGCACAAAGTACTAGAAAGCATAAATATTTATTTCTTAAAGTTTATGATTGCCTTAAATCATTCGAGCTTATTTAGCAGGCATAAGTTATAATTGAAGTAAGCCATTGAGCCTGATCTGCATGTGTTAAAAATATCTATACGTATGTGTATATGTATCTATGTATATACTTGAGTCAAATACGGGTGGAAGCTCTGAGCTAATTGCTTCCATCACATTGAAAGACGCACTGATCATTTTATTTTTCCTCCAGATGATCATAAATCACTGCAAAGAGACAGTTAAAGCTGCACAGAGCAGAGCCATGCTTCAACGTGCAGTGTGTGTTTGATGGATAAAAGCTGAGCTGATACGCAGTGCTGTATGTCCATCCATAGGGAGACAGCTCAGCACATCGTGACCTTATTCCAGGTTCATTTGTGGAATTGCAGACGGCCATAGGTTTGCATACATGAAGGGATGCTTCTGCTCATGGGCTCCTTAGGAGCGGCCAACTTCGAAGTGCTCCCATGGCCATTGTGCTACAGGGAGCACAGCGGGCGTCCCGCCGTCCTGCTTCTCTCCTGGAAGGGATTTATTTGTCCAACATTCTTACCTCTGTCTGGAGTCCCGCTGGCTCCTTGCCATCTGTCCCTCTGGCTGCAGCCGTGCCAACAGCTGGTGGAGCTGCCAGCCTGCTCCTGTCAGCCCAGCAACTGCTGCCTGCGGGGTGCGGGTGGCACATTGGCCATCCTGGCTCTGGCAGGGCTGTAAGAAGCCCATACAAACGTTCGGTGTCTGCTTACATCTGATTTTCATGCCTCAGGAGGAGGGCAACAGAATACAACATGGGGGTGGATGTGCTGCAGCGCTGCTCAGGGTGCACGTCCTCCTGGCTGTGTGTGGATGGAGACGTGCAGCACAAGCACTGTCTGCAGAATGCTCACTTTGAAGGGGAAACTCCCCTCTCCCAGAAGCTGAATCCTGCATCCCCAAAGGCCACATGGAATTACCTATTGTGCTCTCACTGAAGTGACAACCAAGAGTACAGTTTTGAGGAATAAAAAGTGTATCAAAGTATCCATTGCTATAATAGAACCAAATGTTATATTCAGGGAAGCAATCGGTGTTTTTCATGTTAGTAAAAACTGGGTTCAATCTGCTTTGACAGCTGGGACCTGGGAAACAAAGATCAGTGAAGAAATGGGCAGAGTACAAGAAGAAAAAGAATGGACGTTCCAGAAATGATCCCAAATCCTGCAGAATGCAGAAAAGTTTGGATGAGAACTCTTTGATGGTATCAGAGTCTGCAGTGAAATGGAAGGGCAGTACATTCTGCAGCCTGCATCACACCTGGGAAATACGGTGTTACTGTCAGATTGCCTTAAACTAGGGATGTGTCTCGTCTGTTGGTTGGACTTGATGATCTTCAAGGTCTTTTCCAACCTGAGCAATTCTATGATTCTGCCAACTCAGCCTTGAAATGGTGCTTGTGAGCAGGAGATGGAGACTGCTAATGGAGCACCTGAATTCGTGTCTGAGTTGAGATGGTGGGAAGTTGTCCTTTAATTCTGGAAAAATACGTGCTGCCTGAATGCACTGTTAATGGGAAATCAATGCTCCAGATTTGACCTCAAATCTGGCACTAGCCACAAATTCTCAAGGTTTAAGTAGTGCAGTTTAATTAGCATCAATTTAGCAGCAATCTGGGTTGCTAATTTATCATGAATAAGGCATTTGAGCAGTTCAGTGATTTTCTGTTTTGTGAATCATCTTTGAGAAGGCTGTGATTCACTGGGATCAAGCTGGTATTTGAAATTATTGGCAAAATATTTCCCATGGATGGGATGGGACACAGGTGGATTGTGGTGAGCAATAATGGGAAATGGATGTGTGCTATTTAGTCTTAATTAAGAAAACTGATCCTGCTGTGTGTGTCTTTTCTGAAGGCACTAAGATGTCCTTGTACATCTTGTTTTGAGGATCACATCTGTGTTAATGCACAATATCTGCTTATTTGTTGAAAGCCAATGGATGGGGCGCTCAGGCTGGACCACTCACTTGTACAAACACAGACCTGGTCCCTCTAGCCTTGCCAAGGGTGTGGGGCAGAGAGTTCACAGGAGGTTGGACAACCCTTTTGAGAAATAAGGCTGACAAAAGTGCATTGTTTGATGCTGTTTGTGTCATCTGGAAAGAAAACATGATTTCACTGTGGTTTGAATGCAGGTTCAGCCTCGAGAGTGGATGCTCGACTGGGTCCTTTGATGCCAGCACAAGTCACCAGGGTGACTGCTGTGGCTGCACCAGCTGTGACAATCATGGCAACCAACTTGATGGAGCAGACACTAACAGGTGTGTACGTGCTTCTGTAGACAGATTCTATCACTGAGACATATGCTCTGTGTCTGTGTTGTGATCAAACCCTGCTTTCCACTCTGCATGGTAACAGGGAACTCTTACAAAATGGGCTCTGATTTTGGCATTTGCAGCAGCTAGCTGTGAGAGCTTTTGTTGGCTCAGTCTGGCACTTGGCAGCAGTTTGGCATCTGGTGACACAAAAGGCAATTTCTGCACTGTCCTTGGGCTTTCTGTTTCCCATGCCAGTGGCATTCACAAGTCTGTGGTGATAAAGCAGTTTCTTTTGGATAGGTGCTCCTTGAAGCTCCTTGGCTCATGTCTCCAACGATGCTGCATGCTGTGCTGTGTGATAAAACCGTGTTGTTCATTCTCACGTCAGTGTGTGTGTGTTGCAAAAGGGAGCAAGCACTGTTCCTAAAAGCTGGGAGAAGTCTCGTGGCCTTGCTTGGATTTGTGTATACTCCTTGCAAGTCAGGATCAAAGAATTCAGATTTTGGTAGAAAATTGGGAGCATCTTTCCTAGCAAGATGAAATTCTGCAGTACTGCTGTTATGGTGAAGACAGAAGCTCTGGTGGGGGGCTGGAGAGTGGGGGTGAGACTGCATTTGGATTGGACAGATTGTCCCCTGCAGGGGGGAGCTGCAGCTGTTGGCAGAGGTGAGAGGTGGCAGCAAGATCCCTGCAGGTGTGCTTGCAAGGTGAGTGCATTGTGAGCCACATCTCATGGCGCATGCTGGGCATCGTAGGCAATTATGGGCTGTCAGTTCTGCTATCACTTCTCTGGCCCTCTGTGCCCATACAGGTCTTCCCCACTGCTCAGGTAGATGTGTCAGAAAAAACACTTTGGGGTTAGCTGTGCCAGGGCAGGGCTGCCCACTGCCAGGTCTGCCGGTGGAATTTGCCTTGCTGAGCATTCCAGCTCTGAGACTTTCCAAAAATATTATTACACAGACATCAATCTGAAGGAAAGTTCGTAAATGGTTCTTTTGACATGCTTTGTTTTAAAGTTTCTCTTTGGCGCAGTTTGCTTTTGCAAAACACCACCTGCTTTTTTTCACCACAGTATTTACAAAGACCTGTTTGTTCTCCCCAGAGCCACTGAGGTGCTGTTGACTTGCTTTCTTGTTGGGAATGAGCAACAGAAGAAATATTAGAACTGTATAAAAAATGCACAGATGGAAAGACAAAGACTGTAGAATCATAGAAAGGCCTGGGTTGAAGAGGACCACAGTGATCATCTAGTTTCAACCTCCTGCTATGCGCAGGGTCGCCAACCACCAGACCAGGCTGCCCAGAACAGATCTGTGCTAGAATCACGCTGTTCTGCCCTTTGTTGCTTGTGGGAAGCTGAAATCATGGTTTGTAATGTATTTCATGTCAAATGTGTCTGCTGTCCCCCCTTTGGTGGGCTTGCACAAGCCCTCCTGATCTGTCCATCCACTGGATGAGGACTGCGTTGTATGAAGCCTTTGATATTTAATGACTTTGGTGAGTGAGCCAATAGAAAATCTAGGGGTGACACTGCTGAGAGCTTTCATAGAATGAATCATAGAATCATAGAATGCTTTGGGTTGGAAGGGACCTCTAAGATGATCAAGTTCTAAACCCCTCTGGCAGGCAGCGACACCTCCTACAGACCAGGTTGCTCACAGCCCATCCAGTGGTTTGGAAGAGCAATCACTGTATTTTTCCTTGTGTACAAGTAATGTAAATAGGATGAAAATTTTATGTTTGTTTTTGGCTTTCCCTTGAAAATTGAAAATGCATTCATCTTCCTCTGATATTCATCTTTGATTTCCTGCTGACTGCACTGAGAGAAGAACAGCAATTTCACTCGAGTTTTTTCTGTAACATTTCTCAGGAGATGACACTCCCTTCTGCAGGATGCTATCAGCTGTCGTTATTTCCAGTGGAAAAACAATCAAAGAAAGAATGACGATTAAGAGGAATTGGCAATAATGCAGGTGATTTCAGGTGTCAGCCACCAGGTAGCCCAGGAAAGGAAGCTGGTGGGGTATGAGAGCTGTGTTTGGGCAGCCTGGTGAGCATCAGCTCCATGCAGTCAATCTGTAAACTCCTGAGTTGAGCATTTCATTGTGCACATGGCATCCTGAGCCACCATGCTCTGCTTGCAGTGCCCATGGCAGGAACAATAAGCCAACAAATGTCTTTTGCAGGACATTCCAGCCGTGCTTCCATTCTGCAGTATAGATAAGTTTTTTTCTGACTTTGCTTCTAAAGACAAAAGCTGTGTGTTCAGGGACACTTAGTGCAGTTGTATTCTGCTCATGATAGCACAAAAAATTCTTCCTTCCTCAAGACAAAATTAAATTTTTTTGGGATGTCTGGGGCAGAGGTAATAAACAGAGTCTACAACAGTCCTGGCTTCCAGTAACCATTTATTTTGTGATGGAAGCTGGAAAAATCTAATGCCAAGTACAAATCATATTTGTTTCCTGTTGTGGTTTAACCCGGAGGGGCTCAGCACTGCACAGTCATTCACTCCATCCAATGTGATGGGGAGAAGAACTGAAAAAATCAAAGTAGAGCTCATGGGTTGAAATAAAACTGTTTAGTAAGATAGAGAAAAGGATGATTGTTATGACTATGTTTACATATAGGAGGAGGATAAGCAAAGTCAACTCACTGAAAGGGTAGATAACAGCAGGACAAGGGGAAATGGTTTTAAGATGAAGGAGGGCAGATTGAGGTTAGATGTCAGGGGGAAGCTCTTTGCTATGAGAGTGGTGAGGTGCTGGAACAGCTGCCCAGAGAGGCTGTGATGCCCCGTCCATCCCTGGAGGTGTTCAAGGCCATTGGATGGGGCTCTGGGCAGCCTGGGCTGCTATGAAACGTGGAGGTTGGTGGCCCTGCGTGTGGTGGGGGGTTGGATCTTCATGATTCTTGAGGTCCCTTCCAACCCGGGCCATTCTATGAATCTATGATATATATATATGAATGTATATAACAAGTGATGCACAAGCAATTGCTCACCACCCTCAACCAATGCCCAGTGAGCTCCCAGAATAGTGTGAGATGAACTCCCAGCCCTTCAGAACTCCTTCTGCTCCACATCCTGTGATATGAAGTGTCCCTTTGACCAGTTTCAGTCATCTGCCCTTGTTCTGTTTGCTTCCTGGGCCATTGGCTGGGATGGCTTGGGCTGTACAGCTCTGCTCAGCTGCAGCTATCCAAATCAGGCTGCTAGCAGCATCATTTTTCTCTTAGAACCAGAGCTGAGCATTGTACCAGGCACTCTGAAGAGAACAATTCCATCCCAAGCAAGCAAGCCCAGGTAGAAGCAGGCTGCACAGAAGCACACACACGCAGCTCCCAGTGCTGAGGGGTATCCATGCACGTGGTGTCTGGTGCTGCTGCATGGACGCTGTGGGACAGGAGCACAGAGCAGTCTATGCTGGGGGGGTTGGGTGGCATGATGTGTGCTTTGCTTGTTTGCTGGGGAAGTGCTGGATATGGCAGTAGATCTCCTTTAAAATAGAATATCTGTTGTTAAAGTAGTGGCAAATGTCACCTCTGGGAGCGTGTAGGCTGTGTATCTGAGGAGCCAGGAGAGATGCTTGTCTGGGACCTCTGCACCAGGCATGGAGCCCACTTTGGTACAGCAGACAAAGAACGTGCTGCCATCATCCTACTGCTTCTGTTCAAAATCTTCAGGAAAATAACAGAGTGAATGGGAAAAGATTGCTGTAGTGGCAACAGACTGCTCCAGGAGGGACATTTAAGGAGGGAGGGAAGCACAGTGGAGTTTGACAGATCACGGTGGAACGTGTCAAAGCAGACGCAGACACTTCTCAGAGGGTGAAATAAGATGTGCAGGAGCAGACCAGGAGATGCCCATTGCATTGAATGGTTGTGATGGGTTGAAGGTGGGACCCACATCTGTGGGAGTGGGGCACAGAAGTGTGCATGTCTGCAGCAGGGACAGCCCAGGGTAGCCTGGGGGCTAACCTACAGCATGGACACTTTAAGGAAGTATTCAGTGCAAAAATGAAACACTGAATGCCTAAAGTGTACACTTGAAGTAAACCCAATTCTTTGCAATATTTAGAGTCAACGTTTTAAACCTATTTAAACTGCCATTGAGAGTAACAGAGGTCTGGCCTCTAAAACCCTTAGCAGAGCAAAGCTTGATTCTGTCTTTGTCCATATCTTTTCACGGAGCGAATCAGCCTGCTCTAATTCTGCATTTAATAGCATGTTTATCATCACACACCTCCATCTGCGGCAATATACGTAGCATAATTTTCCTACTTCACCTCTACTTTTCATTCTGTGAATTATTCATGTCCTCTGGCTGCCGTGGAGTCTCAGAGAAATCCCTTTCATCAGGTTTCCTGACGCAGGCCTGGCACGAGCACATCGCTGGTAATTATACTGCTAAGTTTAGGGGCAAAACTGCTGTGTGATTATGTTGGAAGGACGTCACAGGGCTTAACTGCCTGCCTGCACTGCATTTCATGCATGTAAGTTTAAGAGAAACAAAAAGGTTGATTAATGGGAAAAGAGTAACCCTGAGCAACGATGTGCACCAGCTGCCCATGGAGGGTGATGCTGCGGTTGCCTTTCCAGTGTGTCTGGAGAAGCAGCCCCTCATCTTTCTGCCCAGCCCCATCCCAGGGAATGCTCCCAGAGCCTGGAGTGTGCCTGGAGGCTCAGAGCTGGCTGGGGAGGCACAGCCTTACAACTTCAGTCTCTCGATACAGTAATTTTGGAAAACCACCTCAGTATTTGCTGTGGATATAAAAGGAATTGACTCCCGATGTGCGCAGTGACTTAGAGCACTTCTCCCCCATCTTTCTTTTTTTAGATTTTTCTAAATTTCCATTTTATTTCATGTAAATTCACAATGTTGGGAAAGTCTATGTCGTGTGTGAATGCTTAATGAACAGTGCTGTAGAACAGTGGTGTGCTGTGCTGACCATGCTGTTTCAAGCAGAGGTGCTGCACCCACATCCCTCTGTGAGGTCACTGCCCAGATGATGTGAGAGCTTTTCAAAGGAGAAGAAATGAGAGGTTGCTTCAGGCACTGCCAGCACAGAGCATCTCTGCAGGGAAGCCGTGTAAGGCCCAGGGAGTGAGAGCAGCTGCACAACTTCAGTTCAGTCAGCTCAGCTGCCCTTGGGCTCTATGCAGCAAATAACCTGCAGCTGCAGCCAGCAGGGTGAGAGCAGCAGCAGAAGCAGTAGGGCTACCCCTATGCTACCTGCCTTTGCACCAAGCCAGCACTGAGTTGTCAGTGTTTCAGGTTCTGCCAAATGTCATGTGTGCAATAGAATCATAGAATGGCTTGGGTTGAAAAGGACCACAATGATCAAATGGTTTCAACCACCCTGCTGTGTGCAGGGTTGCCAACCAGCAGACCAGGCTGCCCAGAGCCACATCCAGCCTGCATGTAGTTTCCTTAAATCTATCAGCTGGCATTAATATGTTTTTATTATTGTATGTAAGTTAACAAATGATGCCAGCTTGGTAAATATGTTCTCTTGTTCCTCGTGTGTGCATACACTGTGTGTGGGTGAATGAAAGCTCTTGGCTTCCTCTTAATCAGAATGGTAATGAAGAACGTAAAGGCATTGAAACAGCCTTTCTTTCTAGGATTAGAGAAGGAGATAGGAAGAGGCAGAGCTGCAAATGGGGTTAATGTGATTTCCCTGCTGAAAGAAAGATAAGCCCAAAGTCTCTTAAGCATCATCCGAGTGTTTAGCTCCTTCCCTTCCCTTCCCTTCCCTTCCCTTCCCAGCATGTTTAGCTGCTTCTTCTTTGCATGACAGCACTGGGGCTTTGCACTGTCAGGGCAGCGCTTTGCTGCTGTGTCACCAGGAGGTGCTGAGCCCTCCAGGGCTCTTTCTTGGGGGTTATTTCTGCAGATGGCCTCCAGCAGAGCTGCCCCAGTGGCTGCACAGCCCACATCAGCAGTGGGAAAACACAGCTCAGGGTAAGGGAGTGAAGTACTTCGGTGGATGTGAGGAAACAGCACATCTGTCCTCTGCTGTGTTTTGGAGCACGGGAATGAATCAGCAGAGTGGAATTTGAACCAGGTGTGTAGATGTGCCTCTCCTTCACAGAGTGAAGAATGAGAGAAATATCCTTGCTTCTCAGGTGTCCTTCTGCACCATTTCTTCCCTCACACAGCTTTTCTGATGGGAGTTTTGTCATGGCTTGTGCCACTGTTGGCAAACACATTGCCCCTGGTTGTCTTTGCCAGCAGGACCCTGGGTGTTCTCTTGGCTGAAGATGCAGTGTTCCTGGGATGTGCCTGGCTTTGTGGCTGTCCAGGCTGGATGCTGTGACCATGGGGAGCTTGGGAGGAAGACACACAGCTTGCAGGGGGCTGACACTGGGTGCTGCTTGGCTGCAGCACAGGCTGAGCTTGGCCGGTAGAGCAGAGTCCCTGCAACAGATGTCTGGTGAAGAGAGATACATTCAGAGATCCTCTTGATACTTATTAGCTGCTCCCTTCTCCTGGCTCCTTTAATGTGGCAGTGAGTTGATGTGATTTGTAAATCCTCTCCTCCACCACCTATAAAAATTGAGTAATTTGTCTCTTGAGAAAAATGACATCGATTTACATTTTTATTATTGTGATATATTCAGTGGTGAATCAGAGACAGACCCTTGACAGGTTCAGCCTTTTCCGTGGTGCTGAGGCTGCGTCTGTTCTGTTGTCTGAATAATATTCAAATTAATGGAATAGCATTTTAGGTGGGAATTGACTGTGTAAGGTGCAGTCCTGGAAAAACACCGCTTGCAAAGTTTCTCTGGACCCAAGTTTTAGTTGGGTGACTGGAGAAAACTTGGCTAAGATGCCCAGGTGGAGAAGCGGAAGGACAAGGAAAGGAAATAAGCAAATAGAAGAGAGATAATCTTTTGAATGGTTTCTTACTGTAAAAGCCACTTTTTCCTGATCGTTTGGGCTGTCTGATACCTGCTGCCTTTTGCCTTTCCTTCTGTTCATTATGGCCCCTCTGTTCTCCAGACGCAGTCATTTCATAGTGGAAGCACTTTTAGCATTTAGCATTTCAGATGCGGACAACTGCTTCGTAAAGGGGAAGAACTTGTTCTTACAACTGCTTCCAATTAAAAAGCAATTAAGAGCTCATGTGCAATTAAGAGCTTCTGTGGCAATTGCTACGGAATCGAAGCCAGCACATGGAAGTGCCTCCAGCTTGCAGGCTTTGCTGGATGTGTCCCTGCACTGTGTTAGCCTTCCTGGAGGTGGTGGGGCTGGCCCTTGGGAAAGATGTTCTACTGGTCCCTTGTGTCTGTGTTGCATCCATCCTGCATCCATCCTATGTCCATTGTGCATCCATCCATCCTGCATCCATTCTGTGTCCATCCTGCATCCACCCATCCTGCATCTGTCCTGTGTCAGGGGTGCAGCTGAATGACACTCTGTCCCCATTCCCCTCTCCATGACTTCCTCTTCTCCTCCCACATTGCTCCATTTTCCCAGTCCCAAGCATAGCCTGACCTTCTCTTGGGGTTTGTCTGCACAAAAGCCTATCTCTGCAGCACTGATAGTGCAAGTGCAGTTAGTGTATGGGAGGTGCAAGTCGTGCAAAGAGTGTATTATGAGAGTGCCTCATTATGATCCTTTTTAAAGAAATTGTTGAGCCCGGTTTGGACTTTTAACCTCACGTGCTGCTGTCCCCACCACTTCTTCTTGCTCTGTCCAGCAACCAGGCGATAACTTAGCAAAGAGAAGGGAAAATCCATTTCCAAATCTTTTGAAGAATGCAGCTGGGGCCTGCAAGGCAGCTGGTGGTTCTGTCAAACACGGCCTTAAAAAAGCAGGTTTTGTGCTGGGGAAAAAAAACATGCTTGGTGTGGGCAGAGCTCTCTTTGAAGGACAAGTGCCACTGAAACAAGGTGTGAGCATCATGCTCCTCACCAGATGTGAGGTGCTGGGTTTGGGAGCTGGGGCCTGGACCTTCAGGTGGGAGCAGCCCCAGCCTTCCTGAGTGTAACTAATGGGCAATGCTTCCCCTTGCAGATAAAGGCAGAGCACGCAGCAGAGCCTCCTGCCCCCCTGCCCTGATCCTTCACACCGACAGGAGGAGCGCCTCTGTGGAGAGGGATGTCGACAAGGTCTGCTGTGCGTTCCCTTCTTCCCTTAATTCTTCCCTTAAAAACCATTGCATGATATGGAACTGCACAGATCAGAGCCGGTACAAGGGACTGCTCTGTGATCAGGAGCTTGGTTTAATTGTGCTGTGGAGCTCTGTCAGCCAGGAGCACTACAGGGCTGCCTGCAGTGGGCACCCAGCTGCCTCAGGAGCCCTGTTCCAAGGAGGAGGTGAGGATGGAGGACTAAGTCCTCCTTTGCTTTTCACATTCCTCCCATGCTGCTGTCCGTAGGTTCTGCAGGTGTTCCCCACGTCTGCAGCTGTGTTGACACTGGGGCACATCCTCAGCGCTTCGAGCAGCAAAGTATTTTCCGAAGGAAGACCTGTGGATGTGCTCTTTATTATTTTTTAATTAAGTACATTGTTGTCACTTCTTGATAATGTACTGAGCTGGATGGCTGCCTTCCTCCCATGCCTCCTCCTCACGGTTTGTTCTCATAAGTTGCACCAGTAAATAGCTGTGCTGGAGCCATTAAAACATTTGCAGGCTGTACATGTCAGCTGTGCCACTCCAGCACCTTGCTTGGTGCCTGTGTCACAGGACAGGAGTGGTGTTGCATCCACAAATGGGACTCGCCTCTGCACAGGGGTTAGTTAGCATTCTTTTGCTTTTCTTTTAAAAGTACGTGCAAACAAGCAGTGAGTGATGCTCACTGCCCCATGGGAGCCACTGGCATGGGCAAAAGCTGTATTTTCATTTGTGCTCCTGAAAATGGGGCAACAAGTTGATTATATCCGGTTTGCCCCAACTGTTTCCAGCGCACTTGGCTGTTCATAAAGCTGCTAGTGATATATAATGGCCATGTAGGTAATCCACTTCAAGATAAGGAAATGATTTGTAAGACAATAACAGTCTTATGCGTCGGCTTTGTTTGTTGACTAATCTCTGTCTCTCTTTCAAGGATCATTCTTTTAAACTAGTAAATGAGGATGACAGTACTTCAAATGGCAACAAGCCTGTGGCATCCACTCCAGTGCCAGGATCTCCATGGTAAGCAAATACAATTAGAGCTAATAAAAGTCATTCATCATTGCTCTTTCTCTCGCCAAACATGCATTAGTGGTCTCTACGTGGGGAAAATACACTACCCTGGATGTTAAGCAGCAGCGCTGTATTCCTTTTCCACTGTAGCTTTCCCTCATTTATCATATACTTAGCAAAAGTGAGAGCACGTTGTGTGACTGCCTCCTTGGGATCCACGAGGTAAGAGCAGTGTGTGCTGCCAGGAGCACAGTTCAGCCAGGAGCAGCTTCTAGCAGAACATGCCTGATGTTTTTTCTTTGTGATTGCCTGGGTTCTTCAGTGCTGGTCTTCTGCAGCACGGTGCTGTGCTCAGCCAGGCTCTTTAGGGCTCAGATCCTGCTGGAGCTCTCATGTATTGAGGATCCAGCATGGACAACTCTTGGATATATCAAAGGAGAAGTGCAAGACCTGTAAGAAATGCTCTTGCTTTTTAGGACCAGACCTTCTTCATCCCTTGCTTATTTGGTTGCAATAGTAGTTCTCTTGGTCTTGCAGGATTGGTGTTGCTTTGTATCTGAAAATCTGTAGAAGGTTGTGTCTCCTGCCATAGTTTCCTGATCACATTCCAATTCACTGACTTACGTTGGTAGCTGAAGCTCTCGTGGCTTTTAAATAGTTAGAAATCGCTTTTCATTTTTGGTCCTGGATGGCTGACAAGAAGGATTTTTCATCTACTGTACCCATATGCTGCGCAGTAATCAGTTTATTCTCATTGACTGATGTCTGTGGGATCTTTGGCCAAAGCACTCCACATTGATACCAGCCATTATTTCTTGTTACTATTCCATGCCATTTTACAGCTTGATGCTATGTGTGATGTCGTATCTAATCTTGGCATCAAAAATGGGATTTACGTTAATAATTTCTCTTTCTGGTAGTTGCTAATACAGGAAATAGTGCAGGGGAACCATTTGAGACTGGGTGGCAGTTCCACCTCTCCTTCAGCAGTGGCTGCTGGGTGGCTCACGGGCACCACTCTCAGAACCAAACCTGTGATGCTGAAATCTCTGAGGAGAAATCTTAAGTTTCTGAGCTTCCAGAGGATTATTTAATGACTCAGTGAATATTCATGTGAAAGACAAGGGACTGAAACCTCATCCTTGGGACCAGAAGGAAATGGCATAGTCCTCACGCCAAAAGTTATCCCCTATTCTGAGGTGAGACTTTCATCTATCAGTGGCACGACGAAACATGGAGCATGCCTGCTGGGTGTTAAATCAGAATTTACTTTTTCTATTGGTTGTTTTGTAGTTTAGAAGAAGATATGCAACACAGCTTCAACAAATCCTGCATTTACTTCAACCCGTAGGTTGGCTCCATGCTTCTGTGAGCCCCATGGTTGTTGTGACATCTCCAAGTGTATGCTGGGCTGTCATGCTGAAACAGGAGCAAGAGATCGGAGTGGGGAGGGAGATTGTGCCACTTAAAAGAAACCAAAAGGTGATTTTTCAGCTATTAGATGCTGCCAGCTCCTCTGAGCCTTGTAGGGCATTCAGCATTTGGTTCAAGAATTCACAGAACTGAACATTTGATCCTTCTATTCTTACCAGAAAAGCAAAATAGGAGAAAAAGAGCCATTCAGGAGCAGTTAGATCATATATTTAATGGCAGAAACAGTTCAAGAACATTACCAAGCCTTTCTACCTTATGAAAGAAAATAAATGTTTGTATAATCATCTTGTTCCCTTTCTCACTCTTAAACCACAGTTTCTATAAGGGAAAAATGAGCACAGCAATCTCTGCATTTCCAGTTTATGGTCTATGACTGAAACAAAATATCATGCGTCCCCTATGGATAATTGAAACTGTCATTGTACCATGGAGGAATAGGTGATATGTTACGTGGGAAAAGGGACATTAATTTTAAATTGGATGTCAAGTGATATTAGTCACAGAAGAGGCAAAAAAAGGGGCCACAAGGGAGCCTGGAGTTTCTCACTGGGGGAGGCTGCACAAAGACCTGGCACTTAACTACACTGCGGTTAATGGGCACCGTTGGTATCCATGCCAGTGGTCAGAGCAGCACTGAGCACAGCAGCCTATCAGCAGAGGCAAAACACAAATTTCCAACAGCACTGCTTCCAGTCTCAAGTCAGGTAATAGCTTGGGCCATCCCATGTATGTGGAGGAGCACTGCTGCTCCCCAACAGGGCGCTGGATTCGAGCTTCCCAGGGTTCACGTATGGCCGATTCTCCTCGCAGTACTAATTCTGCAGTATGTCTGCTTGTTCGTAATGCAAATTACAGTGAGGGGCATTTCAAAGCAGGCATTTGCTCCTGTATGGGATTGGGCCTGTGCCCTGACCGTACTTCTGATATTTAATAAAAGGGCAACAACAGCCTGCTTACATTAATCAGCCGAATCTGTCCTCTGCACCTAAATGCCAAGGGCTTTTTCCCTTCCCTCTGGGATGACTGTGGTATTTATGGGAGTGCAGAGCCTTGATTTGGAAATGTTCCTTTACAACTCCCTCTTGCTATTTCATGCAGAAGAGACTTGGGGCCAGTGGTACAGTTACAATTCTTGACCTGACTGTCAGTGTTTCTGGTAGAGCAGAGGTTTCTGTAGCTCTGAGACACAAAGTAGTGTATAAATACCTCATTATTGCCCTATAAATATGAGAGCTTTGAGAGGCTGCTTTTTGATCCAGCATGTTTGTGTATTAAAATAAACTGAAAGTTAATAAAATATTTGTCACCCGTGTTGCTGAATTCAAGCCTAAGCTCATGTGTGCTGTAAATACAAGTGAAGTCCTCAGCTGAGCTGGTACAGCTGGTTCTGCTCTCAGGTGTGGCATGGGTTTTTCACAGTGCTGCGTGCAGAGCTGGGGGCACGCATGGCACCGAGCTGCTCATGAGTTGTGCACAGCTGCCATCCCCTGCGGGCTGTCTTACATGAGTTCTTTGGGTTTGGTTTCGTGTATTGCCAAGGTGAGTGGTCACGTCTTACTTGTGGTAAATGGGAAATGTTGGGTCACCCACTTTTAGTGCTTTGCAGTGATGGACTGTTTTTCATATTTGTACTCTTCTACCCAGACCAGATTTTTTTTAAACCACTTCTGCTCCTTTCTCTGTGTAACAATCGAACATCAAAGCTCCTGCTAACAAGATTTGGCCTTTCCAAATGTTTGTGTATCAGAGACAGCATTTTCCCCTCATAGAATCAGTAAGGTTGGAAAAGCCCTTGAGATCCCCAAGCCCAACCCCAGCACACCCCCACCACTGCCCATGTCCCTCAGTGCCACATCTACCAGTGTGTGCACGTGTCTGAGCAAGTCACAGTGAACATATGCTGCTTATTAGTTTTCTTTGCCATTCAGAAAGTGCAGGCTCTGGGTCAATATTCTGCTACTTTACTTACTTATATATTCAGTGAGCTCTTGTGAGTGTACATCATGGTGGTACGGGACTTATTTTCTATATTACTGTAGCTGTTTCATAATGAACCTCAGTGCAAATAGTGCTGTCATGCAGAGACAACTATTTGAACTGAACAGGTCGATAAAATGACTTGCACAGTAGTGACTTGATCATGTTTTTGGACAGGATCCAGAGCCCCCAGTTTTGCTGTGTGTGTTCCTGCTGCAGCCATGTGCACTCCCCAGGGTGCCTGTGACGAAGAGGCACTTTAAAATATGAAACGTGTTTTCCTATGGTTTCTTTCAATGTGGACATCGCTGTGTTCTTCCTCCCCTTGCTCTCATCCCTACCATGATAGAGCAGCTTTTCTTGTGCTTCTGTGGGGCCTTTAGACCTTTCATGTTACATGGAGGGATCGCTCTGCCCAAGGTGACCTGCCTGGTGTAGAGGAACCTTGTGCAGGTGCCACTCTGTCTCATGCACGGTTAACAGCGAGATACAAGAATTAAGCTTGGAGTTAATTGCTTGGTCACAAGTGTATTTGGCATGATCTAAGCATAGTTTATCACTTGGACTAGGTGTGTAGTCTGGACTGGAGATGACCGGGTCTTCTTCTTCAACCCTACAATGCAGCTGTCGGTGTGGGAGAAGCCGGTGGACCTGAGGCACCGCGGCGACATTAACAGGATCCTCGAGGACCCTCCGCACAAGCGCAAGCTGGATGCTGCAGCAAGTAACTAACGCGCCGCGACTGTGCCTCTGTGCCAACACTGCGTGGGGTCTCTGTGTTCAGTGGAAATGGGATAACCACGATTCAGTGGCTTTCTTTGAGACTCGGTGTCAAGTACCCTGTTAAAATTGACGTTCATTAGACAGTATTTATTTTCTCTGGAGGGATGAGCTAGGGGATGGAGAGCGCTCATTACTGGCAGTAAAGAACCAGGTGGCTTCTTGTACTGGAGAAATCTGTGATGCATAAAATACATCTTGGAAGACAGTATGTTTTATTACTGTTATTTCCAAGATGTACATTATGAACGCATTACCAGTGCATTATTTAGCTATTGCACAGGAGCAGATACTCCAAAGTTAATGATTATTCAACCAAGTTGTAGAGGGGGGAAAACTCCCAATAGTAAATCTCTAATGGCTACTAAAAGGTTTGATGGAAACATAGATGCTTCAGTCTCAACATAGATCTACCAGTCCCCTTTTAAGTACTGTACTGTTGAAGGGGAAATATGTGGTGCTAACATACACCATGCTGGTCTGCAGTAAAACGTGCTAAGTGGTTCAAACTACAGCCTAAAGGAACAGCCTGGGCTGTTGGCAAGCTAAGAGTTGTTCCTCCATAACATGCTCAGTTTGCAGAGGAAGTTCCTTCATCCCCATGCCCCTTTGTTTTTCCATCTATTTACTCCACTCTCTGTTGCCTTGTTGCCCAGTCCAGATGTTGTTCCCACCGATGAGCAATCCAGCAATACCCAATACCTGTACTTGCCCATGTTCTGGTGGCCCCACATTTTTCCACCACGTAGTTCTCCAGTTGTTGGCTCCCTCTGCACTGTTACTGGGGCAGTTCCATTCAGTTTTAGTGCTTCCTCTATTCCCCGAAGCTTCATGTTGGCTTTCATACCTGGGCTGTGCCAGTAAGGTCTGCTGTTGTGGTAGTACATCCAACCATTGGAAGTACTGCTGGTCCTGGTCAGTGCTGGTGGACCTGTAAACCTTGTGCTTTATAGCAGGTTCACTGGAGAACCTCCTTCAGCTAACTGGTGGTGAGGTCTAGAAATAGAGAGGGGGGAAAATGAGACTTCCATCATTCCTTTAGAACATAATTACTGTAACTAAAAATCAAATAGCACTATGTGTCTTAAGAAATGACCCATCTTGTGCAGTCACACTGCTGGGAGCAATAGCATAGGCATTGATCCAGAGGCAGGGTTTCCAGTGAAATACTGTGGCACGAGTTGTGAGTGTGTGAGTGATAACAACTATTTATGTCATCATTACTAGCAGAAGGTTACTGAAGAAATACCACAGAGAGTGGTTTTCTATTCCTGTACTCCTTAAAATATAACATCATTACGTTTTTTTCAATACTAATTTAAATTGTCAGAGGCTTGAAATTTGCATCATTTTTTTTTCTGTATGATTTCAATAACTTCAGCTCTGTGTCTAGTAATTCCAATGCGTATCTGCTGAACTTCATTCTTCAAGAGAAAAGTAGAACATATGCTTTTCATTACTGGATATATTGAAGGAGTGATTAAGTGCTGATGAGAGAGTGCAGTACCAAAGACAAAAGCAAAGGTCATTGTTCATAGTCTCTAATGAATTACTGAGAAGAATCTAAAGGCACTGCTGATAGGTGCTGCTTCACTCCCATCCTTTATCATCTATATATTCCACCAGGATTTGATTCATGCACCAGTTTCTTTATGACCATGGTTTTCATTGCTGCTAATAGTCTTCGTCTTCCTTAATATAACTGGGACTCGTGGTTGCTCAGTATTTGAGGCAATCAGGTTATAATTAGTACATATTAGCTGCCAAGGTGGAAGAAATTATTTGTTACCATTTCTCTTAGCTAGTAATCTGATTAAATAAATAGCACAAATGAGCTGTGTGTTTGCAACAATGGCTGCCAAATGGATTTAGCTCAGTTGCCGCTGCTGTGTTTTAATTGGAGTTTTGAAATCAAAGTCACGAATAAGTTAACAGGCATAATTATTCACGGGGCATTATAGGTTATCTGCACATCATTCCACTGAAAGATCAAGTGCATTTGTAATTCAGGCATAAATGAAACATTGCTCACTTGCTCATGGTGCTGCCTCCACGCGGTGCTGATTTTGGCAGAGCTGTGAGGCAGACCCACCCTTGGTCCCAGCATCCCCCAGCCCATCCCAGCGGCTCAGTACGGTCTGAGCCCTCCAGCCATCCACTCCATCACAATTACCAACATTTCCACCCATGTATTGCAAATGACCAAATGCAGAGGAAGCCCAGAAGAGAGAGTGGCAGGGAGCAGTCGGTGCCAGTTCTTTAAAGGAAGATCCAGCTCTCCAAACCCAGGGGTGAGATTTGGAACCTGGGCCCCCGAGTGGGGTATTCATCATCAATCCTGAGGGCGGGTGCGGGCAAGGCAAGGCGGGGGAGTAGATAGGAAAGCAGAAAAAAGACTGAAGTTGAAAATGGGCATTTTCTTGGCAATTTTTTGCAAATTGATTGCCTGGGTATGCCGGTCAGGAGGTCTTGCTTATTTCAGACGGGGAAAAGAAAATTGGCATTTTAATTACAGAAATTTGCATGTTGATTCATACTCAGTCTGATAGCTATTCACAATTAGGGATGAGTTGGTCTACTCTTTTCCCACAGAAGCTGTTTAACAATTCATTGTAGCGTTCAGACAAAACTAGGCAGCCTGCTTCTTATATAGAACCATAGAATGGCCTGGGTTGCAAAGGAGCACAGTGCTCATCCAGTTCCAACCCCCTGCTGTGTGCAGGTCACCAACCAGCAGCCCAGGCTGCCCAGAGCCACATCCAGCCTGGCCTTGAATGCCTGCAGGGATGGGGCATCCACAGCCTCCTTGGGCAACCTGTGCCAGTGCCTCACCACCCTCTGGCTGAAAAACTTCCTCTTAATAGCTATCAGCATTGCTCAGCTCCCTCTTACATGTGATCTGTACATGCTGGGGCTCTGCTGAACCACAGATCAGATTTCTGTGTGTTGCCAATGGATTGGCAGCGCTTTGACGCACCTGCCAAATAGTGATGTTTTCTTTTCGTTCTGGAAAGTGAACCAAAATTCATTACATGGCTGGGATTAGTCGAATGATTTAATTAATCGGCACTAAGCCTGATAGGCCATCAGACTGTGGTGGTGCTCCGCTTTGTGATTTCATGGAGAGATTACTGTCAAGTAATATTCTTCCTCAGTGCTTTAAGTTAATTACTTGAGGTTGTGCTCGGCTGCCTCTCTCCCTCTCTGAGGTTGCAGCTGGCCTTAGCAGCGCGCTGTGAGTGAGGGTACAGACACAGTTTGTCATCTTTCACTGCTTTCCATTGCGCTGAGGTGTTCAGTGATGCTGCTGACTCTGTTCTTGTTCCATTTATTGGAGGCAGTCAGTGGTGCAAGAGGAGCAGGGAGGGTTTGGTGTCCCCGCTGTATGTGGGCTCTCACTGTTTGCTGGGAGAACTTGAGGTAGGTCAGGAATAGGCAGATAGGAATGTGGGCAGATTGTACCAAGTCCCTTTTATCTGAAAGTTATGTGGTCATTGAAAGTTGGGTTTTATAGATGTAAGAGCATCTCAGCTGTTTCACAAAAAGGAATGATACAGCCTGCTTTTCAGAGAGCTATGGTAGATCTTTTCTCAAGATGGCTACACATGGAGTTCAGCCTCAGTAGTCTTGTGGGCTTCATGGGATCATTTTTCATCATCAGTTTTTCTCTTGTGCTGTGGAAACCATGGCTTGGTAGGATAAGAGCTGTGGTTGGTGCGGAACCGAGCGCCTTCTGCATCTTCCATCATCTCTGGGAGCCACACCAAGTGCTCTCTTCTTTTGTGTCACTGCCTTCTGAATTCATTAAAGCTGAGATCTCTTCAGCTTCTATAGCTTTATGGTATTGCTATTGAACTACATTCCTCCATCCAAGTCTGTGGATTGCTTTTCTTATTCCTTTTTGCTTTGAATTGGATGTCTTGAAGAATTCAGCAAGAAAAGGTAACAGTTTCATGGAATTTGAATATATTTAAAATATGATTAAATTGATATACGTATTCTTAATGCTTCCATCTAGTGAGGAGTGCTGAGATTAAGCTCTCATTTTAGAAAACCATTCACTTTGTGTTATTCTCATAGCTACTAAATATCAAAAGCATTTGTTGCTTGCTGTGTATCTGCTCCTGATGTTCTGCCTCCAGTCCTCGTAGGCTGCAGCGTTACAGCATCTGTCTCATTCTTCCTTCTGCAGTGATGTAACGCGTGCTGTGTGCAATTGAGATAAATAGTAACGTTTGCTGAAAGCCCTGATACACTAATATACCACTAATTTCCCTCCAGCAGGGAAAGAGAGTGAAGAACAAGATTCTTACACTGAAGCTTGAAATGTCCCTATTTCTATTAGCTTCAGTGATATAAAGATTGGACTTGGACAAAAAGAGGAACTTGTAATTAGCTGATAAGTTTCAAGTACTCTGTGCAGAGAGGAGAGCAGTAAGTAGCTGAGTTGGAGCAAAGAGAGAGGAATGAAATGTTTCTTTGTGGAATTGTCTGCCCATTTATCTAATTCAAACCTAACTGCTCTATTTGTTTCTTTTTAGCAGATAAAAATGTTAGCTCTTGTTCAGGAGATGAAAACGATGATCTTAGCATCAAAATTAAGAGAAATAAGTAAGTCCTAGTGTTTATTTACCTATATTTAATGTTGGGAATCTAAACTATGGTGCTGATTAGTGCAAAGAAAATAGAAGATAACAGTATTCTCTTTTATGTTGAATGGTTGCTCCTCAGTAGAGTTTCTATGGATTTATATTATTATGTAGAAAAAATCAGATCCTTTGAGTTCAAGGCTCAAAGTATCTAAGGACTTAACACGTAATATTGAAAGTATATATTAATACTAAATATGTAGTAAGTATGTACTCTTAGTATCTATTTTGTATTTGTAAGCTTAATGTAAAATCGATGTTCAGTATAAAAGTATACTTAAGCTCCAACCCCCTGCTACAGGCAGGGCCACCAACCTCCACATTTCATGCCAGCCCAGGCTGCCCAGAGCCCCATCCAATGGCCTTGAACACCTCCAGGGATGGACGGGGCATCACAGCCTCTCTGGGCAGCTGTTCCAGCACCTCACCACTCTCATAGCAAAGAGCTTCCCCCCGACACCCAACCTCAATCTTCCCTCCCTCAACTTAAAGCCATTTTCCCTTGTCCTGCAGTTATCTCCCCTTTCAAAGAGTTGACTCCCCTCCTGTTTTTAGGCTCCCTTTAGGTACTGAAAGGCTGCAATGAGGTCACCCTACAGCCTTCTCTTCTCCAAGCTGAACAAGCTCGGCTTCCTCCCACAGCCTGTCTTTGTAGGGCTTTTTCCATTCTGTTCTATGTTGCCAGAATTTGTTTTCTTATTTTTCATTTCCATCAGGATATCCCCCTCCAGAAAATTATGTCACATGGGTCCAGCTGGGCAATGTCAGTCCAGCACAGTGCCCAAAAGGGCACAGCCTGCGGACCAACACTGTGATCCTGCACAGTGTCTGATGTATGGCATGATCATCATTTAGCAAGTGTTGGATGCTGGGAACTCTGTCATTAGTCCTGTCTTCATTTAACTTTTAGAATAAATCCCTAGACTAGGAGGAACAAGTTCACATTTGTTGTACTTGGGCAATTAGTCCCATGAAAGTCAAGGGCATTAGTCATAAAACAAACAAGCAGGATTTGGCTTGACAGCACAGCAGACTCTAAGACTTCGTCGTGATGATCCCAATTCCTCAGAAGTTTGACCTGTCACCGAAGAGCCCTGGAGTGTTTATTTTTCTGTCAGCAGAGCGTATATCCCCCAACCACCCCATGATTTCTGCAGCTGCTTTGAATTTTAAATTCTCTTTTATAACATGTAAAGATTTCCTGACATCTTGCTTTGTGCCCTGAAACAATGGCAGAATGCAGAGGTTTGTGGATGGAGCTTTAGATACTGACCTTTTGCTAAAGAAGCACGGCCTCAATGCTCGTTTCAGTGTATGAATATTAAGCTGCAGCTAATAGTCCTTGACATGTAAAATACTTGAGGGTTTTCATTTCAGACTAGAATGTAGTTATCCTGTTATCTTTTTCAATTGTGGGACTGAGACATCCCACAGCAGAGGGTGGGATAGCACCAGTAACCCATGCCTGAAGTATTCCCATTGCAGCTGTAGTTCTGTGCTCCCACGCTGCCTCCCTGCTTCCATGTGCATTTCCATGTTGATGCTGAACAGCCTGAAAAATGTTTATGTACAGGCACGTTATTCACTTCTCTTTGCAATATTAGTGGTTTGATTTTTTTGATTAAATATGACTAAAATGGGGTGATGTGCTTTCATGTTTTGTTTCAGAACACGCAGCAATTCCTATGCTGTTTTAATTATGCTCCCTCTCTGGAAGTTGTTGCCTTGGTATATGATAGGATGCTCTGACACACAATAAATCATCTGCTCTAGAGAGAGCCCCGTGCTGATGATAAGAAGCGATTGCATCAAAGTTCCAGCACAGTGCATCATAATTCAGCCAGAGGGGTCATCACACAGCTGTGTGGTAGAGCCTTCTGACTCTGTTACTTCTGTCAGTTGTCATTTCTGGTGTTCGCACTGATGTCTGTCTTCACGTTGATGTATTACACATACATCAGTAAGAACAGAACTGCTTCCACAGCCAGTGGGGGATCCAGCCCAAAGCTGGCTGCGGATCAGAGCGAGATCCTTCTGCTCTCATGGATTTTGCACAAGCCTGGTGCCAGCTCTGAGCATCTGATGAGCTGTGGGTGTCCCTGCTCACTGCACCAGGTAGCCTTTAGAGGACCTTTCCAACCTGAACAGCTCTATGATTCTGCAGTTATCTGCTGAAGAAAATTATATTGTTTATTGTAATCTCTGGCGTGAGACAAAAGCAAGTCAGGGTAATGTTCAGCATCGCTTTCAATTTCCTGAGAGAGACTGAAGGATAGAAAGGCTCTTGTGATCTGAGCTGATTGAGCAGTGTGCTGTATTTCTGCAGTTTCAGCTGGAAGAAGCTCTCTGCTCATCGTAGAAATTGGATTGGGCCTTTCATGGATCATGTTACAGGAAAACATTTGCTGTTGCAATACAAAATTCACTGTCATTCTGCAAAGGAAAACAATCTGATATCTTTGAAATCGCTAGTAATATAACATCATTTTAGGGTAAATGTAAGTGTAATGTGATTATTTGTAGAGGGAAGATAGTGTCCTAGAACTCGTGTTACATACCGATGTAATCCATTTGCTTGGAAATAAGAAAGAGTTTTCACATAGAAATTCCAAACCTAAGTATTGAACAAAACTGTATAGTAAATTGCATCATTAGCAAATGCAGTCATGCCTAATAGGAAGCTAAAAATCAAAGCAGTTCACTACCATCATCCATGCATGTACATTGTGATCGTTCCCAGATTCTTGGTCTCCCCGGAAAGCACCTTCATGTTTTATTGTGTCCACTCTGCTGAAGACATTGAGAAGGAGTAGGAAGGACCCAGAGCAGGAGTCTGAGTTCTGGCTTGAAACTAAAAGAAGGAAGATTTAGCTTAGATGGCAGGGAGGATTTCTTTCCCTAGAGGAACTGAAGTGCTGGCACTGCCTGGAGCTGTGCTGCCCCAGCTCTGGAGATGCCCCAGGCCATGGCTGGGTCCTGGGAGCCTGAGCTGGAGAGCACCCAGCTGGTGGCAGGGGTGGGACTTCGGGGGTTTTGATGTCCCTGCCAACCCAAGCATGCACCCCATGACTCTGTGATTCTATGAGCTCTTCACTGAGGATGCTCAAGGCATGCCATGACACATGAGGGACCTCCAAAAACAACATTTGCCAGAGTAGGGTGAGAATGCAGTGTTAATGGTCTCTAGCTCTGATAAAATTATGTAAGCAGTGATCTGGTGGAAAAAAACTTTGGTTCCAGTGACTGCACCAATGATGTAGGATTACAGCTGAGGAGAGCATCACCCTCACACTGCAGCAGCAGGGCCAGTGGTGCTCTAGCACATTTGTACATGGGATGGATTGCCAGGCTGTGAATATGGTTAAAAGTGCCCTCCCAAGGCTACAACTGCTGAACTGTTCTCTGTCTTGCCTTGTTAAAGAACAGAAGATTGCCAGGTCGTTGACCAGGGGAAGGCAGGCACAGAGGAGAGGAATGGGAAACCAGCAGCAGCGGAGGTCACACCGCCCCTCGAGGAGCGCATCACTCATTTCCGAGATATGCTTCTGGAGAGAGGGGTAAGGAATACATCCTTGGGTCAGCATACCTCCTTGGTGAGGGGAGAGCATTACGTCTGGCCAGTGCAGGAATCGTGGTGTGATTATGGCTTGGCATTCAAAGGAGGAATTATGGAGAGGGTGCTTTCTATTCACTGGGTAGCTTCTGTGTTTCTTTACTTTGGCTTCTCCCCAGTGCCATCCAGTGAAGTGTGGCCATTCAGAACAGAAAGCCCTTTGCTGGTGCAAAAGTAAGTCCTTATGTGTGCACCCAAAGGTGACTGCTCCTTCCGCTGGGACCCGTGGCTCAGCACTGTGCTGAGCAATGTGCTGGGAGCCCTGGCAGCCCTGCACAACCCCAGGGCTGTGTTGTGTGATGGACAAAGGATGGAAGATAGGTTGAGTGTCACCTGGCAGGCAGCACAAGGATCATGTCCAGCCTGCTAGGACATTAATGGGCATTTTGGAGGCTCGGAAGAGAAAACCTGTTTGTGTCTCTGGCCTTCCATGGCTGTCCTTGGACCTGCTGGGAAGACCGTGTGGTCCCAGGACCATTTCCCTTGGCCATTTCTCTTACTATTTTCCCAGGGTCTGAACAAGGTTATGAGCAGCTAGATGGAGCATAAACTCAATTTACAGATAGAGTCCATCAGCACTGTAAGCCTCATGACCAAAAGAGAAATACGAGTCACAGATCACAGTAACAGCATCCTGTTACCGGTTTTGTAAAGAGCTTCAGCCTGACTTTTATTTTCTGCCATAGCACTCATAAACCTGAGTCCAACTGCCCCTCTAAAGGTTACCATCAGCAATACAGCTGCTTTTAAATATAAAATCGCCAGTGCAAAATTTTTGTCTCCCAGTGCCCCTTCATTTTCAAGGAAGCAGGAACGGATTTAATAAAGGTAGTACGCTTCAGCCCTATGCCTGCAAATGGAAATGTGTGTGTAGTGCAGTTGTGCGTGCAGATTCTATAACTTCATCCAACGCTCTTCAAATACACATTGCATAGAAGCTTATGTAACTTCTGCGAAGAAAAAAGAATCACAAGTGTGTGCTGTTAGCCAGTAAAGCTGTAGAAGTTATCACTGTTAGTCAGCAGACTTCACAGGTTCAGAAGTTCAACAGTAAATTACCTCCACACCATTCACACTTTTATTCATGCATTTTGTTATTTATGCTTAAAAACCACAGAAATGCCATAAGGGAATACAGCTTGAAGGCTCCCGCTGACATACTTTAAGTCAGGGGACCATAAGTCAAAATTTAGAGGTATTGGGATTATTTGGTAACAGGATTCAATCGTTTCCAGATTAAGACTCTGCCTTGCTCATCAAAATAAGAACTGCAGTGAATTTGCTGTTTATTTTTGCTATTATTTACAAATATGTACGTAATAGGATTCTTTGCTTTTACCCAGAGTCTTTCGGGGTGGTCTGACAAGGCGCTGGGTGGGATCAGCTGGCATCTCCCGCAGTGACTGAGGCCACTCTTCTTTGAGCCTGGTTGCTGGAATGGCTGCCTGCTGCCATTTCCTTGTCATGTTGGTTTTTCTCGAGAAGGCTCTTGGCAGCATTACAAAGAGCTTGAACTAGATGGAGTTTTTCAGCGTTGTTATGAATCCTCACACTTAAAATGTTTCAGTAAAAGAATATTGCTTGTAAAATTAAAAATAAGATGTGATTTTGGCGCAGCGCTGATGCGAGGTGGCAGCGCTATTCCCAAGTCTATGGCAAGTTTTCCCATGTAAAAATGCAATCTCTGATGCAGTCCTTGTGGAAGTTCTGCAGTTTCCACAAAGTCCTGAGGACAAATTGCAGCCTCTGCAGACAGCCATGGGGTTCACGTGTCCAAGTTAAATAACCTTGCTGGGTTGGATGTGGCTCTGGGCAGCCTGGTCATCCTTTTCAACTCAGGCCATTCTATGATCTTCCCCTTTCTGGGGAAGACTTCTGTTTTCTAGGATGTCCGTGCAATAAAACTGTAAAAGGATATGAATTCAAAATGCTATTGCCACCCAGATTTTGTTTCCTTAATATGAGTAAGCATAAAAGTGAGGGCCTTTAACCTCTGCCATCTTGCATCAAAGTAATTCTCAATCTCAGCACATGGCACAGAACAACAGGAAAACAGACTGGATTGTTTCATTGTTGTTTCTCTGCAGCCTATTTTTCTTCCCATTTTTCAGACAACCCAGACTGCAACTGGAAGGACCATTAACCCCTTCCAATGTGAGTTGGGGTGGGGGCTGGCAGGCAGGGCTGTGCCACTTGGTGTGTGTCTGCTGTGAGCATCACTCTGCTTGGGTCAGCGTCTGCCTCAGGCTGGGAAGCCTTTGTTGATGAAGATAAATGCACCTGCTGGAAATAGCAAGCACTTCACTTTTCTCTTCTTATCAATCTTTTCATCAAAGCCAAATTCTCAATGTGCTACCGTAGCTGGGCTTCCAAAGAGAAGGAAAAAATAAAACCAGCTATTCAGATAGGTATCCTTTCACTTCTAGATATACTTCTCCAACTCAGTACATGGCATTTTCATGAGATTTTTCACTGCACTCTGAACTCAGATTAAAAAGCAGGAGATCTGAACTGGGAAACAGAGGGAAGCTCAGTTCTCCATTGCTCTCTTTCTGGGCTGGTATTGGGCTTCAGAGGTCCTTCTGTAATCTGGGAAGAACCCCCCCCCACGTCATGATGTGTTCCTGGATGAGGGAGGACAATGCAGCACTTGTGGAGAGATGGGTCAGAATGTGAACATATGTCTGCAGAGCTCCAAAATGAAGTGTGCGTACCTACAAGTAAATTGCAAACGTCTGCAACCAGCAGTTCTTTCAGGTGTGTGCCTGCAGTCTGTGAAAGCCAACGGATACTGAAGGAACAGCCATAAAAGCAACGATTAAATTACACATTTGCCTGAGTTTAACCAGCGCTGATTTTAAACTAGTTAAACTGAGTTTAACTAGGTTGATTTGGCCCTTGTACTGGGAGCAGAGGGGAATGTCCAGCAGCAACATTCCTGAAAGGAATTGCTCCCTCTGACCTCTGTAAAGCAGCAGAAAATGCTTGCCTCAAGCTGCAGCTGTGGGCATGGGGGCTGCGTCACAAGAAGATGACATTTGGAGCAGGCTTTGCCAGACCTGCAGTGCGTGGGTAGGGTCTGGTTTCAGCCTAACTCAACCTCACAACTTAAGGAAGAACACCTGTGCCACTGGTGGTTTTTCAGCACATGGTAGCTGCGTAATGTCCTCGCCCTAATTAAAATGGAATGTGGGGTGCACATTGCTACTCTCCTTTATTTGCCCTGCAGATACCGGCTGCAATGATGCACCACCTGCACAAATCTTCCTGGCTGAGGTCTGTAGCTCCCCCTCTCTGGCCCCAGGCGCTTGTTCCCATGGCAGCTTCCAGTAGACCTTCTCCAAGCAGTGCTGTGCCCCTTGCCTCAGCAGCCAGCCCCAACCCCAGCCCCAGCCCATCTCCCACCCCAGCACCAGCGCTTGCTGCTCCACTTCAACCTACTTGGCATCACGAAAGCCTTCGTGTCTGATTGTTAATTAGACTACTTTAATTATACTCCATATACTTAATTCTTTTTTCTTCGTAAATTTACTCCTCTTTGCAATTAGATGGAGTGATTGGAGTATTTTATCTTATGAAGGAGTTTTCTGTAGCAAACTAATTAACAGTGATTTTGTCTGAGATACCAGGATCAGGCTGGGGATCTCTGCCTCACACTTTTTAGGGAACATCATTCCATAAAATTACCAGGGCTGATGAGTGCCATGGCCCTGCTCAGTTTGGGGTGGTCCTTACAGCTCACCACCTTGAGGGGCTTCCTCAGAACATGGAAGAACTTCTGTGAGTGTGGCGTTGTCATTTTGCATTGCAGAAGGTCTATAAATGGTGCAGTGATCTTGGGTGCACATCCAGGGTACCACTGCTGAGGGCTGAATTCAGTAGAAAGAGGTGGAAGCCTCAGAATGCAGATGGTGACACCTACCCCCTTGGATGAAAGTGGTAAATTTGATAAGATAATGTGATATTTTGATGTATATCACTGTTAGCTCTTCAGTACGTGTGTGCATTGACAGCTTCATTTGGGTGAGTAGTTAAATTTTGCAAGAGAGGGGAGCTAAAGCTGATGTACCTAATTAAATGGAAATTGATACTTGTGTCTTAAAAAGCGGGTAATGAAATGGGCATTTCCCTTTCTGCTGCAGATTCTTTCCATCAAAAAAAGTAGAATTAGTGTCTTCCAGATACTCACTGAGATGTCCTAGGGCAAATCAATACTAATGGCATGGGTGCAACCAGATCATTGCCAGAAACAGATTGAAATGCAACTTCTAACTGCTCTGAGGCATCTTGAGAGGGTTCATTAACTTTCTGAACTACACTTTCGTCTCACCTTGGAACATTTCCTTGTTTTCAATCCTTACTAAAATTCTTTATTGCAACTGTGTTTGTATACTTCACAGGTTTCAGCGTTTTCCACATGGGAAAAAGAGTTACACAAAATAGTGTTTGACCCACGATACCTTCTGCTAAATTCGGAGGAACGTAAGCAGGTGAGCATTATCCTGGTGTAGCTTCTGGATGGTGGCAAACATTTCCCAAATTAACTGTAAGAAACAAGTAATTGTCTTGGTAGGATAAAAGGAGCTGCATACAACTGACATTTCTTCTTGGAGTTGTGGCTTTTGACACAGGCTGTGCTCCCAGAGAGGTGTTGCCACCCTTTGGAAAGCAAATGGCAACAAGTCAGTCAGCCCATAGAGAAGAGCTGCAGCCTCTTAGGTTGTAGGAACGAGTTCCACTGGTGTCTGGGGCTCTGCTCTAGGAAGTCTGATGGCCACAAGCTAATGTTTGCTCTCTGATTCCTGCTGCATATTGTGGGGAGGGCGCTTTCTTTTTATTACTTAGGAAAATTTTCTATGAATTTGGCACTATCTATAGGTATATTTTGCAGTAACTAAGTAGATGGGGCACATTGGCTGTGCTTGTACCTATTTGAATGGGCAAGCAACAGGGGGAAGCAGAGATTATTCTGCCCTGTTTACTTGGGCATTAGCTATCAGAAAGGAACTAAAAGGACTCCAGGGCTGTAGATTAGACTAAAAAAATTAGGAGAGATGCAGGGATGTGGCAGGGAAGGGGAACTCTTTTACACTATGGTCATTCATTTTCTTCACCAGTTCTTTGTCATCCTGGAAAAGAAAGAATTTTAAATGTGGAATGATCTGTTTTTGAAATAACATGATGAATAATGTTCTTCTTATGTCTTTTCCATTGCACTGGGGCTCCTATTGTCTTGTGGTTTCTCCAGAGAGCCTGCTGCAGTTATTTGCTGAGGGCCTGGGCACATACATCTTCATTTACTGCCTTTCCAATATTTTCTTTCCTAAAAAAAAAAAAAGTGAAATAAAATAATAATGAAATACGGGAATGAAAATGTGAACAAAACCGCTAGAGTGGAAAATACTGCTAAAGAAGAGGCTAAGCAAAGAGCCTTCATCTTATTTCAGGGAATCAGCAAGGACAAAACCTAGACCTCGATCAGTCGATCGAGATACATTCTTCTTCTACTTTATCAGCCACAGAGATGATGTAATAAAAACACATGATGAATGCACATTATGTGATATGGAGCTTTGCTTGAAGCACCATGGACTCGTCTGCAAGGTGCAGTCAGTGCTGGCAGAGGGGCTGAGTGCTGGTGCTGGCAGTGAGCAAGCTGGGCTGCCAGCTGTGGAGGAAGAGGATAAGCATTGAGTGTGCTTCGACTAGCCACGGCCCAGGAGAATTCAGCTCAGGAGGATGTGCCATGTATTTAATCTATTTTCGCTACTAAACTTGAAGTTAAGAGTTCTAGACGTTCCCCGTGAGTGCTTCCCTTTAATTAGACCTCTTTTTCCTCTGGGAAGTGGTTGAAGAAGAAAGGTAGGCTTGGGCAAGGCTAGATGTCTGATTTAATGAAATACTTACTGAAGTACAGCCTAAATCAGTAGAAGACATCATTTAGATACATGGAAACGTTTATAGTGCAGATGCTGCCTGTGGCCCACATAGCGAGCGTCTTGAGTGCTTTGTAAGTTACAGCAATGAATTAATATCGGAGGTGCTTAGGGATGAAAGCTGGCTCAGAGAAGGGTGAGGAGTGAGTAGTGAGCGTGTGCCAGAGCACAGCTGGCCCAGCCCAGCCCTCTGTTGCCTGCCATCAGCAGGGCAGGGGCAGCAAGATGCAGGGGCAGAGCAGGGCTTGGGGGGGGTTTCCTCCTGCCATTGGCTGCCGTGCCCTTGCACAGCCTGAGGAGCATAATGATCTGCTATTGAGTATTTGTTAAGCACTGGAAGAGGCAGCCCAGGGAGGTGGCTGAGTCACCGTCCCTGGATGTGTTTAAAAACCATTCGGATGTGGTGCTCAGGGCCATGATTTAGAGGAAGGTTGTTAGAGTTAGGGTAGGATGGTTAGGTTGTGGTTGGACTTGATGGGCTTTAAGGTCTTTTCCAACCTGAGCAATTCTATGATTCTGTGATTTACAATAGATTGATCCACTCGCTGACTGATACTCTCTGAAGGGTTACAAGCATTGAAGGATGCTGCTGTGTTTAAGTATGGGGACAGTGAAGGGTAAAGAGGCAACTCTATTAGGTAATGAGCTAGCACTTAGCTTTGATTTATTACCATTGTAATATCTTTGCTGATAATGGAAAGGCAAGCAGTAACAGTTCTCATGTTTTCTTTATTTCCTTTTCCTGCCTTCTCTCATATTCAGATAATGCAGTTGGATACGATACTATATATTTAGATTTCCTGTGTTGTCACTTCTTGCATGGCCATTGTTGATGTTTATTTTCAGGTGCCATTTCTTCCCCTTGCAACATACCATACCAAATGTGTTTTGCAGTTCAGATGCTTAGGCTGGCCTGAAATGTAGATTTGCACCTGTGCATCCCCCCGGCTGATGAGAAAGCAACCTGGTAGTAACCACAGTAATCATCTGTGATGTGTATAATCTGTGGTGGAAAGAAATGGATGGTGACTACGGAAAGCCAATAGCATTCTGCAGAGCAGCTCAGTGTGCAACATTCTGTAGAGCACAAGGCCAGCAGGATTGGAGTTTTGGTACTTAAAGATGTGATTAAAGGAGGTGGCTGAGATTTTAGACATGGAGCCTTTCCAAGATGCCCATAATCCACTGCTGAGCGCCGCGATGCGTGTTTAGCTGCCAGATGCTGTTGGAGGAAGGTTGTTCGATCTTTCAATAATGTTCAAAATTTGGGTCCATGTGTGCAGAGAGCCATGGGTAAACTCATGGCTTTTGGCAGCTGAACTGAAAGGTCTTTGGGCTTTTTTTGGGGGTAACCTGCAAAATATCGATGGTTAGCAGATAGACATTTTCAGGAATGAGAGCAAGCTGGGAAAGATGTGAGGTCTAAACTAAGTACGTGCAAAGTACAGATACAAGGTGGAAACAAAAAATAATGCTATAGGAAGAAAAATGTGAGCATGACACTGAAGTAAGGAAGCCTAGATTTGTGTTTTACTGAACGATTGAGTGAAGTATTATCTGTGCAATGATTGCCTTTCTCCAGTTGTGTGTTTCCTGACCACATGTGCTCAGCGTTCCTTGAAACAGATTCAGCTGCATTTCAGTCAGCAGATACTGGGGGCAGATAGGAGCTGTGGTTCTTGGGATCGACAGCCCTTCAGTGAAGCATGAATGCCACAAAGCCTTTATTAGTAAATACTACATCATTTTTCCTTATTTTGAAAGATATTTGAACAGTTTGTCAAGACCAGGATAAGAGAAGAGTACAAAGAAAAGAAGAACAAATTGTTGTTAGCCAAAGAAGAATTTAAAAAGCTCCTCGAAGAATCCAAGCTATCACCAAGGTATGGCATTGCTGTATGAAGATTTGTTAAGATAAAATTTCTAATTTAGTCTGTGCTTATCAGTCCTGGAACGCTGTAGAACAGAATGCACTCTTCATGGCAAGGTTTTACATCTATTGTTACAGTACTGTGCTGACAAATCTTTACTAACATTTTGTAGCACTTAGTCTATTTCACTGCGAATATTACTGAGAATGAGAACATACTTTTCCTCTCTGTTCCTTTTCTTTTTTCTCTCTTTCACTTTGAGTGTGTAATATTTTGCATAACATGCGTATTTTATGTGCATATATATGGTAGAATTATGTGGCACAGGTGTTCTCCCTCCTGATGATACGCTCCTTCCAAATATTGGAATGCCACAATGAGGTCTCCCTGGAGCCTTCTCTTCTCCAAGCTAAACAATCTCATTTCTCTCAACCGTTCTTCATAGGAGAGGTGCTCCAGCCCTCTGATCATCTTACTGGTCCTCCTCTGGACCTGCACCAAGCGCTCCATGGAAACTCACCTTGGCCGTAACCCCTAGCTTGATTTTGATGTGTGGTAAAGATAAGCAGGCAGGTCTGTTCCCACAAGGCTGTTATGAGTCTGCACAGTGCTTAAAGCCAACAAGAAATACTGCAGCATTCATACGATACATCCGTCATTAACCATAGCGCTGTGAACACAAAATTGAGATAGAAACCATTGCTAGAACAATGCACCTGTGAGATTTTAAAGCCCAGGGGTTGAAGCGTAAGCAGGGAGCTGGTGGGTTGTAGGCTGGGCTACCAGCAGCACTTGTGCTCTCGGTGCAGGGTCTGTGCTCAGCACCTGGGTTTGGCCATGGCATCCTGCTGCTTCCAGCTGACGCGTGGCCATGCCTCTCCTACAAGCCACATCTGCAAGTCTGCAGCTTTCAAATCTCTGTCTTTTCTGCAGAACGACATTCAAAGAGTTTGCAGAGAAATATGGCAGGGATCAGAGGTTCCGCCTGGTTCAGAAGAAGAAGGACCAAGAGCATTTTTTCAATCAGTTCATACTTATCCTTAAAAAGAGAGACAAAGAAAACAGGATAAGGCTACGGAAAATGAGATAAAAGTGCTTGGAGCTGGCAATGAGCACAGAAGCTAAAGCAGGGACTGCAGGAAGGACCCCAAGTGAAGGTGAAAGCAAAGGCTGACCTCGCAGCAGCGGAAGGACGGAGTGCATATCCCTGAGAAAAACTTTCTCTGAATGGTGTTTGTTGAACACACGGAGCATTTGTGAAGGTTGTTCTGCAGGAATCTGAAGGATATTTGTTCCCAAGGAATTAATGTTTCATATTGAAGCTCTCTTTTGTACAACATCCAGAGTTTGATGCATTTCTAATCGCCGTGATATGTCAATCCCTTAATTGTTTTAATTATGCAAATTACTTGTAATACACACAAATTATGAATCCGGTGCAGATTTGTAATTAAGCAGAAACAGATGCCATCCATAACAATCTCAAGATATTTTGATCATTTCGCAATCTTTTGGCAACTTTCTGCATTAGCACAAACTGTTCGGAGGTGCAGCGGGATGCAGGGATCCATTGCCGCGTTCACATGTCTGTGTCCAGTTCTCTGAGTAGTACTATTAAATATTAATCGTTAATCTTAGTGAAGAGTGTGAAAACCCTGGCCAGTGTTCCATAGGAAACTCTCCTTTCCAGAAATAGCTTTCCTGATCCCATGGGTGGTGCTTCGGGCTGATAGCAGCACTGCTCTGTCGGAGTTCCGTAAAGGCGTTCTTTTGTACAACCATCGCGGTCTGAGTTACGTTCCTGTATGTGGAAAGTCTGCATGAGATTTTTCTCATCATCTTTGTATAAATTAAATATTTTACTTTTTTAATTAATAAATATTTTAAGCCGATTTTGGGGGTTTTTTTTGTTTCTTTGTTTTTGTTTTTTTTAAGTTTCTACATTTTTGGAAATGCCCGATGAAGCAGCGCTGGTCTCACAGTTCTGACTGGAGAGGTACAACACTGATTGCTCCTGGGGCTCCTGCTTCACATGCACATTTCCACTGAAGCCAGCTGCACTCATGAGCAGACTGAGAGCACATGGCGTGTGACACTGAGGATACCAGCAACAAACAACAAAACTGCTTGAGGTTTCAAATGGCAGACTGGCTTGCTGGGAGTGTGGTATTGATCTCTGTGGCAAGCCTCATCATTGGTACCTGCAAAAGGAGAGCAGCTGTGGCAGCAGGGGACAACTGCCTGCAGCTGCTGCTCGGGGCCCAGGTTGCTGTGGGTGGGGAGGCAGAAGGGCCCTGATCAGTGTCACAGAGCAAACCTGTGGCAGCAACAAGGGGCTGGGCTAAAAATGGGTTTGAAAACATATCAGCAGAAACAGGCTCAGCTGCTTGCAGGAGGAAGATGCTAGTGCTGATAGAACTGCTTAAAGGCTGGGTTTCTTGGACCAGAAGAGCCCTTATCAAAATGAAAAGATTCCTATGGTATTGCATACATTCAGAACCTCTGTATTTCAGGAAGCAGATCCTGGTCTGCTCTGTTGAAAGAGTCCCAGAAAATAAACTTGAGCTCTTTGGGTGGGGAAAAAAAGAAAAGCAAAAAAAAAAAAAGCAGGAAGTTGTTCCTCCAGCCCATCAACCCATTCCTCCTCGTTCTGCAGCAGCCTCAGCCATAACCACTGAGTGGTTCTGGGTCTGTGCTGCAGCCCTGAGGGCTCAGAGCCTGGACACTGCATGTCCCTTGTCCACGTTTTGCAGCAGGAAAGGCTTCCAGTGAGAGCCCTGCTTTGAGTCTGTGATGTCAGAGCCCATGTGGGTGTGGAAAGCTATGGTTTCTCTTCTCAGCTTAAAACTTTATATATTGAAATACTCCACAAGTTTGGTGAGTGCTGCCTGCTGTTGGTGCAGGACAGCCTGCAGGCAGTGCTACACCTGGCAGTGGCTCTGCTGCCTTCCAGGCATCTCCCCTTGCTCTGCATCACCCTTGGTGTTCTCCGTGGTGGTTCAGGCTCCTTTTTCTCAGGTAAGTCTCTTTATATAGAGCTATATATATTCTTTTCCTGGATACGTCATCTCATTCTTCAGACTTCAAAGAAAAGAAAGTTGTGAAGCACTGATTGGTTTTTGGATCAACCAGGAGTGCAGAGAGGTTTGGGTGGGTTTTACTTTTGTTTCTTGTCTATTTATTTTTATTTTTTTTTCCTGCTTTTTGGCTTCCCAGCAAGGATGAGCATGCCTGGGTGCAGGCTGAGTGGCTGAGTGATGGTAGAAATCATTTTGTTTTCCCTTCCTAAGTAGTCTGTAGCTCATTTATTTTTTAAAAACTTAGTTCTTCCTATTGTGATACCTTCACTTGCCTTACTTTGGTGAATATTACTTTCCTCCCATCCCTCTGGGACCACATTTCTGTATTGCTGTGATCACTGTTCAGAGAGTTAATCTCTAACATAAGCGAGGAGAAGTCAAAGAAATGAAAACAAATGATGGCATCATTCCCTAGAGACAGTAGGTTTACTTGTCTGGGTTCATAGCAAGATGCTCTGGGTTTGCCTCTGTGAGCAATTTAACTTGATTTATCTCTCCAACCACCAGTGAAATACCTCTATATTGTATTTCTCCAGTAGTGGCCGTGGCACCCGGAGTTGTTGCCTCTCTATGTGCTTTTCATAATGAATGCAGTTCTGGCATTATTTGTCTGAGTGGTTGTGTACTCTGACAGTTTGTCATGATTCCCTTCCATTTACTTCAGGTGGTTGTATTTAATAATGCCTTTGCTTTGGGGAGGAAAGAAAAGCAGAGCAGCTGCTAGAAATATGGCAGAAAAACAGTTGTTTTTCACAAACAGGGCTGAGTTTTTCTTTTCCCTGGGTCTTCATAGACAGGTCTGAAAAAAATTTGGAGCATTTAACTCTGAAGACTTTTGTGGAAAATTAACTGGGGGTGGAAACCAGGATCCTCAGGGTGATCCTGGCCGAATGCTTTACTGCCATCAGCTGCACTGTTCTCCGCGTTGGTAGCGGGTAGAACTTGGCTCTGGGAGTTACAGCATCCAAAATGTGCAGTGTTGCCATGTGCCCACTGAAGGCCCTTTTATACCTGCTGAGATTCAATATAGATGTGCTTTAATGCCAGAAATGAAAAAAGTGTTTGCAGAATAAGTGGTAACTGCTGATGGCTGGGAACACGGCGAGGTGCTCAGGCAGAACTCTGCAGCGGGCTGTCCCTGCCCATGGGGATGTTATGATGCACTCTGGGGCACAGGGTGGGGTGTAGGATGAGAAGCGATGGCCTCACATTGCACCAGGGAGGGTCAGGATGGTATCACAGCAATGTCTGCTCCAGAGAGTGGCGCTGGCACAGCTGCCCAGGGTGGGCAGTGTCCATCCATGGAGGCGTTCAGAGCTGCAGGGATGTGGCACTGAGGGACGTGGGCTGTGGGCATGGTGGGGGTCTCAGAGGGCTTTTCCAGCATTAATGGTTCTGTGATTCTGTGTGTGTGGATGTGGAGATGAAGGAGGGGGATGTCTGATAATGCAGCAACCCACCTCCAGCACTAGGGGCACTGCAATCACCAACTTGGCCAAATGCACACGACATCTAGAGCACCATGTTTAATTAAAAAAAAAAAAAAAATCTAATAAATCTCCTAATAACAGACCATTTAAAATTAACACACAAATAAAAATGTTTTCTTGAAGTTCCTGCTGGCTTCAGCAGAATCAGTCTTCTCCCTTTGGGTCACAACTGCTTAAATTACTGGGAAATAGCACAGAAAGCATCACTGTGATCCCTCAACTCCCTCCAGGAGAGCAGCCTGCTTGCTGTGGAATGTCCACACCTTAGCCCTTCCATGTTACCTATATATTAACCTGCATAATATTTGTGGTCTGAGTGCAATAGATGGGCTACAGGAACTGCAGGCATGAATTAGTCCCCAAGTGACCCCCTATGTCCTGTCCCCTCTACCTGCAGGTCACAGCCTCTACCTACAGGGCACCCCCAGGCTGAGTGCCATCAGCATTGCTGCAAGGCCCTGCCGATTGCTGCCAAGTTTGGCTTGCATTGGGTGAAGCCAAATGCCTTTGTTTGTTTGTTTGCTTTCCTCCTTTTCCTACTTTGAAGAGAAAATGTGTTTCCTGGCATCACAAGAAAGCGGTGCTCCTGCTCGGAATGAGCACTGCATGAGAAACAAGGATGTGTTTAGCTTAAAAGAGCATTCCTAATGAAGTCCTTTCACATCTGAAGAGGCTGCAGTTGTGTGCGCAGCAGGATGAGCTTTTGAGGCTGTATTTGTTTGTGTGAGAAATAATGTTACATTAATCTGTGGTGGTTTTCCTCCAAAAAGAATAAAATGTTGACTTAACGCAAACAATGTAGTCAACTGGATGTTGATCCTCCCAACCTGCATAGATCTTCTTACAAACCATGAGCAGCTTTTGTGTTAAAATCAGAATGTTTGCTCCAGAACCATCAGGCTGGCTGCAGGGTTACAAAATATGGGAAACGTTTCCCTTTGCTTTGCAGGATGAGTGCTGTGTGGTGGGAAACTGCAAAATGGAGAAAACACCAAAGTGAGAAGGAGGTGGCACTGCTACAGGCTGGCTTTGGCTGCCGCTTCTTTCTGCTCTGATGCTGTCTTATAATCCTACAGGAGATTAGGGAAATGTAAGTCATTCATAAGGTTTTTGTAAGTGGCCTAAGGTGAAATGGAGGCCTTAATTAAAACGTGTTATTTACTGATCACTGGAGGGTTCTCTCGTCTGTTCCATTTCCTCATTTAATGCCTTCCTGTTTGAATCATCATCCTGCTCTGCCCTGGGAAGCAGCACAGCTCCCTGGCAATGAACACCTGCAGCGCTGCTCCTTGGAGGAAACGTTGTTCCTGATGCCCAACCTGACCCTTCCCAGCACAGTGTGAGGCCGTTCTCTCTTGTCCTATTGATGCTACCCAGGGCCGAGGCTGACCCCCTCCTCCACCCCCAAAAACCTCCTGTCAGGAGCTGTGGGGGTGATGTGGTCTTTCCTGAGCCCCCTCTGGTCCAGACTGACCCACCCAGATGTTAGTGTTGTTTTGATGATGCATACGTTTGGCAACAGTCATCAGATTTCCAACAAAATGAATAAGCAGGCAAAGCAAAACAACCTGTAGAAGCTGTGCTGGCCGATGCCCACGGTGCCCTCAAAGCCATGGCTTGGTGGCCACTCAGCTCCCTTTGGCAGCAGTGGCAGAAGCGTGTGGTTTTCACATGGTTTTTATTCCTATTTCCATAAGCAGACACTTATTCTGACTGCTTTCCTACATATATGTACATTCTGAAATAGCCTCAGCTGCTAGCAAGTAATGGTAATTACCAAACCCATGTGTTGGGTTGATAGGTGGAGCCTGACATCTGCTTTATAGCAAATGAGTAATCAATGCATGCACCTACACGTAAATATGGTGACACTGCTCCAAAATGATGTCCATGCAGACATGTCAGTGCAGTGACACCACTCCAGTGCCCAGCCAGAGCCCTTCTGTGTCCCCGTGCTGCCCTCAGCACCACAAAGCTCATGTGCCCTATTGGTTCTGCAGGCTGGGGCTGTGCCGTTCAGCTCCTTTAACTGATCATTTTGGCCTGGGGAAATATTAAAATGAAAAAAGGAAGAAGTGTGTACTTAGTTCTGAAGCTGCTGGCTGCCAACCGTGTGTGGTTTCACTGAGCAAATCCCTGCTGCTGCTGCACCCCATAGTTTGTGTGCCATGAGGCTGCTGGAGCCTCAGGCTCAGAGCCGAGCTGGCCTGGAGGAAGGGATGGGGCAGCAAAGCAGCTCCTATGATGGGAGCACTACAGGGCAGCCTGGTGTAATTTCCCATTGGGTCAACTTTCCTCATCGCTCTTCTTTCTGCCTTATGTCGTGATTAAAGGGGAAGCATTCAGTTAGCAGAGGCTTTCAAAGGGTAATTAAGCAGAGCTGGGGAAATAACAATCCCATTTAACAAGCAAGGTCTTTCTACATCCTTTCCACCCCCCCACCCCCCC